>NW_004524623.1:7971312-7976158 GCF_000260255.1 Octodon degus | reverse complement strand
CTGCTTTGTGCTGCTCTGCGTTGGACCCAGCTGAGTATGGACTGAAACCTCCAGTAACTGTGAGCTAAATAAACCTTTCCTTCCTTCATTTTGAGTGTCAGGTATTTGTCCCAGCAACGAGAGAAGAATAACTAAGACAAGGACTCTTTACCTCACTCTTTTCTCCAATTTCTCCTTCACAGTAGTTCCAGAAAGTCTTCTGATGCTACATTTTGGTACCATAGAGCAGACACTCAGAAATGTTTCAACAGGACGGTCAAAGCACTGCTCAGTGAGGGCTAGGAGCTGCAGAAGCAAGGCAAGGGCAACAGCTTGCTGTCACATGATTTATCTCAGTCAGCAATTACCACTCCTGCCCCCATCTTAAAGGAGAAGGAGATTCTTAAATCAGTGATCACACTGAAGAGCATAATCCCAATAATCAGCTCATGTGAAAAATGCTATAAAAAATGTGAGCAAGATCTTTAGTCTATGCAGAACATGGTCTGTGGGATTTCTGCCTTAGGCAAGGGTCTTCCTGAATGAGAATGTCAGATAGTATCATTTCTTATGGGCCCATGGTTTGCCTTGTTGGATGTCAAATCAAACAAAAGGTAAATGATGTTACATTATATACTTAAAATTTGCTGTGACAATTATCACCACAAAAAACATTCTTGAATGAAGCAATGAATATGTTAGTTCACTTGATTATGTTTAATTACTTCAGTGTATATGTATACGAAAATATCACATTATATACCTAAAATAGATTTTTAAAAATAATTTTTGTTTGCATGTATACCACATATAGTAGGAAAAAGAGTTGTTTACTAGGTGGAGAAAAAGAGAGAAGAAGGAATGGAGAAAGAAGAAGAGAAATCAAAAGAAAGGAAGGCAAGAGAAAAAGAAAGAAAAGAAGGAAGGAAGGAAGATGGGAAGGAAGGAAGGAAGGAAGGATGGAGGGAAGGAAGGAAGAAACAAAGAAACAGGGCCAGCAAGATAGCTCGGTGGTCTCACATGCTTGCTTAGGCAAGCTTAGGCAAGTGAACAGGGACCACAGTTCAACCCCCAGCATGACATGCCAAATACCTTTCAGAGTGGGCTAAGCCAGCCACAAAAAAAGAAAGACAAAAAAAGAAAGAAAGAAAGAAAGAAAGAAAGAAAGAAAGAAAGAAAGAAAGAAAGAAAGAAAGAAAGAAAGAAAGAAAGAAAGAAAGAGAAGGAAGAAGAAAAATTAAAGGAAAAGAAAAGAAAACAATAGATTAATTCAGGTGATCATCTTGGTGAGGTTCACAACCACTGGAAAAAGACTTAACAATTTAGTGTTTATGGTATTTTATCTGAAGGCAAAATCAAGCCAAGTTCTTAAATTTTGCCAGAAAAATATAAAGAGATCAAGTATAGAATAATTTATTCTTTCTAAAGACAGAAAACCAGGGATCAATGAGCCTTGTAAAAGATAAAGATTCTCATGGAGAATGCTGTTCAGTGTCTCAGTAGACATGGTTAGGGAAATATTTGATAACACAGGAACTCTTGAGTCATAAGAAATACAGACTCACTAGTGTGAAACAAAATCTGATATACATTACTAAGAGTTCTAGGATGAAGAGAGCAGACTTACATTGGTAAAGGAGATATTAAACCTGTGTAAAATATTTCCCCCCATTGGTACCCTTCTTTATATAGAATAGCATTCATTCATTCATTCATTCATCCATTCATTCATTCATTCACTCATTGACTTCCTCCTGTAGATACAGTTCTGCGCTATATGCAGATGTACAAAGATGTTTACGTTGCACATGTAAGATCATAATGTGTCATTCCATGTACAGAAACAAAGTGTGACAGGTTGCTGGCATCAACAGATCTTTGGATTAAGTCATTCTGTGGGCCTCAACTCACCTGTAATAGGAAATAAATATATCAGGCAATCTCTACCTTTTCTTTCAGCTCTCAAAATTCCATGACTTTGGTATACATCTAGAAATGACTTTTAAAACTTCCTATTTGGCCATTTTAAACTGCAAAAAAAAAATCATTTATTCTGGTGTTTTAGTCACAAAATATATCTCCCCTTTCAATGACAGAAAGGTGACATTTTGTTGTAAAGTTGATGCTTGCCTTATGATTATTTTTAAAAGTGATCTGTCAGCTTTGAAGTTAGAGATAAGAAAAGTGTAGAAATGATTGATCTGCCACAGTTCATTCGGTTTTCCAGGTGGGGGGTCTGCATTACAGAGCTTTTATTTTGTATGTATCCTGGACGTTATAATAGGCTTCACTGTACAGCAACAAATGAGAAGTAACTTTTCAGGCAATAATTTTGATAAATTTGTACTCATTATAAATCATTCTAAAGGATTATCTGCATTTAAGAGATTCTTGACTCACATATAGACACAACCTTAAGTAGACATACCCTGTTGCTGAGAGCCTACAGTGTGTCATGTAACTGTTCTATTATGGACCCCTAGCTACACAAACTAGCAGGGGAAAGATACACACCCACATACACATGCTACCAAGAATATTGAGACATTCTGTTATGGGGTTTCAGCTCTCTAAATCTTTCAACTCTCTAAGTGTTGTTCTGTTTGCCTGTTTGTTCCACTACTCAGTACTACAATTTCATTTTCAGATTCCCATTTGAAAATCTATCTTAGCTTCTAATGCTTGGTTCAAAAATCCATGGCTGCTTGTAGACAAAATTTCCTGGCTCAAAATTTTCTGGTCATTTCCCTTCAGATGTGATGCAGGTATTTTTCTCTTGTGACCCAAGAATTACAAACAATGGATAAAAGACAGAAAGGACATCTGCTGTTATTTCAGAATACATAGGCCTCCAAGATGCCACCCTCAGAACAATCCAAGTTCAGCCACAGGGAAACACTCATTGCAGGACCTGTGATTACACAGCTTCATGACTCGGGTCTATTTGATCTTCTTACCTGGAAGAATGTGATCTGCAAGGAAGCACTAATCATTTCTTTAAATACCTCATGTGTTCTTTAATTCTAAGCTCTTGTACATTGGAGTGCTTTTAAATTTTCTGCTTATTCTAGGAATTTCCTACACGACCTTCACAGTCACTTCCTCTTAGATGCATGTGGACATCTCAACCCAAGGGAAATGACCCTTATCTGAGGCTCATATTGGTTAATGCTTGCTTCAGTTTTACCTCTTCACTTGTCACCCAAATATACAACAAATTCCATACAGTCTAAAGCACCGTGTCATTCATCCTGAAATCCCTCATACCAGGGACAGAGCCTGGAAAGCAGTTGATGCTTCATTAGGTGTGGATCGAGTATGTGAATACATCCGAGATGATGGTTGCCTGTTACATGTCACATTCTCAGAACTGTTCTTAAGCCAGTATCAGGTACACAAATGATTGCATCTTTTTTCTTTGCATTATATCAATTTTTCTTGCTGTTCTCTGATTTTACCAGGTTTTATTTGGAATAAATATTTATCGTAAACATTTCCTCTGTGGTACTTGGGGGTGTTCCTTCATTATATTTGTCTTGGCACTTGTCTCTTCTGGTGGGGCACAAATATTTATTCATCATATTTTCTTCTGATAGAAGCATTGTACAAATTGTCACAGTACTGTGTTACAAATGTTTAATTTTCTATTTATTATTAAAATTTTCTGGGCTGGGGATGTAACTCAGTGGCACAGTGCTGACCTGGCAAGTGCAAGGTTGTGAGTTTAATTCCTGATACAAAAAAAAAACAAACAAACCCTTTCTGTCACTTCACCACCTTGTATTTTCTGTTATAGTTTTTAAAAAATCAATATAATCCTTCATCATTGAATATTTATAACTTACTCCTCAAATTATCCATCTATGACATGTGATCAAAACTGTGATAAATATGTTTATTTTTAAAATCATTATATTAAGAGACCCAATGTCATTAATCCTCTCAGAACACTCCCCTTCATTACAAACACACATACAGTTGTTCCCACTGTTCTCTGAAGCAGTTCTGGAATTCTTCTTTCAGAAATGTCTCTTGGCTATAATAAAAAATACAGTGAATATTGCTATCAAGTTTCATTGAAAACAAAAGCAGGCCTGTAAAAATATTAGGGTGTGCCCTTGTCCACATTATTCTCAAGGTCTGGCCCTGTGGTATTTCTAACCCTCCCTCACATTAAAATGATCACTAAATTAAACATTTTGAAATGATTTAGGACATTGAGGCAACCGTGGCAGTGCAACTAAAAATATGAAAGATTTCCAGAACTGCTTAAGAAAGGGGCAAGAGTGACAGGACAAGTGTGTTTGATGTGAGGGGGAATATTTTAACGGAGATTAGGGGCAGTATGTCTTTCACTGTAAAAATATTTTTAAGTTAAATATTCACCATGTTTCTCAATCGCACCTCATATATTTGCTTGAGTTTTTTTCTGGTTTATTCAAGTGTCAAATCTGGAATAATGAAGAGTGATTTTGAACTCTTTTTAAAGGATATATATATATTCATGATAGTGAATGTATGTATTCTTGGAAAAGAAGTATGCTGGTGAGCTAATCATGGTTACTAAATTTTTTTATTGCTCATTTCTTTTTATTTGTTGTGGAAAGCTAGAATAGAATTATTCCACAATTTTAAAATTGTCTTTGTGATTGCAGATTTTCTTTTCTTCTCTTTCTTTCTTTCTTTCTTTCTTTCTTTCTTTCTTTCTTTCTTTCTTTCTTTCTTTCTTTCCTTCTTTCTTTCTTTCTTTCTTTCTTTTTTTTTGGTGGAACCGGGAATTGAACTCAGGCTCTTGAGGTTGCCAGGGAAGCACTTATTTTACTGAGCCATCTCCCTGGCCCTCAGATTTTCTTTTCAAATGAACAGT
>NW_004524623.1:7970216-7970997 GCF_000260255.1 Octodon degus | reverse complement strand
TTCTCCAAGCTCAAGAGGGTATTATTTTCCATTTTATAGATGAGTAAATTGACACTACATAGAACAATAACCTACCTAATTCTTCACAAAGTTTCTGCTTCCCATTCATTATTCTTTTGCTTAACTTTTCTTTTCCTTTCTGACAAGGACATTAGAAGACACAGAGGATGAAACTTATATTAAAACTTTTTTTGATGTTTGTGTGATGTAATGGAATTACCCAGAACTTATTAGACTATGTTCCATAAAATCTTCATCACGGTTCTAATTCTGTGAGTCATGCTGTTCAATAAGTGAGTCATTCTGTTGCATTTGTTTGGTTTTTGCAGTGTAAAAATTGGACTAGACTTTGTCTCACCATAGCCTTGTTGTAACAAGAGTTCTGCAGGGATGGGAAGGCTTTCCTAGTCGAGGCTCAGTTTGGCTGCCTTCTGTCAAGTTCCATATCTGTCACTGTAGTGTTGTGCTAACTTAAGTGGTCTTCTTCTAACACATAAGGCTTCAGAGGAAAGCAGGTGCAATTAGGAGTGTACTAATTGGAGCTCAATACATGGCGTATCACACTCCCCCTTACAGAGAGAAATAGAGTTCTCCAAATTGGTAGTCACCACAGAGCTCTGTTGACACATGAAATACTGAACATCACTTAGATAAATCACTGAGCCTTGTCCAGATCCATCTCTTGATCTGGGATGCTCTCCAGCACATCTGGGTCCAGAAATCAATGAATGGATCGTGCTCGTCAACAAAGTCCATTGTTCGACTATAAAAAAAAAAAAAA
>NW_004524623.1:7949742-7970116 GCF_000260255.1 Octodon degus | reverse complement strand
AAAAAAAAAAAAAGAAAAAAGAAAAAGAAAAAGAAAAGCATGTGGGAAATAGATTCATGTTAATTTTTAATAAGATTCACAAATAACATCCCTTCAGGGCACAGAAAAGAAGAAAGCTGTGGAGAGGGTTTACTCTAAGATACATTAAAAACCCACATCAAATATACATCAAAACTCACATTAAAGTACTCACAGGCATAGTCCAAATGGCCATGCACAAGAGCATCAATTTGCTGAAAATGTGTCTCAGGGAGGGGGTATCCATGGCTCAGGGCTCACCATCTGTGGCTTTCCATTACCTCTCCATCACGTGGCCCCTGTGGCAGGTGTGCTCCCACAGGCCTGCTCTCCATGTTCCCAGATTGAATGGGAAGGGCACAGTTGTGAATAAATATTCCTACCCCTCCTCCATTCTGTGACACTTAGCGGCTAAAGGACTGGCTCCTGTCCTTTCCAGAAAGGTATTTGTGAGAGGTAGGTGTTATCCAGGAGATGATAAGGTGTACACAGATTGACAATGTTAAGGTGCAAGGGCTTCCCTAATGGTGTTGGACATTGTTTTCTTCTCATTCCTTTTGATCTAGCTGGGTCTTGACACATCTCTTAACTCTGTGACAGGCAAATGATCTCCCATGTCTCCTTCTCCTTATTTAACATGAGTATTCAGACTTATCTATCTATATACATATCTTCAATCTATCTCATTTCTTTCTTTTTCACACAGTAGAGTAGGTTATTTGGTTTATTTTTATGTCTCTGTTATTCACCTCTATAC
The DNA here is from genome assembly GCF_000260255.1 of Octodon degus. NCBI lineage: Eukaryota > Metazoa > Chordata > Mammalia > Rodentia > Octodontidae > Octodon > Octodon degus. Next base: position 7,969,341 of record NW_004524623.1, on the reverse strand, counting down.
TTTTGCTTTTGGTTTAAAACTCTGCCTTGTGGTTCAGACATATAAACTAAATCTACTCCATACACTTGAGGTTGACATCATCTCAAAGTCAGTACATGAACAGCAGGATCCCTGATGTTCATACCCGCCACACTAATTCTCCTAGTTGGCAGTAGTCTTCTCCAGGAGCATAAAGTGTTTTAATCAATCTCACATCTACATCCTTCATGGATTCATCATCAAATCATGTGAAGTTTACCTCTTAAATACTTCTGGAATAATCTCCCCTCCTATTCTTTGATGCATCTACTTCTACCAACCAATGGGGTTCCTTGCCATTTTCAGTACATTTGGATTTTCTCTTACTCTGGTGTTGCTTCAAGCTCGTCATAAATTCCCTACATAGTAATCAAATTTGGCACCCTAAAAGATATACAGATCATATCACTCTACTTCTTAAAAACATCTAGAAATTTTCCTCATTAAATGTGAGATGGCTTTTATGTTCCTTAGAGTGATATGAAATGTTTTACCTGACAGCTTACCTCTTAGCTCTGTCTCTCAAGCTCATATTTGATACCATAATAAATATACAGCTTATTCCAGTCCAATCAAACAAAAATCAGCAGAAGTGGAAATATGTGTGACATGAATGACAGATAAGGAGTTTGTGCAGAGTATAGGAACCAAATGTACATTGGTTATAATTTGGCACATCAGACCAAATTAATAACTGTTCACAATGGATAAATTAAAATACAGTAAATAATTAAATCAGAATATATGTTTTCTAATGTGTTCTTTATCTCAAGAAAAGAAAGTTCCTATATCCTCTGGCTACTGGAATTGTTTCCTTTCATTCACAGTAAAATTTCATAAATGAAATGTCTCTGAAAAGTCTGTATAATATTAAAGTGCACAGTTAATAATATAAAAATTAGTTATTAGGAAATACTCTGTTCTGTCTTCTGAATTTTTTTCTCACTTATCTTAGGCTTAGAAAGAGACTATATTAGCACTTATCCTTTTACAATAATTCTGAGGTAAGACACATTAGAAAGAGAACCCCAACATATTAATGAGAACATATCAAGATTCACTTGTGTTTCTACCTCAAGTGAAACTTTTATGGGACATGAATGCAGTTTTCTAGTGGTTCCATAAAATATACACCAGAAAAAAAAAAAATCTCAAAGTACCATAGAGCATTCGGTCATTAAAAGCACCACCCCTCTAGTCAGAGGTGAATAGCATTTTAATCAACGTGATCAAAAAGTGGTGAAAATCATTAATTCTATCAAATTAGAAAATTATAATTTTATACATTGTTGTGGTTACCTTTCACTTATAGCTGGGATAAAATACCTGACACCCAAAATTAAGGAAGGAAAGACTTATTTAGCTCACAGTTCATGGAAATTTCAGTCCATACTCTGCTGGCTCCAAGGCACAGTGGCACATGGGGCAGGACAGCAGTTCATGGCAGCAGAAAACAGCAAAGAGCAAAGGGAGGAGACACAGCTGCAGCTTCTAGCAAGCTTCTCTCCATTCATTCCATGCTGACTGAGAAGACTGGAGCTCCTTCAAGGAGGTGGCATCCTCCATCCTTCTTCAGTTCCCTTTTGTATTCTTTACATGCTGAGTCACTCTGGGGTGGGCCCTCCATGCCCTAGGGTGTGAAATTGCTGAGCCAATTTAGTTAAGCTTTCAACCTCTCAAGCTGACACAATGCATCAACCACAATACACATATAACAAATCATTTGAGGGAGACAGAATAGAAAACAGTCAGCAGAAATCTTTGACCAACATAGCACATAATGGACATAACACATAATGGTGAGTAAATGCTTGCTCATGAGGTATTCTCACATATTCTGTGGATTCTACACCAGAGCAATTAGGGCTCCTAATGTTCAGGCATGAACACCTGCAAAGGAATGTAAATGCTATTTTTCACACAAGAGGACCACACTGTTTTGATGTCTTTTAGTTTGATAACAAGGTAACACTTTTGTTGACCCATGTCTTCTTGTTTGGGCTCTCATTGCTACCTGGAGCAGAGATTTATGTGAGAGTCAATCAAAGTCCATTTTTGTTGGCCAAGACAGATACTGAGGTGAGGAACTCACTGAATCATCTTTTGGCCCATCAAAAGAGAACAACAATTTTGATTTATTTTCTAGGCATAGATTTTTATTATCTTTCTAAACTAAAACACAAATGGCAAAATTATACAGGAAATACAATTTATGGTTAATATCCATCCCCTAAATTAACCTTTAGAGGTATTGAATCTAGATTTGAAAATGCCTTTGACCTTTTTTAGTCAAGCAGACATACCTATAATTGCAATTATAACTGACTTTTAGAAGTCATTTCAAAGCCTATTAAATAAATAAAAAGCAATTTATAATTAGGTCTATTTTCATAGATTCTATGTATTTAAAGAGTTCCTGAGGACAATTTGAGAAAGGCTTGTTCCTGATTTAATTTCCTGACACTGAATAAGCTGTACCTGATTCCACACTGAACCTATGATATCACTGAATTGTATCTTATATATTGCATTCTCATAGAGTAATTGTATTAATATTAGCAGTTAATTTAAAAACGAGGACTATATCAAGGATAAAAAGATATTATATAGTGATGCAAGAGTCAGTTCATCAAGATAAAACAATCTTACATGTGCCTAATATATACGAGCCTTGTATTTAGTCAGAGAGAGAGAGAGAGAGAGAGAGGGAGAGAGAGAGAGATCTTCACAATACATGGAACAAAGTATGATGAACTAAGAGGAAAAGTAGTTCTACATATATACTCACATAATTCTACATTCATCCCTCAATAACCAATAGACAAAGTAGACCAAAAAGAAGTCTCTGGAGAGATGGAAAATCTGGAAAACAATGAAATTGCTTGATCTAGCTGATATTTCTAGAGCAAAATACATAACACAAAATGCACAAGATTTTCCTAAGAGCACAGGAATACACACTAGACTACCTTCTGAAATAAAATGGTCTTAAACATACTTAAAAAGAATGATCAGAGAATATGTACTATCAAAATACATAGAAATAAAAATATAGAAAATATAAAATAAATTTAAAAATAACTGAACCATATCTGGAAAAATCTTCAGATACTTGCAAATTAAACAGTAGAAAATTATGTAAGAAATTTCATGCAAGCTGATTGAAGATGAAAAAATAGAGGGGAATCAGCTAAAATAGTGATTACACAAAAATTTACAGCCTTAAATTCTCATTTTTACAAATAACTCAGTGGATTAAAGTGCCTTCAAGCAGGAGCAGAGTCCAGGGGTGCAATCCTTGGGCCTGCCTCACCAGCCCCACCGCCAGGGTGTGCTGAGACAGCAATTGAGACTGGGCATGGTGGTGCATGCCTGTAATAACAGCTCTTGGGAGACTGTAAACAGGAGGATCACTATGAGTCTGAACTTGTAGTGAGACCCTAAACACCTGTAGACCCTTCCCCCCCCCCAAAAAAAAAAAAGAAAATTCTCATTTTGAAATGGTCATGTATCAAAGATTTAGGCCTCTACTTTGAAAAACTAGGGGAAAAAAAAGAGTAAATTAAACCCAAAGCAAACAAAGATATGCATAATAAGAAGAAAATGAAGGTGAAGGTAGAAGGAGAGGGGAGGAGGAGGGTAAAAGAAGAGGGGAAGAGGAAGGGGAGAGGAAGAGGGATAGAGGATTGAAAAACAGAATCAAAAAGTGTTATGCACATGTACCAACTTCACATGAGGAATGTAAACATTGTGTAGTGTAGACTTGTATGAGAAAGAAGGAAGGGGTGAAGAGGTGGGGTGTAGACAGAAGGAAAGGGGATGGAAAATGGAATTATAGTGAGTTATGCACGTGTACTGACTTCCCACAGGAATGCAAATATCATGCACTATGCACAAGTACTAAAATTTAAAATAAAGAATGTTTTTAAGAACATTTTAAAAATAATTTTATTGAGAAATAAATAGCAGTGAGACAGTTTCAAAACCGATTAGTAGGACAGTTTCAATAATTAATACATTGCATATTGTTGTCTTCATAGTGGTTATTCATAGTACAAGATGCAGACATGGTATCCTGTACAAACACTATTAGTACAAATCTTTCTTCTCATTGAATTAAGAGAAAGTAGTTGTATATCTATCCTAACTATTTTAAATATAAAGATACAAAATGGTCCTTGTACCCCTTTTTTTGTTTAGTTTTGTCAGAGAAAGGTATTCCACTGCCATTTAAATATTGTAGGTGCATGAATTCAGCAAAATAATCCAATATAGTCCAGTAGTCCATAATAGTAATGGGTTATCCATAGGACTGGCAATGTCAGAAGTTGTTGATTTGAGCCCTTTACAGCTCAGCATATTAATATGGCTTTACTTTTTAAACCTCATTTTTGTACTTTTCTGCTGGATGGTGAAGACTAAGATAAAGCAAGACCTATATAACAAGAAATGTAACTTCTGTATCTGACAAGGTCAGTCAGATCCCCTCAGGGTTTATCCTGAAACCCTGTACCGCAGTTTGTACATCCTTTGTCAGTGTCAGCCATGTGGATGAGTCACGGTCATTGCTTGACCAATTTGCTTTATGTGAAAGCCTGTGAGAATGTTTTCTCTCCATGTGTTAAGAACATGTTTTTAATGTGCTGGAGATTTATCTCAGTAGAAGAGCGCTTCACCAGAATGTCAAAGCCCATGGTCCAACCACCAGTACCTAAAAAAGATTGTTGGTAATAAGGGGCAGGTAAAGATAATTTAGCTCTATGGAATATAATACCAGTTAGTTCATTTCAAAATAAAATACCACTCCACACTGTTTCTGGTGGTTTATGACAAAGTTCATAGACATGAATAGGGATGATAAAACTACAAGGTCATAACAGTTATTTGAGGAGAAAAAGAACACAGATAAGAGTGCTGCTGTGTAATTAGACTTTTTGTTTGTTTTAAAATAAAAACGATCACAAATGAAAAATATTTTTAGAAGAAAGGAAGTAGCAAGTCACTTGGAACTCCTATTTATGCAATTCATTTCTATGATCTTTCTCACTCAATGGTAGCTTTTATAAATATTTTGGTGTTAATCAAGTGACTTATCCAAGGACAATGAAAACAGAAAAACAAAAAATCTTTATTCATCTTCCATTTTAGCCTTTATTCCTAAAACAAGCAGGGCCTGATTGGAGCATACACATTGAGGTAATTCTTTTTTTTTTTTCTTTTCAAAGTTTTATTGATAAACATATAGCAATGAGACAGTTTCAAATCAAATTGAAAGTACAGTTTCAACAAGGTAATTCTTAATTTGCTAGAATTCCTGATGTCCTGTGCTGTCTGGATTTGACAGGTTAGAATTTCTGCTTTAAATAGAATGATGATTTTACCAGCACTAGAGCTGTCACATTGTAAAAAATTTACCTTTCATTCTTCTATGCATGTTTTAAAATATTTTAGAAGGATGTTACCCCAATGTCTTCTTTTTCTCTCCTAAAGTAACTCATGTTAATTTAGGAAGTGCTCTAAAAAATAAAGTCAACAGCAGAATGCTATATACAATAATTTAAAATATGGTTATGTATATTGCAATCATTTAATTATTGTATAATATGCAATGATCTAAAATATGGCTGTGAGCATCTTTTTTTTTTTTTTTTTTTGAGGATGTCGAAGTGCACTTTACTGAGTTCAAGCCAACAGTTGGAAACAATAAGTATTTGTTCCTGCTTATTTGCACCTACTCAGGATGGGCAGAGACCCTGCCCACCAGAACTGAGACCTCCAAAGAGGTGGTAAAAGCCCTGATGGAAACAATCATCCGCTGGCATGGGTGCCCCATGATGGTAAGCTCAGATAATGGGCCTGCTTTTGTGGGTAGAGGTGTTCAGATCCTTCCTGTGTTTGGGGCCTAAAATGGAAGTGACATACTGCCTACTCACTCAAAATCTTTGGCCAAGGACAGAGGCAAAATCACACCCTGAAGAGCACCCTGTCCAAACGAAGCCAGGACACAGGCACAAACTCGGTGTCTATGCTGATGGCCCTGCTTCTGTGATGCTGCACCCCATACCAGGAAGCACTCACTCCATTTGAAATTCTTCTTGGAAAACTGCCACTCTTGGTGCCACTATTGGAGGGACTGCAAGAGATTGGGACTCTGAGCCTGCAACAGCAAGTACAGGACTTGCAAAGGACTTTGACCAGACTACAGAAAGCTATTAGAATGTTAACCCTTCCCCCTTCATAGCCCTTTCCATACATTCAGACCGGGGGACTTGGTGTTAATCAAAGGCTTCAGGGAAAAGCCCATTCAGCCCAGGTGGGAGGGGCCCTATGATGTCATCCTGACTGCACACCTACCTGTGTTAAAGTTACAGGTTGTAAGCTGTGGATTCGTCACTCAGCAGTAAAGAAGTGACTAGCTACCGTGCCATTAGTTCTGTTGTCCCCCGGACACTGTGCACCTGGATGTGCTGAACGACTCAGGTAAGAGAAAGCTCTGTCCAAGTCATCACTGTGAACCTGATGTTGAGGCAATGCTGATCTTCTTAGCAGCTACCATAGGATGGATGACAGCTGGTGTCAGTTCAGAGACTTCAGGAGAACACCTCTGCAGTTACAATCTCAAGTGACCTGGGATGGACTCTATCAGGGCTGTGAGCATCTTAAATGACATGACATTATGTTTCTACAGTACTATTGAGTAAAGAATTGTTTTTCAAATTCATACTATGATGCCAGCATTTTAAAAATAATGTTAGGAATGCTATGTAGAAGCATTCAAAGATACATTCGTCCTAAAGCCTTAGGTCAAGTTTAACCTAGATGTACTAAAATGCCAACTGGGTATCTCACCAGTTGACAAAATCCATGTACATGTTCTATTTATATTTTGTTTTGTTTTGTTTCATTTTAGTCCATTGAGGAATAGAGAAAATACTAATCTAAATTTCTTTTGTAATTAAAATTGTCCAACTTTAGACTGAAGACAATTAATTTAGATGGAGAAATTTTCAAAAACATCATACCTGTTTTCACTCATTGTCTAGAAATAATGAGGTAATGATATCCTTTAATATATACTGTCCATGGTTGATTCCAAAGTAGTTAGGTTTTATTTCCATAGTTGCAAAAGTATTTGTTTTGAAAGGGGTACATTTCCCATAACTGTCATCATTGCATTTATCATGGACTCATGTCAAATGTGATTTTAATTTAAGATCTGAATTCAAATAGTGACTCGATTGCTTACTTTGTTTTCTTAAGCAGAGAATTCCAAGATTAGAGGTTCCAGATGACCCTTTCAAGAGGGAGAGTTTACATTTCCTCTTTATTTGTGTTAAGAACAAGGTAGTATCTGAATTGATATCTACTACATGAAACTGAATATAAGAAAGATTTTTATTGAAAAAAAAGAAATTACTTTGTATTATATCCAAAAATAGTGCCGCATCACAATTATATGATTAAGCTACTCTAAGATACAAGGAACCCGTAAAACTATTATTCTCCAGCATTTGAACTGCATGAATCCAAATATTCTGATGCCAATTGTCAAGCAAGGGGCTGCGAACACAGAAATGCTTGCCAAATATTTTCTTTTCTTTTCCTTTCAGTATTTTCATCAATAATATATTGGATTGATTTTTTTTATATGAGGGCAGCACACAAAGTTCTCTCTAAGTTTCTTAAACCAAAAGAAGCATTACCTATTTATGAAAATAAAGCACTAACATTTCTAAATTAATAAGGATTTAATTTTACACCAAACTATGGAATAAAGAGTAGAATTCTGGGGCCGGGGAGTTGGCTCAGTGGAATAAGCGCTTCCCTGGCAAGCGTAAGGGCCTGAGTTCAATCCCCGGTTCTGCAAAAAAGAAAAAAAAAAAGAGTAGAATTCTGAGTTGGGATATTGATTGGCCTTAGATAGTTATGGCTCTTTCATAACAGCTTTGTTATTTTCGCAGTGGTGTCATTGGAACTTGAAATCAGCTAAATGAATTAATAAAAATGCCTGGTGGAGAAATATTTATTGAGTTTAACTTGCCACTTTGATTTCACTTTTCATATTTTACATATTTGCAAGTACTGTATTTCTGGTGTGTGTGGGGCTTGCCCCAGATTGGTGTGGCTGTCTGTAGAATGACAGTGGCCTCTGCTGTTGCTGTTCCCTTCATCAAGAAAGTTCTTTAACCAGGTCCCTGATTTGATAACTCAGCCCTCAACTTCAAGTTTCTGCTCAATACTCACCTTTTACACAGGGTTCCACTTCGCAGCCCATTTCATTCTGCAAACTCCTTACACTCACACTCTTCTCCCAAGTTCACACCTCTAATCCCTCCTTGACCTCCCTTCTTTTTTCCATAGCAGTCACCCATGTCTGTTACACAACACAATTTACTTATTTCTTGTATTCACTGTCAAATGTGTATTTATTTCTCTAAGACTATAAACTCTATGAGGGCAGATTTTTTTGTCTGTTTTGATCAGTAATATATCTCAAGTATTTAAAATACTTCCTGGCTCAACAAATATGTTCAGTGTGCATTTTCTTAATTGCTTTAAATCAAATGATATATCAGTAAGATGTCAGCAATTATTCCATTGTTTTTATAATGTGTGTGATGTAGCGTTTCCTACTATAACTTGACTTTAAATCATATTTCCTGATATACTGACAGATAATGATGTTAATGATATTCCAGATGATGTGAATTTTAATGAATGAATCAAAATTACACATAGACAAGTGCTTGGTTGACTGGGTATATTAGGGATTCTGCTATAGTTGGTGGACATTTTTAGTAACGTTTCTTCTTTCTTTCTCATTTTATAAAGGTACAAGTGATTAACAGAATAGTCTTCTGAAAATGCCTCTCTATCAAAACCATAGACTGCAATGTGCTATTCGTGCCATGCTGGCCCCACCCCTGAGATGCCATTGAGACTGGGCATGGTGGCATGTGCCTATGATCCCCAGCGCTTGGGAGGCTGAAAACAGGAGGATCACAATGAGTCCGATCTGTGTAGTGAGATCCTGCAGACCCCGTACTCGATACACAACGAATAAATAAACAATAAAATTATAGAGTGGTAAACCACAAATTCTTCTACTGTAGACCCACAGCTGCCAGAGTTAGGGAAAGAAGGAAATGTAAGAAAGAGAAAAGCATGAAACCCTAGCTTTTAGTTTAAAAGGGAGAGCAGTTCATGAGAGAGGCATTGAGGCTTACATCTGAGAGATGTTCTTTTAAATCGTCTGTGTTACAGGAGAGAAAAATGCAACAGAAATGGTGTAGGACCAAATGATTTATTCATGCATAGCTCTGTTCTCTAAATAGTCTTAGCATTTCAGGATATTAGGTGAACAAGTCATTCCAAAGTGGTCTCATTCGAGGAAATCTAAAAGAATGGCCCTATTTTTATAGGAAATGTATTAGAATGGCCCTGAGTAGCTGGTATAAACTACAACAAGGGCTCTCACATCCGTGAGCCACTCAGGATGATGGATGGCATAAGTGCAGCCTGATTAATGTTTCGGGATGTACAGAGAGCTAATGCTGGAGAGTCAGCAGTTTGCAATAAATCTATTACCACCATCTTGGATGAGTCTGACCTTTGAAGTGCCAGAGTGTATGACAATGCAACATACTCCCACCATGGGCTAGCTAACACCAGGGCAAATTTGTACTTCATTTTGAAACAAAATTTTAATGGGAACCAAGAGCAGAATTCATAGGTATGCATAACCTTTCTGCCTGTATTAATTAGTCAGCTCTTTGTCTCTGAAACTGAATATAAGAAAGTCAAGGAACAGGAGGAACAGTTTACTTTGGCTAATGGTTTCAGAGGTTTTAGTCCATGGTTGGTTCATTCCAAAGTGAAACATAACAGAGGGCATGGAAGATTAAATCTTACCTCCCAACATACAGGAAGCAGAGACAGATGGAAACAGCTAGAAGAGAAGCTGAAGCTGAGACACATCCCAAAGTCCTGCCCCCATGATTTACTGTCTCCAGCTAGACCCTATCTCGGAACACCACAGTAATCCATTCATGAGGTTAGCATCTTTATGATTTAAAAAAACTTCCAAAAACCCTCTGAATATATGAATCTTTGGAAGAATATTTTTTGTCTAAACTCAGCACTGCTACTGATATATTGTGTTTTACCAGATAGTGTAATTCATATATGCATAGAAAAAGGGATCTATCTTGTAGGTACCTAAGTTTTGTTTCTTAGATATTTATTGCTGCCTCGGTGTGTGTGTGTGTGTGTGTGTGTGTGTGTGTGTGTGTGTGTGTATCTATGTGTGTGTGTGTGTGTGTGTGTGTGTGAAATGCTGCAAATAAATATATCTTTTATTTTACTACACAGCTTGGACTCATACTGATCCTCCTGTTTTCAGCCTCCCCAGCACTGGGATTACAGGCTTATGCCAGCATGCCCGGTATCAGTGGCCAGCTCAGTGTGTCCAGTGGTGGGGACTAATGTGGCATGTGGTGCTGAGGATTGAATCCCCATCCCTGCACTTACCTAATTAGGTGCTTAGTCTGATGAGCTATCTCACTGGCCCAAAATAAATAAATTTTAACAAATCTACAGTTATGGTAAATTATAAAATATAATTGTTGTGCACCTTGATGTCTGTGTTTTGTTTTTATTTCTGAGACAGGATCTCACTGTGTAGCACAAGCTGGCTTTGATCTTGAAATTAGCCTGAGTTGGCCTTGAGCTAGCAATCCTCCTGCCTCAGGCTAAGTAGTACAGGGATTGCAGGTGTGTGCCACTGTGCCCAGAGAAATCTATTTCTATATGCATCTTTTATATCATACTTCTAATGGGTTCAATGTGATATTTCAACACATGAATTCAGAGTACAATGATCAGATCCAGATTCCGTTTATCTTCTCTCCCTACCACTACACTTCCAAACCTGTACTAATTGTTCTTCTGCATTGAGGTTGACTATGTTTAAGCTTTTACATAAGAGAGTGAACTCGAGGCTCTTGTCTGTGTCTGGCTTACTTCACTTAACATAATGTACCCAAGTCCTATCCACTTTGCCGGAAATGATAAGATTGTATTCTTCTTTATGGCTGACTAATGGAAGTAAGGCCCATCATTAAATAGGGAGCCATTATAATACAGTTGCTAACAGCATAATGCTGGCGGGCACTAGACCTGAGTTCAAATGCCAGCTTCACTATTTATTGGTGGTCAGATTATTGGCCTCATTCAGCTTCAGGCATCTTTTCCATCATGAAAGGAAAATACTAAGAGCTGTTATGAGCGTTCATGTGACACCATATGTTTTGTAAATTTTAGGGTTTTTCTTCCCCTACTCTCCAATAACAGTTTCTTGCTTGTTATCTATCTCAGTTTGTGTTCCATCCTCCATAGAAAAATATTATTTCCTGCATTCTGCTCCATTCTACCTTAGGCATCCCCTCTAATATGTTTTCTAACCATGATTTTATTTCCAGTCTGCCTTTGTTCCTTAGATACTGAAGCCAATTGTCTACCGCCACAGGCATTCTCCTAGAAATAATATTCTATGGTTATTTCTCAGAGCTGTTTTATTGCAGGTGGAATTTTAGCATACATGCTCTGACTGAGCTAAATATCTAATTCCAGAAATCCATCTTCAGCTGAACATATGTGTGTACATCTGTGTCTGTGTGTGGTTTTGCATGAGAGATAGTGTATCATAGTTGTTTGGTATTAAATTATCCCATGCACATCCTAACTATCACATGTTTTTGGTTGATTGCATACTAATTGATTTTACAAGTTTCTTCTCCGTGACTTAATTGTCTCATCTCTCAAATGGGATCATTATAGTGCCTTCCTATAGAAATAGAAGTTTTAAATGGAACATCCATTTGCTTAGATCATGGTGTAGAAAGGACTTATCAATACCACCCATCAATGGAGCCGGGGAGATGGCTCAGTAGAATAAGAGCTTCCTTGGCAAGCACAAGGGCCTGAGTTCAATCCCTGGTTCTGCCCCCCGCCCAAAAAAAATATCACCCATCGGGCCTGGGGAGATAGCTCAGTAGAATAAGTGCTTGCCTGGCAAGTGCAGGGTCCTGTGCTCAGTCCCCGGTATTGAAAAACAAACAAAACAAAACAAAATCACCCATCATTATATTCAAGTAACAAGAATACAAATAACTGGCACAAATAACCAGAGGAAGTTCTAACAGTCAATAGACTCATTGTCTCAATTCAAAGGGTCCTAAAGAAAGTCAACCTACATGAATAATTTTCATATATTTGTAGACTAATTAATGTGGTGGTTTGTAGTGGTTACATTTGTTTTGAGAGCAGGCTCTGAGATGCTTTCCTCCTTACTTCCTAAGATAGAGGTAATTCATTTCTGAAGATTATCAATTATTTTACTTATCTTTTAAAATTATAAGTGATTTTTAAAGATGTATCTCTGTAGGACAGCATTAATTGCATGGTTGTGCTACCCTAATTTCTTTCTTTCTTTCTTCCTTCCTTCCTTTCTTCCTTTCTTTCTTTCTTTCTTTCTTTTTTTTTTTTTTTTTTTTTGTGAAACCGGGGATTGAACTCAGGCAAGCGCTTATTCTACTAAGCCATCTCCCTAGCCTCCCTAATTTCCATGATTCTTTAAATTAGAACAAAATCATTAGAACCTTTGTGCCGTGTTCCACTCTAAACCCTAAATCACATTCAATGTTATCAGGTTACAGGCAAAAAAAGGGGCACTTTTGAATTTACATACTATTTCTGAAAAAGTTAAGAATTTGGCTATTTTACTAATTACCAATTTACTTCTTTTTCTTTGACTTCACATATATATGATTCATCCCAATAGGATTATGCTATTCAATCACATGAATATGCATTTCTCAACTTATGCATATGGGGGTTTTTTTGCTCCTGTATCTGTTTCAAGAAAATTAATAATGAATGTCCAGTCACCAAAATTATAGCTCACTCAAGGTTATTTTTACTATGCTGAACTATTCTAGTAGTACATCTAGTCAAACTCAAAATTGGAAAATCTCACAGTTAAAGATATTTCAATGCACAGTTTAACAATCCAGCTACTTGTAGCCCTGGGCAAAATACATTACTAGGTGTCTACTTGATGACAAAAATAACAGCCAACTGTATTAATTTAAATTTTAAGTCCTCTGGCTGAAAATAATTATTGGAATTACCTACGGGAAAGCAGGGTACTCAGGGGCATTGCTATAATATTGTTTCATTAACCATAACTGCATTATCTTCTTAGAGACTTATGTAAGTTTGGAAGTTAATTATTTTAAAAAAGGAGAAAATAAAAGAAATGTATCAGTTATAAGTGGGCTGCAATCATTTCCCTACCTACTTCCAACCCTGCAAAAATTTTAGCACTGATGTTAGCTGAGAAGGGGTTACTCCCCTAAACTCTAAGTACAGTTAAATATATTATCTCCTATTCAATGAGAATTTTGATTAGCCCGGTTAATTGCCAGTTTGATCCAACAGTTGCTTTTCATTTATTCACTGTTAAGAATACATACTGTGTCCAGGATTGCTCAAGGCTGGTGATGGTGAACCTTTTAAAGACTAGGTACCCAAGCTGCAACCCAAAACCCAATTAATTATTGCAAAGTGCCAACAGCCCTGAGATTAAACCTAAATAGCCAATGGTAGGCTGCTGCAGAGATGCCGGGGCACCTTGGCTTGCATGTCCACTGCAGCACGTGTGCCATAGGTTGGCCACAACTGTGACAGGCAGCTGGGATAGTCAGTAAATGAAGTTGTCTAGTCTGTCTTTGTGGAAGTCAAATTGCATTGGTGAAGGAGGAGTTAGGATAGGCAACAAACAACTGATTTAGTTTAATTCTTTTGAATATTTGAACATGATATAGGAAAGAAGAAACTGAAGAAAAGCAAATCTGAATTAAGGGAAATAGCTGCAGTTAAAGCCTGTTCAAAATGAAAAGGTAATATCAAGAAATAGAGCCTGCTGCACCCAAGGGGAAAAGTGGAGAAGGTATTGAGAGTGAAGATGCATATATACCCATTTATTTAACAGTGGAGACCTTTGAAAGTACTCAAAAAAATCTGCCTGATCCTTCTTTTCTTCTGCTTGTTAGAGTACATCCCTAGCTTGTCTCTCAGAGCTGCATGTGAAATCCATCATAAAAGAAATAACTGCTACAGCCTGAGCTCTCAGCTCCTGTGAAATTCTGCCTAATTTAAGCTCTGCCAGGGAGTCTATTTCCCATTAGCTGTCCCAATTCTCAGAAGATAGAGAAAGGAAGCACTGAATGAGGTATGTATTTCATTATTAGTGCCTCTTATTTGGCCAGAAGCGCTTTATCCAACTTGAATTAGTGCAGGGAGCAGACGTTCTGAAGGAGGCTTCAGGTGTGCAATGTGCCACAGACACATGAACCACCTGAAGGAAAACGTTGTGGAAGAGAAAGATCCCTATAATCTATAGTAGCTCAGAACTTTCTGGAAAAATGAGACCAAAGTTAGACGTTGGCACATCTTAGTGGGGTCCTGTTGCAAGCGGGGGCAATTAAGGAAATGGCAGCAGAATCTGTGGTCCCAGAATTGTCAAAAGAGAGAAGTCTGCTTGAGGGACTTCTTGGCTGGGAGTAATTAGTGACTACATCAGTAAGGATCACCACACCACAAAGGCATAGATGGCAGCTTAAAAAGCATGTATGTTATGAAGACCATAATGGCTTCCCTGAAGACACAGAGCTGGACTAGACGAGCCAAGACATGGGAAGCAGGAAAAATGGTGACTACATATAGTTATTTCCATGAAGCGAAGTGGTCCCTACTATTGCTTCAGCGATATAGACAGATTCCACGAGCCTAACCGCATTTGGCCTCACTTCTGTCACTGTGGTCATAAAATTTTGGGCTTCATTTTAGAGAAAGTTTAAATATGTAAGTACCAAGCTAGAGAGAAGGAAAACACAGAAACAAAACAGGGAGCCACGGGTACTGAAGCAGACACCCACAGGCTGCATGGTTGCTGCTCACAACAAACCCACTGCCCCTGGAACACTTCCCCAATCTTTCGAGAATGCTCAGCTTGCCTACTTTGCTGCAGACCAGTCTTGGGAAGCTGGTCTGTGGGCCCACATCTACTTCCAGCAGGGAATTCAGTCTTCTTGTGAATCAAGACTCGGAGAAGGAAGGGGTGGATCTCTCACCTGAATCTTTAGCTCCCTCCTCTGGTTTGTGTGTTCCTGCCCCTATCTATTCTACTGCAGTCCATACCATCCCCAAAGTGACAACTCTCCGTTCCAAATCACCTCCCCAAGCTGTCCCCTGCGGTGGAGATTGCACCCCTCCAGCCGTCGCTAGGACCCGGAGAGGTGGAATTTCAATTTGAAACTCCAGGGCCGCGGGAGGGCCGGCGCTGAGCATGCTCAGTAGCCGCGGCGCGTCTGGCTGCTGCTGGGCTGCACTGCCTGGCTCGGGGCTGGCGCGGGTCCCCGCACGTCACCGCTGCGCTGCGGGGCTTCCCGAAGGCCGAGCCTTGGCGACCACAGAGCTTCTCGCCCCCGCCCGCTCCGGTCCCCCTCGCCCGCCGCCCCCTACGCTTCTTCCTCCCTCCATCTCTCAGGGAGAGAAAGCTGGTGCTGGTTCTGTTGGTGCCACGGACCGACTGCTCTGCAAACCCCAGCGGAGGACCTGCGAGAATTTGGAGACCACAGGACCCTGGGCAGTGGCTCGTCCTCTGGGCACTTTGCCTGAAGTGGGGTCGTGGCGGAGTTGCTGCTCCACCTCTCAGTGTGGACGCTATGCGGAGAGCGGTCGGCTTCCCTGCGCTGTGCCTGCTTCTTAATCTTCACGCTGCAGGTAAGGGGTTGCGGGGCGCAGAGCTAAGAGCTGTGTGGATGAGACGGAAAACCGCACATGCTTCGGGGCTCTAGAACAGCCTGCCTGGGACAGAAATGAAGGGGGGAAAGCTTCAGACTGGCAAAAACAAGGCAGTTCATGTGAGGGAAGGGGGAGAGAATACACCTGTTGGAAGGCGGAAGCTGACAACTTAAGCTAAAATCAGCCTTTAATTTTCTTCTCCTTGTACGAATAGTGACTATTTTCAGTATGAATACAGGTTTGCCTGCCTCCCCCCCCCCCTCCCCGCTGCGTCTGTCCTCTCTGCTTCTGTTTCTAGGCTATGCACTTGACTGCCAGTTTTTCAGCAGAGAGACAAGACATCCTGCTAGATGGAATCTTTTCAGCTGCAGCGTTTACATTCATTAGGTCTCTCGCTGTAGCGAGTGCTCACAGCGATGCACAGGCTGTACCCTGGTGGACAGCATACATCTCCACACCAGAGATCAAAATGCATGATTCGCATTCACGATGCTGCTCCAGGCTCCTCTGGTCCCTGCTCTTGTCCCTTGAATATTCTAAACCAGCAAGTGGGGGGAAAGACTCCCAATAGGAGTTTTCTCTTTCAGCACCACGGTCAGCGCCCTCTGGCAAAAGGTGAACCTAATCAGTTTTCGAAGCTGACAACCCTGGGGTAGACACTGTCTCCGGGACATATTTCATAAGGTCTAGCGAATAGTGAGAGCAAGACTGCTCTCAAGTATAAATAGCTTTAACTCCAAACCCAATATCAAGACTCATGAGGAAGCAAACCTCAGGAAGAATCTGGGAAATTTATGTTCAATGTCATTACCAAACTAGGTTTCTTAATACACATGACTTCTATACACTTGCCGGGCTGAATCTTTTTTTTTTTTTTTTTTGGCTTTTACACACACACTGAACCAAAACAAAACATAGCAGGGAGATTTTAGGAGCCCTGCTGCGACAGCAGTTGTCCATGTGGTAGTCCTGTAGCAACCAGAGACTCGACATTTTCCCTGAGTTCATGTCTCCTCCAGTCACATAGTCGTTCACTTCTCCAGCTAACATCGACTGAGCCTATGCTGTGTTCCAGGAATAATGAGTGAAAATAATGGTAGGGAAGTGACAATCCTTGCAATATCCCTTTTTAAAAAAAAGAGTGTGTAATTTTTTTTTCTATGTGTATAATAGTGGGAGTGCAATGTAGTACTTGCTTATTCTAACTAATGCTGTTCTAATGTATCGTGAATCTTTTGAGCAAATAATATACACGAAGAGTATTAAAGCTATAATTAAGTAAAATGCTAGTTCTCATAATTGTGGTGTAAGGTTCTGTAGTTCTTCAGTATTTTCTGGAAACTAGGAATAAAAAGCTATAATTTGACTCTTAATTTACTTGCAAGCCAGTGTATGAATCCTTTTACTACCACATAAAATTCTTTAATGATAAAATACGAGATGAATATATCATAGTGGGTTAGTTTTACTTACATTACTGTTTAATGATAACACTGAGTCAATCATCACCAAAAGTCTCAATTCCCAACTTTATAAATGAAAGAGCAATAACAATCTCAGGGCAGTTATTTTCAAACTAATATACAAACGATTTTAACTATTACATTGCATATATCTTGATTATAACTTTAAAGTTATAAATAAAATTAAAATGATGTATATTGGGAGCATGCTAGCATATTGCAAATGAACATTGGGAATAAAGAATATAGAAGATTTTGGTTGATTAAAAGAGAAAGTTATACCTGGAGCCCTGTCAAGGCTGTATTACCAAAGCTAAACAAATCCATCTCTGTTTTGACTTCTCAATTCACAAAAATGATAAAAGATAAGATTATACAACCAATTTGAATTTCATAAGGCAATGCATTAAAGGACTGTTTTTAATTTTGATTCTAATACAATAAATAATTATACTTTTATTTAACACAATGCTTCAAATAGATATTTTATCACAGAAAATTACAAGTTTAATATTATGGTTGTCTTGCCAGCTTCATTTTGGGGGCATTTTAATTTTAAATAGTAATTTGTGGGTCACAAGCTGTCATCAGATTAAAATTCACCACGGTTATCTAATAACATTGTTAGGGCTTTTCATCATAACTCAGACAAACACAGATTTCTGCATCTAAGCTTCCATAGATCTAGGTAATGAGAAAGTCGGTGGGCAGGAGGGTCAAAAACAAGAAGTCACTGACTTTTTTACGTGTTGAATGTATGCATTTATTTATTTTATAGAAGTTCTCCTCTCAGGAAAGAGGCAGGCTTTGTAAAGAAAGGAAATAAGTGCTATCTATTTGGCCCTCTTAACTGAGAAGCAATGTGATCTGTTTTAGTTACATCCAGATTACCAGAAACTATTTTATACTGAAAGATCTGATGATCTGATGACATCTTGGAATGCTTTAGAGATAGGAGAAATCAACCAACATGACCTGTGGGTTCTGGGCCTGTCCATTAGCTCAGTTGTTTAAGTGCCTGCTTAAGCAAAGGCAGTCAGGCTCAGGATACTGTGGTTCGATCCCCAGGTCCTCATGCCTTACCAGACCTGCCCTTAAGGCATCCTGAGCCAGTCCCCTCACAAAAAAAAAAAAAAAAAAAAAAAAAAATCCTTCTGAACTTTCAGGACCAGCCAAAATAGCTCAGCAGATTAAAGCACCTGCAAGCAGGTGCAGGGCCCAGGCGTTCAATCCCTGGGCCTGCCGTGCCAGCCCGCATCCCGGGTACACTGAGACAGCAATTAAGACTGGCTGTGGTGGCACGCGCCTGTAATCCTAGCTGTTGGGAGGCTGTAAACAGGCGGATCACTAGGAGTCTGATCTAATAGTGAGACCCTGAACACACTGTAGACCCTTCCCCCCCAAAAAAAAAAAAGAAGATGTATGGGTTCTTATCTAGGTTAGAAATTCTTACCTGTGACATAGTCAAACCCCTGGTAAGAAGTTAAAAAATTGTTTCAACTTCAGCCAATTTCCAGTTATTTGGTTATGGTTGCTTCTGGCAGCATGAAGGGAAAGAAAGTAATAATGACTCTGATCCATCCCTTATTTGTAGCCCTAAGTATGATAACCTGAAGGAGTTGCTGAGCATGGAATGTATTAGGGAAGCTTCAATTAACATGGCAGTGATTTTCACTGGTTTTCTTAATAAGAAACTTACACTTATTGCCCATCCAATTGCTTATTTTATAGGTAAGAAAGCTAAAACCCAGAATAGTGAAGTGTTTGTTTTTGGCTCTGTTAGGAAGAAAACCCAGAATTCTAGACCTGTGGCTTCATCCTATATAAAATTACACACTTGTTCTAATAGGTGAGGTCGCTGTTTGGTTAGGTATCAAATCCTAGTCCCCAAAGGTCTTTATTCTCTATTCCATCTGTGAAACAATATAACACATAACTCCAGTGAAAAGAGGACATCAGGAATAGCCAAAAAGGCAAGTACATTTACTTTAATAATAGAGATGGTAAAACAATAATAACGAGGTAGAAGGTCCACAGATAGTTTGTTTTCATCAGAGTTTCCTTCTTTCTTTGCCCAGTGAATCACACTTCATTTGAGAAGATAGTATTATTGATAGGCTGGTATTTTATTTGTAAAAGAGTGATTCTTGAATGAAAGCAAGAGACAGGAAAAGGAATATTGTGGGAGGGTCCTGCTTCAAGGTTGTATATGGTGAGATTTTTGAACTTATGTGCAAACATGAGAAGTATA
>NW_004524623.1:7947587-7948576 GCF_000260255.1 Octodon degus | reverse complement strand
GGAACTTCACAAAAAAGGGGATACAGATGAATGTCCATTTTGTATCTGTGTATTCAAGTGGTTAGGATAGATATATAGCTATATTCTCATGATGAATAGAATGTTTTGTTTTAATGTTGTTTGTAAATAGGATATCATGACCGCATCTTGTACAGCTATTAAAAATTAGGAAGAATGTGTTTATTATTGAAGAAAAAAAAAAAGAGTGATTCTCTGGAGATATTTTTAAATTTCTCATGTGAAAGCTTTCTTTTTCCTTATGAAAGTTTTGATAAGGAAAGAATTAAATCACATATAACCCAATACACTCTTCAAGCACTGGAAACGGTTATCTCAAATGTCTGTACTGTACTTACTGGCATTCTTTTCGTTTTCTTGTCTTTTTGAGAGAGGGTCTCCCTACACAGATCACTTTGCATCCTAGGCTGATCTTGAACTTGCAGCAAGTCTCCTGTCTCAGCCACTCTCAAGTACTGGGATTCCAGGCGTGCACCACCATGCCTGGCCTTGGCTCTCTTCCTGAATGGAACAAAGAGTGCTTCAGACAGCTTTCTCAAAGCTGCCTCTTCACTGTCAGAGAAGCATTAGTGCATTTCTCTAGCCTTTGAAAATAGAGGGCAAGGGAATCTACTAGGTCATTTTTTAAAATGTATTTAGTACTGGTTCTACGGGGTCTCACTACACAGATCAGACTTGTAGTGATCCTCCTGTTTTCAGCCTCCCAAGTGCTGGGATTACAAGCACACACCACCACGCCCAGTCTCACTGTCTCAGTGTGCCCCGGGGGACAGGCCAGCTGTGGACTGCACTCCTAGTAGGTCATTTTTCAGAATCACGATGCTCAAGAGAAAGGACTGTTGATATGAAGGTGATAGCTATGCCTGAGATTTTTAAGATGTTGCTTAGAATACCAACAATTTTTTTCTGTCAAAAATCACTCAATGAAGTCTTTATAATAATCCAAAATTTTCTCGTTTCTCTCCTCTTTG
>NW_004524623.1:7939479-7945492 GCF_000260255.1 Octodon degus | reverse complement strand
AACTGAAATTCTCATCCTGTCACCCCATTAATGAACATCGATAAGGAGATTATCATATGTCTTTTCCAACATTAAAAAAATAAGATATGTCTTTTCCAAAGAACATTTATAGCATTTATCTAATTTAAGCACTTTCTGAAATTTGAAAAATCTCTTTCCTGCATTCCCATGAGCGTCTAGTACAGTATTTCTTTGCTTTTTTATTGCTCAATTTATTTCTCAATCTGTACTTTGAGCTCTTATTTGGAGCATTATTTAATTGTCAGCATTGCTTAGATATTTTGTTGTTAAAGCCCCCTCTGCATAATTATATTAGGATCTCATACCAAAGCCTCCAGAGTCTATAATTCTATCTCAGATATCTCTCATGACCTCCATTTTTATTATTCCTAGGCCCCATTGGGTATTCTACTAGAATCTTACATCTAACTATTTATACTTACCAGCTTCCCTGTCTTTGTGATTAATACAAGATCCCCTAAAATCAACCAAGCCTGGAATTATGGAGGAACTCATCAAAAGAACATTCTTCTTTTGCTTGTTTCTCTAAAACATCACCACATCTTACCCACCTTCTTAGTGCATGCCACTGCCTTGGAATAGGTTGACATTTCCCTTACAATATATAATAATCTCCTATCAAATACCACCTTCGGGAAAGCTCCTAACATACACGTATTTTTTTCTCTTTATGAAAGGCTTTAATGCTGAGATCTTTCCCTTCCCTTAGAATAAACCTGAACTCATTAGGATTGCAAGGTCTTTCATAATTATGTCTCTCTTAACTTCATTCTTATTTTTTATCATCATATGTTCTCTTACATAGTTATCATACAGGTTCATGTTGCTTTAGATTTGCTATGTCTTCCGTTCTTTCTCCATACTATTCCACTTCTTTTTGATAAGTCCTACCACAACTTCAGATCTTGTTCCAATGTTGCCTACTTTAGTAACTTTCCCTTTGATACCCCACTGCATTCAAGGAACTGTCTTTTATTTTCCTTTTGGGTCAGGTATACTCCCCTATCAATATGCTTAACTTGTACTTTGATGCTTTTTGAGAACAATAACAGAACTGTAACTTGTAACTCTGTATATACCTTCTTTAGTGTTGGCCTTATTATCAAATATGTCATTAAGCAATGTTCAGTGGGGCTAGTAAGAGCTCAACAGACCAAAGTACCTGCTTAGGCAAGCTTAAGCGAGCACAAGAACCACAGTTAGATCCCCAGAACCACATGCCATGCCAGCTCTGCCCCCAGGGAAGGCTAAGAAGCCACAGGGTCCAGTCCAGGCAAAGCGGCATACGCCTGTAATCCTAGTGCTGGGCAGGCTGAAAACAGGAGGATTACTATGATTTCAAGCTGCATAGTGAGACCCTGTAACAACCAAATACAATTTAGAAAAAGGAAAAAGAAGAAATGTTCAATAATACATAGATATATCCAAGGGATATATGCCAAAGTAAACTATTAGAAATTATATCATCAAAGAGATTATATCTCATCTGTATGACCATAATAAGAAGAATTGCCTTTACTACTGTTCCCTCAGCCCAATTTACTTTTATTGGTTACTGGAAATGGGTCAGAGAAGTTTTCATTTAAACATAGGTTATAAGTTTGTATTCCATTAACGTGATGCTACTTGGGGTGTCATTGCATGTTGAACTCCTCTTATGTGAGTAGATATTATCCTATGGCACTGAAACACTACTTCAGAGTAAGAATTAGGTCAATTTCTTTGTTTTCAAAAGATCATGTCATCAGATAAGAAACAACATATGATAGTTATGCATTAAGGAATAGACTCAGGTCTCCTAACCCTGATCATTGATTATTACCTACCTTCTAATAGTAAATATCTTTCTTCACAGAACTATAAAGTTCTCATATTCAACATGTTTTTCTTATGAGGAATATGCTCTCACCTGAAAAATAAAGCTTGTGAATTATAAAGAATTCACTCTTCACTAGATAATGGAACTGAAGATCAAAAGCTCACTCATTCCCTTTAGTGTTAACTGTAACATAGATGTTATGTTTTACAGTGTTTGCTATTAAATCTTTTGAAAGCTGTTTGGTGAAATTAAATCCTCAAGAACTAGCTATTTTTCTCTTTCAAAAGGAATTTTGAAAAATCTTCAAAACACTACAAATTCTAACACACTTAGAGGTCATTGGACCTCCTCAATATGAAGGATTTTAATAGCTTTTTCTTTTCTTTTCTTTCTTTTTTTTTTTTTTTTCAGTACTAAGATTGAACTCAGGACCCTGTGCTTGCCAGACAGGCTCCTATAGCTGGCAGGTGGCTCTACTGAACTATCTCCCTGGTCGCTTAATAGCTCTGCAAAAGAAATATTTAATGGTGAATTATTATTTTAAGATCAAATTCCCTAATACTTGTGTACCATATAATACATCTGTAAATGTCTGTTTTTGGAATAATATTTATAAAGAAAGAAAGCTAGCACGTTTATATTATGAACATTAGCACTTTCCATCTAAATCATGTTATCCATAATAAGTATCTAGACATTCCCCATAATCTAATCTCATTTGGTTTCAATATATTCGAATGATGATATCCATTAAAAATGAAGCTGAATGAACTCACAGCAAAGCCAAGCCAATTATTTACAGTAAGCAACGGTCTAGATCAATATGTTATGCTCTAGAAAATGCAAAGTGGAAAGGGAATGTAAATTAATTTCTGTCTGGTTCAGACCTAAAGCAATGCTCACTTTCTGCCTTAAATGAAAAGAATGTTGGAGATGGCACTGAACTACTAGTTCTCTGGGAAAGGGCACTTAATGAGCACAGGGTAAAAGCTGCCCATGTAGTGATTCACCCACCTAAGACACAGTATGTGCAGGGCAAGATTCTATGAAGATTTCACCATCAAAACAGCCCAGTTCCTGATAGAGACTGATCACAAAGCAATGCAGTATTGTAAGTGCTCAGAGTCAGCCACCATTACTGGGGGACTCTTATTTACTGGGGAAAGATGTTCTAATGAAGTGCACCAGATATAATATTGTTCTGAGTTGGGCTGAAAATCGCTGACTTGTTAATAAAGATTGATTTAAATTTCAAGCAATTTACTTTGTCTTTGACTTGAAGTTGCCTTTCCTTCCTTCCTTCCTTCCTTCCTTCCTTCCTTCCTTCTCTTTCTCTTTCTCTTTCTCTTTCTCTTTCTCTTTCTCTCTTTCTTTCCTTTTTTCTTTTAAATAATTTCATTGAGAAACAAATAGCAATGAGAGTTTCAAAACCGATTAGTAGGGCAGTTTCAATAATTAAAACATTGCATATTGTTGTCTTAGTAGTTATTTAGTGCGCAAGATACAGACATGATACCTTGTTCACAAACACTATTGGAACAAATCTCTCTATTCATTGAATTGAGAGAATGCAGCTGTATATCTATCCTATTTTTAATATACAGATACAAAATGGTCGTTCATTTGTTTAGTTTCATCAGAGAAGGGTATTCCATTGTCATCTAAATTTATTTATTTATTTATTTATTTCTTTCCTTCCTTCCTTCCTTCCTTCCTTCTCTTCAGTTTTCCTGGAAGAAAATGAAATAGTTAAAGTAAAGAAGGGCAAATTGAGATAAGAGTGAGAAATGCTGTATTTGAAGATAACTTTTAGAAGGGTTCTATAGTGGTTACGAATTAAATGGGATGAGGTATGTAAACTATATTAAGTCTTATACAGCTCTTAGGTCCTGTCTGATTAGGGGTGGGAGATTTTGGATGATAGATGGCTAATGAGAGTCTTAGAGTTATTTCTCATTCTTTTTATTTCTGATCCAATGCTCAAGAAGAACACATGTGTTGAATACATTCTGGATTCCAAGTGCTTTTGTCAAGTGGGCTTTATCTGCATAGTTTCATGTACCACAGGCATAAGCCTGGCAGTACCTGCAGATTTGTTGTGGAATATGAAGCTCTAAAACTACCTGTCTCTAAGTCTCTCTCCCAAAGCCTCACTTCCAAGTTCGGTGTAAATGTGCATCTATTATTATCTCTTCAGTAAAACCCTATTTAAATGAGTGAAAAATAAAAAAAATTTCTTGGCTTTACCTGACAGTGAGTTAAATGTGATATAACAAATCCAAAATGTCCAGTTCCTGTTGCACTGAGTTGTGGGTAAGCCTGGCATGTGATAGGAGCCTCCTCCCCAGTTGGTTCCTGTAGGGACCCACAGGAAGTAGGAAGTTCAACCATGTAATCATGGATGGTGCTCACAGCTCCCCAGGCCCCCTGTCTGCTGTCTGCTGCTCTGGCAAGCCTTCTCTGCTTACCAAATAATGCTCCCCTACTTACATTTATAGAGCATGGGCTTCGAGAACATGGAGCTCCAGATCCATGTAGGATGCTCATGTCTCTGAAGACACCAGTAAAGTCAGCAAGCATTGTCTGAATATAAAAAAATAACAGGAAAGGGATTAGAAATGAGAAGAACATATATTGCAGATTTCAAAGATAGCCTCAAGGTATCAGTTCTCTCCTAACCAAGGAGAGTGATCTAGTGAGCTACTAGGTCACTCCTCTGCTTTTGTTTCAGTTGTCTAGATTATGTACAGATATAGGTTGACTCACTCAGAGGTCTGTAGCCCGCCACAAAGCTTTGCATTCACTTGTAGGAACTCTTCCATGACAGGTCAGAATCTCTCCGTGGTGATCATCACAGCTGCTCATAAGCAAGCCCCAGTGTCCAGGAGGCATACTACTTGGCGTGCCAAGGCATCTGTGTGCCTTCAGAGCACCAGGGTGTTCCATCCATGCTCACTGATTACTTTTGAACATTTTCTTTCTTCAATCTGGAAATGCTTGATATTAGGAGTATTTGAATTTTCAACTTTACCATGCTGTTTGCAACTTCTAAATCTGACCATATGCTGAAAATATATTAGGTAGGCATACTGTATAAAAAGGCAATAAAAGAGTTTCCATGAAAAACACTGGATTTTATCATGAAGAGATAAATATTTGTTTGCAAACTAGGAAGGGAAAAATGAAGGAATATTTTCTAAGTTCTTCCAATATGTTAAATTCTATGTGGGTAGCTTTGTTAGATAACCACCTCACACTGTAAGGTAGAAAATATGTTTTGAAATGTCATGATTTTATTTCTAAAGGATCAAAAATAGGCCATAATAAATTAAGCACAATAATAAAAAGTTGGGCTCTAAAACCAGCCTCTTAGGTTTGAATCCCATACTATTTTTTGGTTCAACTTTCTGTCCCTCCTTTACTCAGCTGTATGGCAGGTTCAGTACCATGGTAACTACTTCTTTTAACTGGGTTGTAGGTTATTTATAAACACTAATGTATAATTCCTCACAGCACAAAGCCTGGAACATTGAATATATTCAGTCACTTGTGTTAGTTGTATTAGCATAGAAAAAATTTCATTGGTCTTATATTTTGGTGAAAAAGAAAAAAAGTATAGATCTCCAATACTACCAATACAAATACAAAAAGCCAAATGACCATGTAAAACCAAGACAAATATATGATGAACATAAGGCTACTTTAAAAAGAATCACCATAAAACTTTCTTTGGTGAAGGGTGCATATCATGAAAATAGACTTGGCCTGTTTCCACTAAAAATACCAGCAGAAATTTTGTCTTATATATTTAAAAGTGCTCTTAATTGTTAATAAATCAATAAAATGCCATGTCTCATTCATCTGTGGAATCCAAAGTTTGATCTTGCAAAAGTAGAGAATAGGATGACAGTTACCAGATGCAGAAAAATGACATAAAGTACAATTACTATTAGGTAAATGACATGTAATTACCATTAGACAAGAGGAATTTCAAAGAGCACAGTGGGCAACAGATAGGGCCAAGAGCAGATGAGTGCTTTCCTGAGGCCAGTGTTGAGGAGGCATGAGGAGAAGTAGGTGGAGAGTTCTGAGGATTGACTTTTCTTGAGGTTATATGGTATTTTCTTAGAATGATCAAGATGAAAGTGTTCAAAATTTAGCATATGGACAATT
>NW_004524623.1:7932058-7938859 GCF_000260255.1 Octodon degus | reverse complement strand
ATAAATAAATATGAAATCTGGGGATCTGGAATGTACAGCAATTCTCTACAAATGCCTTTCTGTGCTTTGATAAGTCTGTGTACTGTTATGGTCTGAATATGTTAGTTTAAAGATCATGTCCATATGTTGGCCACGTGTGTGATAAGGGAGGGTATGCCCTTCATGAAATCAAGAATTCGTTTTCTCCTGGGATTAATTTCTGCTGTCTGCGAGTCCAGGTGTGGTGGTGCATGCCCATAATCCCAGCACTAGAGAGGCTGAAAACAGGAGGATCACTCTAAGTCCAAGCTATGGAGCAAGACCCTGTACCAAATACATAAATTTAAATAAATAAATAAATAAATGAATAATTTCTGCTGTCTGCTATCAATTCCCACCAGCCTAGGAAGACTGAAACAAAGGTACCTCTGGTCCATGGTCCTTCACCCTGTAGCATCAGCTGTCAGAGGGGCAGCTCCTGAACCCCAACACTTCATATCTTGAAATTTGTCCTCCAGGCCAATGTTTTCAACCTCAGTCTCCATCTCCAACTCTCTTCCCCACTCCCAGTTAAAGTGTAGTACCTGCTTCTCATTCTAGACTCAATTTCTTCTCGACTAGCTGTATTTTAGAGAGGGTACAGCACAATGATGTACTGTATATAATACTAGATATTAATTATACAGCCCTTCTGCATTTTCATGTTTTAAAAGAGTCACTAGGGAGCAAAGATTTAGCTTAGTGACATTAATCTCAGATGGTGGGAAAAGGGACCAGGACCTGGTGAAACACATATGTGGGCCAATAGAACATACCATGAGCCTCTCAGATATCTAAATTCAGAAAAGAGAGACCAGGACAAGAATTTCTTCCAGAGGCTGACTGTGGACTTCTTTCTTCCTGCCCCCTTCCCACCCCTCCTCTCTGGACACCTGGGCATGTATATCCCTCTAGTATCATTACTATGTCAAGACTGTAATTTTTCTTGTGGTCTATATGTTCATTTTGATAGACTGTCTTGAAATTAGAGCCCACCTTTTTTTTTTGTGTGTGTGTGTGGCCAGTTCAGCTCACCCTGGGGGTGGGGCTGGTGCAGTATGTGCTGCCAGGGATGAAACTGTGATCCCTGCGCTTTCCTATGCTTGCCTAAGCAGGCACTAAGCAGGCATAGTTGGCTGAGCTATCCCACCAGCCTAGAGTCCACCTTTGCAGGCAGCTGGAAAACTCTGCTTTAGAAACAATGGAGATAGTTTCTAACCCTTATAACTATTTTTTTATTAATTTTATTGAGAAACAGCAATGAGACAGTTCCTGCACATTAAATATCTCTCAGTTATCTAGGTATGCTAACCATTTTGCTCACTTTCACATTTCTTCAGAGGGTGTGTTTTGATAAAGTGGCTCTTGTAAAGGCTGCACAGAATCTGACATATGGGAGGTGTGTTCATTCCTGCCAGTGTATCATCCCAGTATCTGTGGACTCAGCTCTTCACGAGTGGGGTTGGCAGGTATCTGATTCCTTCCTTGTCCGCTGACACAAATCCCACTTCTTCCGGCAATGTCTGAGGCCATTACTTCTTCACGATTCATGTCTCCTCACACTGTCCCAAAGGATGCTGTTGCAATTGTTTTATGTTCTACTCCATAATTGATATGTATCAAGTGAAAAATAACTCTATTAAAGCTTAATAAAAATCAGGAAACATGAACCCATTGCAATTTTATAACCAGCACACAGCACATAAGAGATTTTTTTCTGAAATCTTTCTCAATCCCATAGCTTCAAAGTAGCTTTCATAGTATGGCTCGACTTTTGAGATAAGAAGAAGTATTTTTATACCAGCTTGGGAGTGGGAGTGGGAGCTGATTTTTCCTAACAGAATATTTAAAGAAATGTGTAAAAGTGTTTCTATGGAAGAACATGCAGGGAAAGTTTAAAAGGTATCTTAATAAAAAGTAGGCCTATTGTTACAGTATTTAGGTCCTCTCATAGGCAGAGAATGATAGAGATGGCTCTATAAAAAATAGACTAATTACATTGCTGTGGATTTCTTTATGCTTATTGTAAATTTATTGGACACATCACTGATCAAACATGTGGGATGTTTAGTATTAAGAACGTTGTGGCCCCTCCTGGTGACATTAGCTTTACTGTCATTGTGGCCAGGGTCTGTCGGCTGGATCTTAGAGAGACCAGTACTGGAAAGAGTTGTATTTTCTATTACCAGTGCATTTAAGTCTTTTGAGGGCTTATGTAGGTTTATAATTTTCCAAAATGCAGCCCTTATCATTTTATAGAAATTTTGATTATTTTTTCTCCTATGAAAGAAGCACTGTTTTAAAGAATATGTTTGTCAAACTGACTATTTTCAGGACACAAAACAAATGTGCACATGTATAAACACATATATGTACAGATTACCAAAACAGATAAGACTTACAAAATGAATTTTATAAATTAGTTTATTTAAATAGAGAGTCAGGATGAACTCTTTTGAAGCATAAATGTAATTGGTTAACCAAGTTAGAAGGACTGAACAAATGTTATACTTTAGGAAATCATCCTAACAGACTTCAGTGGTCGTATCTTAGGAAGACTATAGTGTTTATCAAGAGAGCCCAGTGTTGGTATTTTAGTCATGTTAAATTGAACAGTAGTATAGTGATGACTTCTTTGCCAACATACAGAATAATTGGAAAATAAATTCAGCACTATCCTTCTTATACTCACATATTATCACTTCTGAAACTCCTTGTTCTTGTAAGTTTGCAATGAGTCTTTTATTGTACTTATTGGAAAAACTTCACTCTTCAGAAAAAAAAAATCAAGACCACACAAACTTGGTCTAACTGAATTGATGTTTCTCTTTTATTGAATTATGTTTCTATTTTAGTTGTAGACAATTAAGAGCCACTTTAATTTTCTGATAAGAAAACTGAGTCTCACTTGAATTAGACTTGTACAACTTCACCCAGATAGGAGGAAAGACAGTACTGGAATTAGAATCTATCTCTCTGAACTCTTAATTCAATGACAATATAAAATAAATACATTTTAAAAAAATTTCTCAATACTATTAATGGGCATTTCTCCTATATAAACTTTCACTAGCACTCTTATATACTTTTAATTATCCTGAAAGGTATTTACACATCACATGGTAACAACATTTCGTGTAGAAATTTCCAAGAATTGCTCCTACTATGTTACATTTTTCTCTTCTTTCAAAGAGAAGATAGGTTTTGCTTAGAAAACAATGATAATCTTTTCACAAAATGATCTGACAAGATGACTTCTTCTGATTGCTCATTTTTTCTGGCCTCTTAAAGTTCATTGTTGTAGAGACCAGGGAGATGGCTCAGTGGAATAAGTGCTTCCCTGGCAAGTGCAAGGGCCTGAGTTCAATCCCCGGCTCAAAAAAAAAAAAAAAAAAAAATCATTATTGTCCTTTCATAAGTTTCTCTCAAGTGCTTAAAGCTCATAGTGTAATGACTTATTTTTTATTTGGAAGATAATTTTTAAAAATAATATAGAATTTCAAAACTAGCTGATAGGAAATTAATAAGCAATGACTTATTGTGAGAGAATTAACTGAGGCCACTCTACCCTTTGCATCTAGAAATAGCCAACATTGAATTTGAAATAATGGATCATACTGTTGTCTAATTTAGCAGTGTTATGTGAGATAATTCTCTTTTCCTTGTTAAGGATCTCTTCAGAAAGCATCAAAGTCATATCCAGAATGAAGTTTCAGTCATAATTTTATGATAATCAGAATCCATTGAGTATCCTCATGTACATATTGTTTGCATTTAAAAATACTAAAGAGTACTCTTATTTTATATGCAGATGAATCTCTTTGACAAGCCACTTACTAATCATTATGTGAGAATCACACTATCCCTTACAGGTGGAGAAAATTGTCATGAGCAATCAATGAAGATGACAAATCCTACCATCCATCTGATATAGACTCTTTGTTGATCTCACTTCACAAGTCTGTCTAGGAAATCTCATTACTAACTTTTCATTTACATACTTATGAATTTTAAGTATTTATCCTTGATGATCTCCATATATATAGATATAACTATTCTTTAGATCCTTCCACCTCTATATATCATAGAAACCACACACTCCTACTTATTTATCTAAATGAAGTGTACTTTTATTTATTTGTACTAGAAATAGGGCAATATTAAATCTCTATTGCTGGTGTTCCCACAAAATTATCTCAACACACAAACTAATTTTGTTTGGATTCTCTGTCACTATAGTTATAGAAAAGTTTTGGACTAAAGGACTGGATTTTGAAGAAAAGCTTCCCTTTTCATATGCACACTTCCAACATGGCAGCTTGCTTCATCACAGTTAGAAAGAGAGACTCTATTAGCAACATTGCAATCACATCTTTTTACCATAATCAGTGACATGATAATGCATAACATTAGTCATATATCCTGGTTGGAAATGAAAGTATTAAGTACCTTTTCAAAGGGAAGGGATTACATAAAGTGTGAAAATACCAATAAGTGTTGATTATACAGTGTATAGTAGCTGATATATTTTGCAAATTTAAGAATTTAGAAGCTTAACTAAGTAACTCAATAGTTCTACATGCTGGGGTGTAGAGGATTAATTCAGGAGTGATATCCTTACCATGTTATGTTATCCTATTTGTGAATGTAGGTTTCAGTTTCTGTTGTTGAGTCTTTAAAAATGGCCTGTAAAGATCGACATATTGTATCAACTTGAGAAGTTTAGAAACTTAGCTATGTAACTCAGCAGTTCTGCATCCTAGAGTATAAAGGACCTGCCCTTTCCTCCCGAGGATGCTATTCATTGTGTCAACTTCAGAAGTTTATAAGTTTAACTAACTGACTCAGCAGGGAGCCAGGGTTCTCACTTTGTAACCTTTCTAAGCCTGTGCAAGAGAAGGGCACTGAGATAGTCTGAGGGTTGCATCCACCTGAGGACTGGTAGCCTTCATATAGTATAAGGGAGGAAAAGAGACTGGCCGTCCTCTTGCTGCCTTTTCTGTCTTCTGCTGACTTAAACTATAGCTCCAGTGCCAGGCCACCCTGCCTTGGAGCCAGCTGATTATGGACTGAAAACCTCCACAAACTATGAGCTAAGTGAACTTTTCCTTCTTTAGTTTTGGGTGTCGAGTACTTTGTCTCAGCAATGAGAGAAAAGTAACCAAGACAGAATTCAGTGCCAGGAAAGTGGGGTCATTGCTATAACTACAGCATTCCCAAAGGTACAAGACCCTTTAGGAATGGCTTGTGGGCAAGTCTTGGAAAGGTTCAAAAATTTTGGCTGAAAAACAGGCGTTTCTGTACAGGAGATTCTCAGAGGTTAGAGCTCAGAAGATCAGAAGTTGATATAAACCCTGCCAGTAAAATGTAGGCTTGGGAAGTTTCTGTTGGGAAGAAGGACTACATTGGCTGTTGGAGTCCATACAATGTGTGTTATGGCTTGGCACAAAGGTGGTCTGTATTTTTCTCATGTACAGAGACTTTGCTTAGAACTAAGACTTAGAACTTAGACTTAGACTTATAACTTAGAACTTAGAACTAAGACTAACCTAGCAGAAGAAATTTCAAAGCCATCAAATGTGGAGGTTGTACCATGCCTATTGTTGGGGGCTTTCAGCCAGATTTATGCTGCAAATGAAGAGCCAAGAGCCCAGCAAGATGATTTAAAATGTTTGGAGTTTAGCCAGAAGGGAAGCTCTAGTAAAGCTGTGTACTGTAAAGATAGAGCTGAGGAGATCTTGGCTGCTGAGAAGGAACTGGAAAACAGTTCCTGTGGGCATCACAAGAAGCAGCAAGTCTCTACCCTTTGCAGTCTCAAAACTGCAAAAGTAAAAGTCTTTGCTTTGGGGAAAAAGTTGCAGAACACCGTGCTTCAGAAAGGCAGCAGGCACACTATGCTTCAGAAGGGTGGTGGCATAAAGAATGTATTCCTCACAATAGGATTCAGAGTGTCCAGCAATCCAGGCATTTGACCCCAACAGACAAGAGAGAGAAAAGCCTTGTTACTGCACCACAAGTGGCAGCAGATCTTAACAACATCCACATGGTGCTGGTTTTAGGCACATGCAGAATGATAGAATTATCGGGCCAATTATTGGGATGACACCCACCCCAATTTCAGAAGACCTGAGAAGCCAGACAATGTGCCCCTGAGAGCAATGTGTGAAACTCTGAGTGTGAAGCTGAAAGTGCAATGGCGATCCCAGAAGTTTGGAGAAGCCAGGAACATGTATAGTCTAAGAAAAGCTGCAAGAAACCCAATAGAGAAGCCATGGAAGCTACAACCACCAGAAGTGCCATATAGGTGGAGCTACACAAGCTCTTTGGAGCTCACAACTTGTCACAAATTGCCTTAGATGCAGCATAAAAAAACTGTAGGACTTAGTGTTTGCCCTGCTAAATTTTGGACTTACTTTGGGAATGAAAATTTTTATTTGTGCCATTGGATGTTGGAAGTGTTTAAATTTTTTCATATGTACAGGGATAAATGTTATGGTTCTAAGGTAATATAATGTTAACCAACTTAATACTGATTCTTAAGGATTGTTAAACCTGTATTATAATGTCCAAGTTGTGAAATGATTTTTTAAAAAGCATGTGTTCCTCTCTGGTGGGTTTAAATTGAATTTCAGTTTTTATGTTAATTTTATTGAGTAGGAAGTAGCAACAAGACAGTTTCAAAACAGGTTAATATGACAGTTACAATAATTAAATACATTGCATATTGTTGTCTTGTAGTAGTTATTCATACTCATTTTCCATTTAGTTGTGTTATATCTTTCA
>NW_004524623.1:7930531-7931063 GCF_000260255.1 Octodon degus | reverse complement strand
TTTTCCAGTACCATTTGTTAAAGAGGTTATCTTTCTTCCAGTAAGCATGTTTGGACCCTTTGCTGAAGATAAGGTGGCTGAGTGTGTTCGTAGTTGCTTCTGAATCTTCTAATCTATTCCACTGGTCCTCAGGTCTATTTTATTGCCAATACCATGCTGATTTTATCACAGTAGCTTTGTAGTATAATTTCCAGTTAGGAATTTTAATAGGCAGGAGCCATTGCCTTTGTTATTCTAGATCCTTTCTAGTTCCAAATAAATTTTAGGAATTATTTCTCTATGTCTGTGAGGTATGTTGGTGGAATTTTGATAGGGTTTGCATTAAATGTGTATAACAATTGTGGGAGTATGGCCATCTTCATTATGTTGGTTCTTCCTATCCAGGAGCAGGGAATATCTTTCCATTTTCTGAAATCCTCTACGATCTCTTTTTTCAGAATGCTGTAATTTTCATTGAATAGATCTATTGCCTTCTTTAGTTAGGTTAATTCCCAAGTATTTCTTTTTCTGTGGTGTTATTGTAAAAGGTGTT
>NW_004524623.1:7927030-7930196 GCF_000260255.1 Octodon degus | reverse complement strand
CAGATTGAAGTAGAGGCCATCTATTCCAATTTTCTGTAGAACTTTGAACATGAATGAGTGTTGGACTTTGTCAAAAGCCTTTTCTGCATCAATTGAGATGATGTGTGGTTTTTGGATTTGGCTCTATTAATATAGTTTATTACATTTATAGATTTTAGAATATTGAACCATCCTTGCATCCCTGGGAAGAATCCTACCTGGTCATGGTGTATAATTTCTTGATGATTTGCTGTATTCTATTTGCTAGGATTTTATTGAGGATTTTTGCCTCTACATTTATGAGGGAGATTGGCCTTTAGTTCTCTTTTTTAGTTGTGTCCTTTCCTGTTTTGGCATCAGTATAATACTTACCTCCATGAATGATTTTTGGAGGACTGCTTCCTTTTTAATTTCAATGAAGAGTTTGAGGAGTATTCAGATTATATTTTCTGTAAATTTCTTGTAGAATTCAGCTGTGAATCCATCAAGACCTGGACTTTTCTTTCTTGGTAGGTTTTTTTAAATTATATTTTGTATTTCATTGGCTGTTATTGGATTATTGAGAGTTCTTATATCTTCTTGATTCAATTTTGGTTATTTTTTACTTTTCTAGAAATCTGTCCATTTCTTCTATGTCTTCTATTCTGTGAGAGTAAAGATTCTCAAAGTAGCTATTGATGATCTTCTGAATTTGCACAGGGTCTGTGGTGATTTTACCCTTTTCATTTCTTATTGCTTGTATTTGAGTTTTTTCTTTCTGCTTTTTGATTAGGTTCACCAGGGGCTTATCAATTTTATTTAATCTTTCAAAGAACTAGCTTTTTAATTCATTAATTCTTTGAATTGTTTTCTTCATCTGAATTGAATTAACTTCTGTTTTAATTTTTATAATTTCCTCCTGTCTTTGGACTTTGGGTTTTGTTTCTAGAGAATGTTTGAGTTGACATATTACATTACTTATTTGTTCCCACTCTGTTTTCCTAATGTGTGAATTCACAGCTATAAATTTCCCTCTGAAAATTGCTTTCATTGCATCCCATAAATTCCAATAAGTTGTACTTGAATTTTCATTGAATTGTAGATATTGTTTAATTTCTGGTTTAATTTCATCTGTGGCCCATTGGCCACAGATTGCTGAGGATGGTGTTGTTTAATTTCCATGTATTTATGGGATTTTTCTGGTTTCTTTTGTTGTTTATTTCCAGTTTCAATGCACTGTGGTCAGATAATATGCATGGGATAATTTCTGTTTCCTTAGATATACTTAGCTATGACCTCTGGACTTGTATGTCGTCTGTTTTAGAAAATGTCCCGAGTGCTGCTGAAAACAAAGTGTATTCAGCTGTGGTTGGGTGAAACACTATATATGTCCACTAAGTCCATTTGTTACAAGTTCTGGTTCAGTTCTGCTACTCCTTTGCTAATTTTTGTCTACTTGACCTATCTTTTTGGGATAAGGGGGTGTTAAAGTCTCCTGTTAAGTTTGTGGTATTGAATATTAGATTTTTCATGTCCATTAAGATTTGTCTTATATAGTTGGGTGCCTCCGTGTTTGGTGCATACATATATATGAGTGTAATCCTTGCCTCTTGGATTTTCCCCCTAACCAGTGTGTGGTGGACTTCTTTATTTTGTTTGATCATTCTTGGTTTGAAGTTGAGATGTTCTAAGAACAAGTTTGCTACCCCTGCTTTTTTCTGAGGTGCTGTGGTGTGTAGTATTTTTTCCACCCTTTGACTTTCAGCCTATGAATTTCTTTATGAGTTAAGTATGTTTCTCGTATACAGTAGATTGTTGAATTTTGCTTCCTAATCCATTATGCCAATCTATTTCTTTTAATTGGTGAATTAGATCCATTTACACTGATGGTTATAATTGAGATATTTTGACTTATGATTGACATATTATTTACCTACCGTTGTTTAGCCCTTTTTCCTCCTGTGTAATTGTTTGCCCTATTTGCTGGTTTCTTTCTGTTCTTATTCAAGGAGCTCTAGTCATTTTGGTCCCTCTCTAGAATATCGTTTAGTAGTCTGTGTAGGGTTGGCTTTGTCATCATGAAATTCTTTAGTTGTTCTTTGCATTGGAAGTATTTCACTTCTCCATCAGAATTGAAAGAGAGTTTTGCAGGAAATAGTAGTCTGGGCTGGAATTT
Source organism: Octodon degus (assembly GCF_000260255.1). Lineage (NCBI taxonomy): Eukaryota > Metazoa > Chordata > Mammalia > Rodentia > Octodontidae > Octodon > Octodon degus. Next base: position 7,928,062 of record NW_004524623.1, on the reverse strand, counting down.
GTTTTTATAGAGGACTTGAAGTACTCTGCTCTATGCTCTTCTGGCCTTCGTGGTTTGTGAAGAGAAGTCTGCCATTATTCTGATGAGTTTTCCTTTAAATGTGATCTGTTTCTTTTCTCTAGCGGTTTTTAGTATATTGGTCTTGTGCTAAATTTCTGGGGTCTTGACTATTACATGTCTCGGTGTGTTTTTAATTGGGTTGATGTTCTTTGGAGTTCTGTATGCTTCAGTTACCTGAATGTCAGATTGTTTCCCCATATTTGGTAAGTTTTCTGCTATTACTTCTGCCCATAATCTTTTTATATTGACTCCTTTCTCACTGATGCCTATTAGTCTCACATTGTTCATCTTTGCTTCATCTTGCAGATGATGAATTATTTTTCCTGAATCCTAGTTGTTTTTGAGAGATCTTTTCTTACCTTTTGACTAACTGTGATGGTATCTTCAAGATCTGAAACTCTATCTTCACTTTCATTCAAACAGTTTTGCAAGTTTGGGATTGAGTAGGATTCCCAACACTTTTCCAAGTTCCTCCTGTAAGTCAGTTCCACAAGTTTCTGGACCTCACCCACTTCTATGGCATCCATTTTCTGTATGTATTACTTTCCTGGTACTAGGATCAAATGCCTGACACAAAGTAGAGGAGGAAGTGGTTTGTTTCAGCTCACAGTTTCTGAGTATTCATTCCATAGTCACCTAGATCCAGCACAAGGTTTCATGACAGAAGTGTGTGGTAGAGAAAAATTGTTTAGTTTATGGTGATCAAGAAGTGAAAAAGAACAGCTCTAGTATGCCATGCATGACTACTAGTTCCATTTATTTCTCCCATTTCAGGGCTGTACAGATAGCTCAGTGGAGTAAAGCCCCTGCTTAGGCAGAGCTCAGCAACTGGGGTTCTATCCCCAGCATGCTGTGCCGGCCCTATCCCCAGGGCATACTGAGGGCAATTGAGACTGAGCAGTGGTGTCGCATGCCTGTAATCCCAGAGTTTAGGAGGCTGAATACAGGGAGATCACTATGAGTATGATCTAC
>NW_004524623.1:7906679-7926093 GCF_000260255.1 Octodon degus | reverse complement strand
ATGACTGGTTTTGATTATTTTGAGACAACTATAAATTTTATTTTCTGTATGAAATAAAAATTCCTCAGATTTGATAATTCAGACAGCACTAGGAAAATACATAATTTATGGAATTAAGAATAGCATATATTGGAGTTTTTATTCTTGTCATCATTTTATTAATAGAGAATAGTGCTAAAGAGTTTTAGATGTATATTAAATTTTTTGACCAGAAGGTATGTATTAAGGTTTTTAGTAAAACTAATTTTCTACCTGATTATAAGGTCTCAGATGAATTTCTACAGTTATGAAACATGAATGATTTTCTTGTGTCTCAGAGCAAAGTAGTTTATTTTGTGGAGATCTGCAGTGAAGTGGTTGCCTTGGAGTTCAAAAATAAACTGGACATGCTATTTTTATTCCAGTTTAACTTTTCTAAGACTCCTTATTTAAAGATGTTTCCTATTCTGGAGAAGGAATATTGTATGTTGGAATAAACTTGGGTTTCTTGCCTTTGTGATAGGGTTTCCTAAAAAAATAAGAGAATTTATAGGATTAGTAATTCAGAAGCTGTATCTTCCCTAAGAGTGATACTGAAATTAAAATTTGGTTGATTAATAACTGAAATTTGAAAAAAAAGAGGGGGAGGGAATGAAAAATGTTACAGATCCTCACAAGATTTGGAAAGTAAAGATAAAGCAATAAGGGGTTGGGGAGGGAATCATGTGCAAGAACGCAAGTAATTTTAATAGGCACAGTATTTGAATAGGTTATTTTTGCCACAGGCACACCAAGGGAGGTTCTGGGGTGCCTAGTTCTACTGGATATCATATGGAACCAGTACTACATTTTGATCTGTTCATTCTGCTTACTGTTAAATAGAAGATCCTATGTTTCATTTTCTAGTTGTTATTCAAGCTAATGGTATTTTTTTATATTTATAATGGTATTATTTTTGATTCATATCTGTTATCTATTTTTCCCTGTGACCAGTGACTAACAGGAGAAATGATTACTCAATTAAGTGGATATTTACCTAGCAGAAGAAATAAATATAGATAGATGATAGATAGATAGATAGATAGTAACTAACAACAGGTAGAAAATTATTTCCCTCCCATATGAAGTCTGATGTGGGATTCTGATATTGGTTGGTAATTCCAGTATCATCAGAGCCCCTGGGCCTTTGTTTTGATTTCCTATCATGCTTAAGCTACAAAGATAGGAGGAAGGGCCTCAGTTCTTTCCCATCATGCCTAGTCACATTCCAATAGCAAGGACAATCCTTCATTACATGGAAAGCTGTGGAAGGTAGTCTTTAGCTAAATTGACATATCCTGAAATAAGTAGGGAGTGGAAATTATCAGCCCTGGAATTTGTTATCATGGATGTACTTGTGTTTCTTCCATCACTGGCCTTAATATATTCTATAAGCATTAAACACTATACATTTTAACTATATCACAAGCAATATAAGATAAGCATTAATTAAGAATCATGTAAATGTTACCAATTTGAAAAGGTAAAGCTTACACAAGATAAAAATGCTTAACATGTGAGAAGAAAGGAGAACATTCAGAAATAGAAATCTGACAGAGCATTGAACTATGGGTTTACATGAAAGATAAAAACTCTACCTAAAAAGAAGTATTAGAATACCTGGTGAATGGAAATTTTTTTCAAACAACACCCATTTCTGTCTACTTCTGCACCAGAAATTTTGTTCAATATGTTAGGAATGACTAAGGAAATGGAGACTAATTCACATTATCTTTCGCAGGTCCTCAAGTTATCCTATGCCAAGAGAGGATAATTCCCTTTATTAGATATTTCTACGTAATTTACCAAACAAGACCTTTGATTTTTTTTTCCCCCACTTTTTTTCTCTTAGGATGTTTTTCAAGAAATAATGACCACTTTTTGGCAATTCAGCCGAAGAAGAGTGGGAAGCCAACATTCATCTACCACCAATTACAAGACCTTGAAAAGAGCCTGGATATTGTTCCACAAAAGATTTATAAGCATAGCTATCATTCCCCTTCTGAAACTCATATTGGCAAAAGCCAGAGAATCGTTAATTCTGCATTTCCTCGAACTGCATATGACCCATCTCTCAATCTGTTGGCTGTGGCTGGTCAAGATCTGGAAGTGGAAAATCTGCCGATCCCAGCAGCAAATGTAATCGTGGTGGTAAGTACCAGGTTTAAAAGATGCTGATGTTGATGTTTTGTGGTTGATTTAAAAAAACAAACTGAATATTTACCGTGGAATCTCAGTATTTACCATAGCACTTCTCATTCCCTGATATATCTTTGCTGCTACTTGATTATTGCTTGCTTCCTTTTGCCCATAAAATAAAAAAGATTGTGTGCGTTCTCTGTTTGTAGCATAATACATGGTGTCTAGTAGATCCTTAATAAACGTTTGAGTTAAAAATTACCTTAGAAAGACTACAGTAATAGCAGATCCTGTCCTACACTGCCTCTCTTGTCTCCTGTATAATACGTATGAAAAAAAAATCAACCTTAGTCAGACCTGATATAATAAATAGTATGTATATAAGATTCTCTGGTCACTTGACTGAAATTATAATAAATTTTAAAACAACTTAAAAAGAAGGTATCATAGCACAAGTTATTCTGTTACTGGACTAATGAGTTTGGTAATAACTGGAGGATGATATTTCTAGTGTCACTGGACGAGCATCAGTCTACGTTTGTCCAGTTTATGCAAAAACATCAGGGCTTATCTTCTCGCATAGATAGCCCACTAGTGGTTTTCAGTTCACCTGTGGACAATTGTTTGGTGCTCTTGTCCTCTCAAGTTTAAAATCATAACAGAAGGTCCACATCAAAACCACAAATCAACAATTACACACATGCATTTTATCCATATGTACAGTTATGAGGTGTCAATCACATTTTAAAACAATTTTAAAACTATAAAATTAAAACAGTAAAAAACTAAATGTCAGTAATTTAGTTCTTATTTTCACATCCCTGCCAAAAGAATAATGAAGTAAACTGACTTTTAGGTCAAGATCAGTCTACGAAACTGTTTACATTTTATAACTGCTCTATGTACCAAATGAAAATTTAACGTGCTTTTTCTTTCTTTTTTACCTGTCAGATGCAGTATACTTTATATAATATTGAGAATCAAATATCAATTCACTGATGTTTTCAACTAGCAAGTATTGAGCATTTATTTAATCCAGTAGTATTTGCAAATAGGGACAAATGAAATTGTCTCTGGTTTTACTGGATAAATGCCTGGCATTGATAATTAAATAATAAAAATCAAGGGCCAAGGCTATAGCTCAGAAACACAACACCTGCCTGGCAAGCATGAGATTGTGAGTTCAATTTCAGATTAATAATAATAATTATTATTATTATTAATAATAATTTGAGAACATAAGATGAACTCTGTTAAGTGCAAATATATGGGTTATCTGGTTATCTGAAAAACTTTAACGTGTGTGTTGTGTGTTTCATAAAAAGTAGATGTTCTGATGGGGAAAGTCATGTACTGCATCTGTTAAGTGAACATAAGTGTTAATGATGCCTTTGGGTTTGGAGATGGCAGTGTGAATGCTAGGGCTTATGGGAGATCTTGCCTGTAGTGACCATTATATATCTATTGTTATCAGTTCCTAAAGTCACTATGAGTTACAGTTCAAGAGGTAGTTTTTCTTGTCTTGTAATGTCATAAACTGTCTAATTAATGTTGTGGACAGTAAAAAGCATCAGTGAGGAATTCTAGTAGATCATTTCACTTTTAGCCTATTTGTGGTTTATAGATTCATGAAGAAGCTATGCCTTTTCTTTTAAGTAATAGGAGCAATGGGAAATTCTCTTCTTTAACTTCTCTTGACCTAGCTTCTGACTGTGCTATGGCTTTTGCATTTTGCAACAGTAATTGCTAATTCTGTTTTCTGTAATCTACTTACACTACTTATGCATGTGGTGTTTTACTAGGAAAACCACGGTGGTAGGGTTATTTCTTTTTTAAAAAACCAATAATATTCAGCTTCTCAAAAAAGGAAAGGGATGGCATACAATTAAATAGCAGCTGATTTGAAAGACTGTTCTATCTAGAAAAGCAATTTAGAAATGGCATGTAGAAGATCCAAGAGGTGTATTCTGAGATAGTTTATCGATGCAAACCTTATTGTTCAGCAAATACTAAAATGGTACTAATGAATTCTTTTGTGCTTAATTTAGAGCACTGTTAGTATATTTCTTGAAGTGATGAATTATTTGGATTTTTTTCCAGACAGAATAAAACTACTTCCAACCACCAAAATTTGTATGCAATTACTTTTTTCTCCTCTTTCTGTTTTTGCTATCATTCACAGTGAGTTTTACAATGACAGATTTAGCAAGGATCTATATCCCGCCTCCTTTTCTGATTCCTAATTTACACCACAAAGCATTTTATAAAAAATTTGTCCACAAGTGATTTTTTTTTCCTTTTTCTTCTTTCTTTTGTAATCAGAAAAATCTGTAGTTTACTTGTTCCATGGGAAAGACAGCATAATTAGAATGTTTATCCCAAATGAATGCTAATTATGTTCTAGAAACTCAATTAAGAAGCTGTTATTAGGATTTCTGTCCAAGTACAATGTAGATGAGAAATGAATGGCCTCAAGGTCAAGGCTGAGTGAAGAGGGAAAAAATAGCTTTAGCTTGATGTTGCTGGAAATCCTATAGCTTTTATCACGGGATCCTCAGGGTACTTCTTAGGCTGCAAGGCTACACACCAGGAAGAAGAAAACCCAGGAGTACAAATGAAAATAACTGAAATGGCATAGGACTTACCACGTCAACGTAGGTGAGTGAACAATGTTCTCGTCTAGTCAAAATCTGAGAAAGCTAGAGGCTGGGAAGTTTGGGGAGTAAAAAAAAAACAATACTTAGGGTCAGCAAAGAGGGTTCAGCTAAATTCTGCCTTTCTGCACAGGTTGGACTGGAAAAAAGGAGATCTGAGGACAAAAAGATAGATAAGGAGGAAGCAGAAAGGAGGGAAGAAAGAGTATGATGGGAAGGGAGGAAGGGAGAGGAAGGACTTTGAGGGGATAGTGGTAGCTCTTGTAAAACACATTTAAAGAAGGCTGAGATGGTCCTTATGAAAGTCCTGCAATCCTATATCTTCCTTATCACTCACTCTGACCAGCAGTCAGTCAGACATTCTATTTTTTGATACAAAATATTCTCAAAAATTCTTTTATCAGATTTTTGACTTAAAAAACTATTAAAATGCCAACAGCTTTAGATGACTGTGTTTCACAGGGTGTCATTTACACCTCGAAGTCTGATTTGAACCTCACCTCACGGTGTTTCTGTTACTGACCAGTTTAGGAGAGTTGTTACAAAGAGATAAATAATCCCTGGCTATAATTTGTAGGGTTTTGAAAGTCCCTCCTACTTACTATCTTGCCCAAGTGAAGATGTTTGGTTAACATTTACTGTGTCATGTGATGTGGATAAGCAATTGTTAGGCACCTTTCCAATTGACAAATTGGTTTAACTATACCTTTATATTTGTGTATCAAACATCCTCAAGGATGAGCTTAGCCTTCAGAGTGGCACTGAGGTTGAGCCACATCAACGAAAGTGTAATGGTAATAAATATCTAGTTGGCAAGTGGTAAGAGTATCTAACACATATGAAAGAAAAATGAAGCAGCTCAAGGACCAAAAATTTGTAGAAAATTTCAGATGATTTTCATCAGGGCTCAAATTATGGAACACAGTCCAGTCTACCAGATCTGCTTCCCCTGGGAGGCTTTAAATTTTCAGAACAATCTTCATCTCAATCACAACATGGATGTTTAAAACTTTAAACTTTTTATCACTGAAAATTTATATTCAGTCAGAAAGAATATCTTATAACTAGCAGTAACAATTAATAAAATTGAACTTATACCTGAAACCTAAACTGGAACTTCCACTCCTAAAGCTTTCACTTAAAAAGTAAAAGCGCAATGTATGCAAGGGGGATTGCCTATATAAAGACTGGACCACTGTCAAGAAGTTAAGTGTGGCATCTCAATATATGCTGAAGCATCGTATGTGAATTTCAGTGTTTATTAAGACGGAACAGCCCTTTCAAGAGACAAGGTAGATAGAAGAACTTAAAACTTAGCCTAAGAAAGGGTTTCCACAACAATGAATGACAAAGATCATCCTCTAACCCCTCCAACGGTGTCTCAGAAAGGCAGCAAATTGCCTATAACCTAGGAGAAACTTGAGATGTCAACAAGATGCCCCGAAACCTATATGATTTGCCAATGAGAAAGACTGCCTTTTAGCACAATCTACTGAATGTGAACCTGTTACATTGTATCCCCAAAAACTGTCAAATCTGTGAAAACTCCTATAGCCTGTCTACTTCTTCATGACTTTTATGACTGTTCATATTGAGAACAACAAGGCTTGCGAAACCATAGGAGAGGATGTACAGGCTCATTTTGAGCTAACTAACCTGCTTTTGGTCAGCAAAGTCACAGAAAGCACAATGCAAGTGCAAGTCTTGAGAAAATTTGTATTACCATATATCAAAGGATGCAGAAGCCATGACAGTAAATACCAAGCCAAGATGCTAAACTCATGAAAGGTAGAGGTGCACGACAATGTGAGGAGTGACTACAGTCTCTTCCAGTTATCCCCAAGACAGTTTCCTCAAGTTCTTAGAGGGAGTGGGTATAGAAGCCTGAGAGAACAAATCTAATTTTAAAAACTTACAATGCAAGGAGGTTGGTCAAACACCATCTTAAAACATGTAAATGCCAATTGATGAATGGGAAAAAAGAAATCATATATAGACCTGAGCCCATGTAATAAATTAAAGAATGAAAAAGAGCCAACATAGGTGAGTGGGAAAGCATTATGTGTTGCATGATTTGGGCACAATCAGACAGCTATTTGGCAAAAAACAAACTTCATAGCAATAAACAATATTTGTTTTGTGCTAAGTACAAAACACTTTTAACACTGTGTTAAGAATGATGCCTTGTGTAGCTGTTGTAGCCTATCACATGAACAAAATGATTCTCTTCATTACTTCATTTATCATTATTCTATTTTTTTCTGTATTTTAGGGAAAGGTCTACAAGATGTTCAGGGTCTCACTCCTAGATCAGACTTGTAGTGATTCTCCTGTTACAGCCTCCCAAGAACTGGGATATTTGGCTGGCCCCATTACTTCATTTAGACTTTGCCTTTCTTTCTTTCATAAACTGCTGTCACATCCTACTAACTAGTCATTCTGCATGCATTCTTTCCAATTTTTGTCAGAATGATCTGCAGAAAGTTAAGTCAGACTGTACTACACCATGCAGCCCTACACACACACACACACACACACACACACACACACACACCCCTCTCTGCCATCCCACTGCTATATAAATAAAAATCAAACACAATGCTACGGCTTATATCCACATAACCTGGGATCTAAGATTCCCAGAACATCTGCCTTAAGATTCCATAATTTGAGGATGTGCCTCAGGAATCTGTGCATCACATTCAGCAAATACCCTGAAGAATTCCTAGGTTTTGAGAAATTTGGGGAGCATTGCACATCACTTTTTGCCCATTGCCTACTTCTTTTTTAAAAAATGTATTTATTTTTACATATTTTAGTACAGGGTCTACAGGGTCCCACTATACAGATCAGACTCATAATGATCCTCCTGTTTTCAGCCTCCTGAGTGCTGGGATTACAGGCACATGCAACCGCACCCAGTCTTCGTTGCCTATTTCTGAGCTCATCTCTTGCTCCTCTGCCTTTGCCTCCTGACTGCCTGCCAACAATCCAGGCCTTCTCTTTGTCTCCAACCTTAAAGTTGCTCTAGGATCAAGAGATTTTCCTTTGATATCTCCTTCTCAGGATGTACTTATGTCTTTTTTTATTTTTATTTTTGTGAGACTGGGGATTGAACTCAGGCCCTTGCTCTTGACAGGCAAGCACTTATTCTACTGAGCCATCTCCCCAGCCCCCTCCCTGCCCTTGTTTGAGGACATGGGGGGAAATTATGTGTGAGTTTTAAAAATTTCATTCTTTTGTCCTTAACCTACAGTGATGCTTCTAGTTATTTCTTTGCTTTATTAGTTAAATCATCAATAATGAGTTTGGATGAACTTCAGGAACAGATTTCAAAAGTAGAAATATGAAAATAAAAATAATATAAGTGGCTGACAGTCTATCTAACATAAGTTCCATACACTTATGGTCATCTTCTTTCTTTTCCTTCATTGCATTTCTGACATGCTAGCTACGATATTTCGTGTCTTTTCCTGATTCAATCATAATACCTCAAGAGTTCTGAAAGGTTGAGATTTTCCAAGTTTGCTCCTGCTGTATCACCAGTCCTTATTACAGTGCCTAGCTCATAGTAAAGATCCAATAACTATGTATTAAATTTTTATTAAGTGAATGAATGAATTTATGTTGAAAGAAACACAAAGGACTTATAAGTACATAAACTGTAAATACTGGCAAGAAAATATGATTGCTTGTTAGCACTGAGTTACTTGTCATCACATGGTCTTGTTTACTTTTTCCTCCCTACATCTTATTTTGGCAGCAGTAGGAATTGAATCCAGGGCCTTTACACTGGATTACATTTCCAAGCAAGTAGCCAAGTTGCCCAAGCTGGATATGAATTTGTGACCCTCCTGTCTCAGCCTCTCAGAAGGCTATCATTATATGTGCAAAGCTGCCACTCAATGCTCAAAGTGTTGTAATCTATTACCTTTCAAAAGTGAATATAGGGCTGGTGAGATGGCTCAGTGGTCTAAAGCACCTACTTAGAACAAGCTAAGCTAAGCAAAGCCCAGGGACCACGGTTCAATCCCCCAGCACCACATGCCAGCCAGCCCGCCCCCTGGTGGGCTGAGCTGCCCCCCCCCACACACACACATAAATAAATAAATAATAAACATTTTTTTAAAAAGTGAATATAAAGTAACTAATCAATAAATACTGAAATGATTTCTTGATTCACTTACAGAATTAATCCTTAGACATAACTTAAAAATTCACAATGGTTATCCCCCAGATAACAATAAAAATCCACTATAGTCTAGTTAGGTTTTTGTTTTCAAAAGGTATAAAAACAGGGGCTGGGAGATGGCTCAGTGGAATAAGTGTTTCCCTGGCAAGCACAAGGGCCTGAGTTCAATCCCTGGTTCCACAAAAAAAAAAAAAAAGGTATAAAAACAGAATTTCTGTGATATAGTTCAGAAGTTAGAATAAACTTCTGCTTGTTTGCTTTCAATCTAATGTCAGTGCTTTGTATTAAATCATAAGAGCTCATTGAAGCATCTTATATTTTTACACCAAACTTGAATTTTCAAAAACTGTGCATATACTGCCTGAGATGTTACCATTTCTTTGCAAAGCAATGTTGAAGTAGGATTCCATTCCTGAGCGTGGCACTCTGACAGTCAGAGCTGTCATCACCTGTTGCTTTTCTCCAATTCTAGTTATTAAAACAGCAAGAAGGATGTGGAATGAATTCCGGAAATGCTAGAAGATAAACCCTGGCAATGTCACTGTGAAGTCACCCCATGGAACAACTCAGTACATCTGCTTGTCCTGGGTCACAGAGACTCAATGTGAGGGTGACTGAAGTCTTAAGAAAGCCAAGTTACTTGATATTCATACTGAACACGGTACATTAAATTCCACAATAGAGAGTAATTTAGTAATCTTTATAAAGTTATAGTATGCTTAGAACATATAGGGACAGGAAAACATAGCATACAAATGATCCTTAACAACTAGATAGCCAGTGTCATCAGGAGATAGACATACACATATGGAATCGGCATAGATATAGTCTTGCTAGTTTTACTTATTTTACAATGCTTTGATTTGCAAGTCATCACACATTTTTTTTAGTAATTTTATTGAGAAACAAATAGCAATGAGAGTTTCAAAACTGATTACTAGCACAGTTTCAATAATTAATACATTGCATATTGTTGCTTTGTGCTTATTCGCTGTACAAGATGCACACATGATATCCTGTCGCAAACACTATTAGAACAAATCTCTCTGTTCATTGAATTAAGAGAATGCAGCTGTATATCTATCCTAACTATTTTGAATGTACAGATACAAAATGGTCATTCATTTGTATCCCCCTTTTGTTTAATTTTGTCAGAGAAAGGTATTCATTGTCATTTAAATATTGTAGGTATGTGAATTCAGCAAAATATTCCAATATGGTCCAGTAGTCTATAATAGTAGTGAGTTATCCATAGGACTGGCAATGTCAGAAGTTGTTGACTTGAGCCTTCTACAGCTCAGCATATTAATATGACTTTACTTCTTATACCCCGTTTTTATATTTTTCTGCTGAATGGTTAAGACCAAGATAAAGCAAGACCTATATAACAATAAATGTAACTTTTGTATCTGATAAAGTCAGTCAGATCCCCTCAGGATTTACCCTGAAACCCTGTACCACAGTTTGTAGATCCTTTGTTGGTGTCAGCCATGTGGATGAGTCACGGCCATTGCTTGACCAATTTGCTCTCTGCATCACACATCTTTATACATCATTTATATTTTCAACACCACTGAATTCTATTTTATTTTTAATTTTAAAAAGTTTTATTTAGGGCCAGCCAGATAGCTCAGCAGATGAAAGCACCTGCTTAGGCAGAACACAGCGGCCAGGGTTCAATCCCCAGAATGCCGTGTAAGCCCCAGCCCCCAGGGTGCGCTAAGACATCAATTGAGACTGGGCGTGGTGGCACGTGCCTGTAATACCAGTGCTTGGGAGGCTGAACACAGGAGAATCACTATGAGTCCCATCTACATAGTGAGACCCTGTAGACCCTGTACCAAATACATAAAATAAGTTTTATTTATACATGATTGCACTACATAATGATTACTTTTATCTTCTATAATATATATAGTATGACACCTAATAAAAAATATATATATATATAAATCCTATATTATATATAATACATATTGCATCCTAATTCTTTTTACATCTAGATCTCCTGCCTTCCCTACCCATTTCCTCCATATTTTAGCCCCCATCCCAGTTATAAAAGATCTATCTCCATTTTCTATTATGCCATTTATTTTGTTCATTAAATTGCTAATACTTTGAGATCCTCCTATAAGAGAAACACTATGATGCTCAAGCTTTGTGTTCAATTTATTTCACTTAATCTTGTTGCCTCAAGATACACTCATTTAATGCAAATGACTCAAATTCATCCTTCTTTGTTCAGCTGTGTGTTTATGCCACGTTTATATACCACATATATGTTTTTATTAATTTCATTGAGAAACAAATAGCAATGAGACAGTATCAAAACAGGTTAGTAGGACAGTTTCAATAATTAATACATTGCATATTGTTGTCTTTGTAGTGGTTATTCATAGTACAAGATGTAGACATGATATCCTGTCCACAAAAACTATTAGTACAAACCTTTCTTCTCATTAAATTAAGAGAAAGTAGCTGTGTATCTATCCTAACTCTTTGCATATACCACATACATAGATAACACATTTTACTTATCTATTCATCTGTTGATGGACTTTCAGGCTATTTTCTACACTTACTTACCAGGTACTGTACTGCTACAAACCCTGGCATGTACATTTCATTGTACACTAACATGATGTCTTAATACGCTTAGGAAGAGACCTAAGGGGAATAGCAGAGTCAGGTAGAATTCCTATTTTTAGTATTTTAAGGAATCTCACACTGATTTCCATAGTGGTTGTACTAGTTTACATTCTCAACAGTGTAGAAGTATTTCTTCCTCCCATCTCTCAAATGACATTTGTTATTATTTAATTTCTTGATGACAACCAATTTTTTTTTCTAGAAAAAGATATAGTCTTGGTGTTGTTTCAATTTGCATTTCTTTAATGGCAAGAAATATGGAATATTTTCTTTTCACATATTTATTGGTTTTTTATATTTGTTCTTCTGAGAAGTGCCTACTCATTTAATTTACCCCTTTTTGGTTATGTCTTTATTCTGGGAACCTAATTTTTTTAGTTTTTTATTCTAGATTTTAATCCTGTACTGGAGGAGTAGTTGGTGAAAAAAATTCTCATTCTGTAGGTTATATCTTTACTCATTGATTGATTCCCTTACTCTAAAGAAGAATTTTAATTTGATATTATCCCATTTTTGGATTCATGATGACATTTCTTGTTTCATCAGGATTCTCTTCATGAAGTCCTTGTCTTCGGTGATTTTACCATGATGAGAGATCTAGGTCTGTATTCAATCTTCAGTGTTTGTATATACAGTTTTCCTGGCACCATTTGTTAAGGAGGCTATCTTTATTCTAAGATGGCCCATCTGTCAAAGATGAGATAACTGAATTGCACAAGGTTGTTTCTGAGTCCATTATTCCGTTCCATTAATCCACATGTCCGCTTTTATGCTAGCACCATGCTGTTTTTATCACTGTAGCTTTGTAATAACACAACTTGAAATCTGGGGTTGCAGTGTCTCCCATTTTGTTCTTGTTGCACGGGGTTTGTTTTGCTATCCTGGTTCTCTTCTGATTCTATATTAATTTTAAGAATTTTGGGGCTGGAGAGATGGCTCAGTGGTCTAAAGCACCTACTAGAACAAGCTTAGCAAAAGCATCAGGGACCGCGGTTCAATCCCCCAGCACCACATGCCAGCCAGCCCTGCCCCCTGGTGGGCTGAGCTGGCCACACACTCTCTCTCTCTCTCTCTCTCTCTCTCTCTCTCTCTCTCTCTCTCTCTCTCAAATAAATAAATAAATAAATAAATTTAAAAAAAAAAAAGAATTTTGGAACATTTTTCTAGTTTTATAAAGATTGTTCTTGGTATTCTGATTAGGAGTCAGACTTATAGATCAGTTTGGGTAGTATGCCCTTATTGACAATATTGGTTTTATGCTCATCCAAGAAAAGGAGGTATCTTTCCATTTTTGTGTCCCTTTGACCTTTTTCATAATTTTATAGCTTTCATGGTAGAAAACTTTCATTTCCTTTGTTAGGTTAGTTCCTATTTAACATTCTTAAAATTATTGTGACAATATTTTCATAATCTTTTTTTCTGAGTGGGATCATTATTAGTGTACAAGAATGTTATTGATATTTGTGTATTGATTTTATATCCTGCTACCTTAGTGAATTTGTTTTATTCATAGAAGGAGTACATTGTGGTGTAATTTCTTAGACCTTCCAAGTTAAGGACTATGTAATCTGAGTAAGGATAGTTTGATTTCATTTTCCTTCTGCATGTTCCTTTTATATCTTTCTCTTACCTGATTTCTTTGGATAAAGTTTAGTAATTTATTGAACAGGATCATGACAGTGAATACCCTTGTCTTATTCCCATCTTTAGAGGAAAAACATTCAATATTTTTCCCATTTAATATGTTGTTGGCAGCAGGTTTGACATAAAGAGATTTTATCAGTTCAAGACAAGATCCTTCTATCTCTACTTTTTCACGGTTCTTATCATGAAAGAAAGTTGGCTTTTGAGGGTTTTTTTTTCTGAATCTATTTAGATGATCATGTGATATTTGTCCTGGGTTCTATTTATATGATGTATTACATCCATTGATTTGCATATATTGAACCATTCTTACATCTGGGGGTGGTAGCCTCCTTGGTCATAATGTGCATTATATTTAATGATTTGTTGCATTGTGTTGGTCAATATCTGCTGAACATATTGCATCTATGTTCATTAAAGAGACGATAGGCCTGTAGTTTTCTTTTTAGTTGAGGCCTTGTCTGCTCTGGGAATCGAGATAATATTAGCTTCCAGGAATGAGGATGGCAGTGCTCTGTCCCTTTCCTTTTCATTAAAGACTTGAAGAAATACTCACTAATGTTCTTTATACTTCAATAGTGAATCCATTGGGTCCTAGGCTTTTTTTAATTGGAAGGTTTTTTATTACTGCTTTGACTTCATCGCCTGTTACAGGATATTTAAAGGGTCCTTTTGAGAGGGGACAAGGTTTTATATTTATTAAAGGAGGGAAAAGAAGTATGCTCTGCAGAGTGAGTTAGGAAGAAATATGCTCTGCAAATAAAGTTAGGAAACATTAGCGTGCTCCACACGGCGAGAGCAGGCCACAGAGAGTGGAGTGGCCACAAGTTTAATGGTGGCTGTCCTCTGTGTCCCCCAGTCCTCAGGCGGATGTAAGTTTCTCCAGCTCTGAAAGACAGTTCATACTCCAGAGCCATGAGTCAGGCACTTCTTCTGTAACTCTACAGGGTTTAGCTTTTAAATGATTAGTTGCTTTTCTCTAATAGCTCTTAAGATTCTGTCTTTGTATAGGACTTCTGGGATTTCAAATATGATGCATCACAAGGGTAACAAAGAAGGATTTTGTTTTCACTTTGGTTTACTGGTTGTGACTATTTGGGGCTCTATAGACCTTAGTTATCTATATGTTGACTATTTCCACATGCTTGGAAAACTTGCCACTCTTTTTTCTGTAAACAGTTTTTGATTCTATTTGTGCTATCTTCTGATTCTTCACCAATTTCTATTAATATTAGGTTGTTCTTCTTTGTACCATCTATTAACTGCCGAGTCCATTTTTCACAACCTCTTCCTTTTTATTATGGTGCCTTTGAGTACATGGTCGCTGTATGCGGTCAGAACTGCTTCTGACACTATCTCCACCCTGATCACTTCCTCTGCCTATACTATCTTTTTCCTTTTTTATTTTAATTTCTGTCTTCTTTTTTATCTTTTTATTTATTTATTCGGTACAAGATCTCACTATGCAGTTCTGACTTATAGTGATCCTCCTGTCTCAGCCTTTCCAGAGCTGGGATTACAAGTGTGTGCTACCACACACAGTTTTAGTGGCCTGCTCAGCCCAGGGCCACGTGGTATGCGGTACCAGGGATCAAACCCATGTCCTTGTGCTTACCATTCAGGTGCTTAAACTACTGAGCTATCTCCTCAGCCCTGCTGCATATGCTTTCAATAGAATTTTTTATCTCATATTATTTTGTTTAGCTTAGCAAGTTTTTTTATTAGTGTTTTCTCTAAGCTCACTGATCATGTTTGTTTGCTTTGTTTTGCTTTTGAAGCTGGGTCTCACTTTGTAGTTCAGGCTGCCCTTCAACTCATTATGTAGCCCAGGCTGACCTTGAAGTCTTGGAGACCAGGTGACTCAGCCTCCTAAATCCTTCGATAAGAGGCATGCGTTGCCCCACAGTTCAGTTTTGGTTTTGGCTTTTTGTTTTTATTTTGGTTTCTTGCCAGGCAGGTGCTGTGCCACTGAGCTATATCCCTGGCCCACAGCCTTTTAAAGGCATTTATCTACTTAGTCATACCATCTTTGAGCTTGATGAGCACCTTATTTGATCTGGTTCCTCATTTATCACTTCATATAGCTCCAGCTGTTTCACTTTCTCCCCATTATTCCCCATGGATCAGCTTGGGGCAAATGGAGGGGTGTTTAGAGGGCTTTTGTTGCCTTGCTTTTTCGTGTTTGCATGGCATGTGTGCTTGAGGGGAGTGGACTTCATTGCTAGCATGAGAGCTCTTCAGGGAGTGTCTGCTTCCCAGTGATGTGCTGTCCATGACTTTCTATATGTCTCTGCCTCTGTGCCAAGATCCGACCGCCCCTATCCATTTGTGAAGGGTGTATACATCTACCTGACCCCTCTTTGTGACTCTTTTGTGGCCAGGCAGTGTGGTAGGGTCACTCCAACTCCAGAAACCCTGAAGTGCAGTAGTTCTGTAGCTTCTGATTCCCTCCTGAGTAGCCCAGTCTTAAACAATTAACCATTTTCCAAATTGTTCAGACTGAACACTGTCAAATATGGCGGGCGCTGAACTGGGTTTCTTCTCCAACTCTAGCCTGCCCTGCAGGAGGGGTTGGCTTTGCAGTTAAATCACACACCGCTTTTGCAGTTTACAAATTAATGGGGTCTTCATGGTGCTGGCATGCTGATCTGATCTATTGTTTCTCCCTGGAACTGCTCACCCTCTCTGGGAATTTCCCAGCAGAGACAGAGCCTCCGTGCTAGGAGCTGCGGCGAGCGTTCCAGGTTACTTCACCTTTTCTCTGCATTGTCTTCAGATTCCTCCAGTTTCTCTGCAGTTTCTAGCTTTCGTGTTGGCTCTTTGTTGATTTCCATGCATCGACTTTTTTCTTCTTTGCTAAGTTGTTGTTTCCTAGATATCTTGATTCCTGGTCTCGAAAAGTTTATATTTTGCTGTTGTTCATTATTCAATCATTTTTATTTTATGCAACATCATTCTGCCAAAATATCGTCATACAATAGATTTTAGTTTTATATGTCAAAATATTCTCAATGTGTTCTTTGATTTAAGGCAGCAAATCCCAAGGAATAAATGTTAGAATACAACAAATTTAGTGTTCTTTCTTATAGAAACTGCCAAATTAATATTGTTGAAATAATTTAATGAGCAGATCGTAGGGAAAGCTACCTTGAGAACTGTGTTCTACAGACCAAGTACTCTGAGACCTGACTTTTCCCTTGAGTAAATCATGTATATTTCACATACTAAACCTTCAGCAAGAGCGATAATTCAAGCAGTCAGAGAAGCAAGCAGGACCCAAAAAAAAAAAAAAAAAAAACTCTGTTCAGGAAGCATAAAATGTTCTATTTTAGGACCTTCCTTTTTATGTTGGAAACAGAAAAATCTTTTTTCTTAATCCATAATCGCTACAATAATATCAAAAATAGAACCTACAGATAAATAAGACTGTGTATTCTTTGGAGCATATACTTAGAGCTGGCAGTTGTGTCTCTAAAATTACCTATTAGTTTTCTAGTTGTTAAGAACTATTTTTGCATATAGTGGGTGAATTTGTCTTTCTATCTTTCCTGTCTTCTTTATGTATTTACTTATTTTTTTCTAACCATTCATCCTCTTACATAATGCACATTATTTTGTTAATTTATGAGGTTTTACCTTTAATGTAAGTGCCAAAATATAATTGAGCTTTCTGGGCATCTTGCTCTGCTTGTATATGACTGGATTGGCATCATAAACCAAATCTTTATATTCTATCAGTATGATTCCGATAACATAGATAGTAGAAATAATTTGTTTATTTCTTTTGTTTCAGGGAAATATAGGAGATAAAACCTTCTGGAAAGTTCTCTTCCCAGATAAAGTTTCCCAGCAATAATTAGAATGCAAGCCTATAGTTCAGACTGGTCAATTCCAAGAAGTCTAGATCTAGGAAATATCCCAGATGCAGATGTAGCAGGTAATTCTGAGTAGGTAGATGAGAGAAGAAAAAAAGAGGGCAGTCCATAGATTATCAGGATAGAGGAACAGGAGACAAGACCAGCAGAGAGAAGAAACAGATGAAAATGTAAGCCCTTCACTTCATAGATTCTTTTAAGAATCTTGGACACTCATAAAAATAAGTATTAGATCATCATGCAAAATTTAGCTTCCTAATTATTGTATATGTTTCTTGAAAGGAAATGGACCCTAGATTTGGTTGTGACTTTTTGATGGGAAAATAGTGGGATTTCCACTAAACTTAATATAGTGCTTGGCTCATAAGAGTTCTTATGTACTTGAACTAAGGAGAAAATGTGCAGACTAAGGGTGAGGGTTAGAGGGATACAGAGATCACAATGTAACTGTAACTGTGTAGATATATTATTATTGTTAAATGTTGTCCAGAATAAGGGCCCCAGTAAGCTTTCCAGGATAGGCAAAAAACATTGGAAGTGGCTAAAAAAAAATAGCTAGTGAAATAATGTATGGGGTCAAATTCTTGCTGTCTTTTCCTTTTATGTCATGTTTGTGAGTTTTGACTAATTTTTTCTTCAAAGAGAGGTGACTAAAAATGCCCACCTATGCTGGGAGATAGTGCAACAATCTAAGTGCTTGCCTAGCAAGCGCAAGAACCTGGATTTGATCCCAGTACTGCATGCCATGCCATGCTAGCCCTGTGCTGAGTTGGCCACCAAAACAAGGCGTGGTAGTGCATGTCTATAATCTATAATCCCAGTACTGGGGAGACTGAGACAAGTAGATCACTATGAGTCTGAGCTGTGTAGTGAGACTGCATACCAAATAAACAAATGAATAAAAGATTTTATATAAATTAAAAACAAAGGACTAGCCAAATAGCTCAGCAGATTAAAGTGCCTGCAAGGAGGTGCAAGGACTGGGAGTTTGATCCCTGGGCCTGCTGTGTCGGCCCCACCCCCAGTGTGAGCTGAGACTGCAATTAAGACTGGGCATGGTGGCACATGCCTGTAATCCCAGATCTTGGGACGTTGTATACAGGCAGATCACTATGAGTCCAATCTAGTAGTGAGACCCTGAACACCCTGGTAGACCCTTCCCTAAAATATATTTTAAAAAAAATTAAGAACATACCCACCTCATAGAAATGTGGGAATTAAATGAGAAAGTGCATTGTATTTTCACGACACATAGTATGTGGTGAACACTCAATAATAAAAACACAATGAGAATTGTTCTTGTTATTTTATGTGCAAAGTACAGATCAAAATACTTTTGATGACACAAAAACAGAAGGTTACACCAGAATCTGGAGCTCAAGACTACTCGTGAATACAAAGCCTCTTTGATCAGTGTGGAGAGTAGGTAATGTAAGAAGGAAGTCTAAATATTACATAATGCCCATCCGGGAAGACCAGCAATGGTGCAAGGTAAAAACTAGAAAATTAGAAAGAGTGTTAATTGACCATCTAAAACATAAGGGTGTTATAAGTAAATAAAAGGGCAGCGGCAACCTCTTCCAGGCATGGCCTCTTGCACTCTTGCCTTCTACTTTTCCTCCTGTCGTGCTTCATGCTGCTGAGACAGGTCCCCTGGTAGTGTTTCATCTTACAGTGTTCTTCTGCCCTAGATCCTCTGATAATATGCATTAGGGCAAGCCAGGCTGAAATCTGTCTTATTCCTGGGCTTCCTCCACAGTGTTTATTAGAGTCTCCCAATCAGTTAGTTTGAAACTTCCAATTATTCCATGTTCTGATTGCCAACGTAGTGAACCTGTTACCTAAAGACCATTTATTGTTCCTAATGGAGAACATGACAACTAAGGGATAGCCCAAACAAGTACATGTTATTTATTTTGCTTTGGTCCATTAAGATGATTTGTCTCTTCTTTGAAAAGTATTCTTAAATAGGAAATGATAAGCAGCAAATAACAAAATCTATATTGAATATGCCACTAGGCAAAATCTTTCGATGCAAGCTTTTAAAAATAGCAATCATTATTTATGCACAAGCAAACAAAAATTTATTCATGCATGACAAGTGATGTTTTCATCTTTATCTTAACTACAATTTTATTATAAAATCAAATTAATATAGTCAAATACAGACTAAGTTAAATTATAAAAATAGCTAAATTAAAGCAAAAAATACACTTGTGGTGAATAATTATGTATAAATATGT
>NW_004524623.1:7900189-7906059 GCF_000260255.1 Octodon degus | reverse complement strand
AGAACCTTGTGCTTGCCAGGCAGGTGCTTATTCTAGTGAGGTATCTCCCTGGCCCCTGGTTGCTATTAACAGTATGTAGAACAATAGAAAATAGATCTTCCTGACCTCTATACCAAAAATACTTACATTTCTGCTGAGCTCTTAGCGACTTATGCTTACATCTTTCAAATGTGAGAATCATGTTTTCCTCTTTTTCTTGACTGAGGAAGAGGGGAGCATCAAGTTTGTGCTCTGTCTCTGAAAGCTCAGAGAACTTCACTGAGAGCATTTGTTTTGTGAACTAGCCTCATTAGTGGCTGGATGATTTCTCTTCAATCATTTCTACTTCAATTTCCTCTCTTCCTTATTTTTCATTCATCTTTTTGTATCCTATGTGTTTTGCTAAGCTGCTATAAATTGTTTCCATGATAGTTCTGTTCTTGGATAACTAGTGCAACCAAATAGCAATGAATGTGGACAAGTTAAATGTGGATGCTACACAGCATGAAAATCTTTATAGGGAGAATTTGTTTACCCATTAGGTATAAAAAGTAGACAAAAAGAGACCCTTGTTTATAAGAAACAATTACAGTATACATGAAGATAAATTTTACTCATTTCTCAGTAGAACCCAATGTCAGTCCAATCCCAACGTTAGGATCAATCATTCCTAATATGAGGATCTTGGGGCAGTGAGCACATGGTTTTAAAAGCTGTCTGCATTCACATTTTGTTTCACCACTGAATATCTTTAAAACTGTGAGCAAACCACATGAATTGACTTTTATTTTAGTGATACTTCTTTCTTTCTGGGATCAGTGTAGGCTGTAAAGTCTAATGCGTTGCTATGATGTCAGCTAGTGTAATCCTAACCGTGGCGAGGGTGTTGGTGATGATGCAAATGCTAACCAGCAGGACTTCTGGTGCTGCTACTAACCTACTCTGGTCTGAGGGTCTCAGCGCTGTAGAGGCAAGATGCTGTGGTGTAAACAGATGCCACTCCCCCGGAGAAGTGTGTTCCACACCTTGCATAATCCCATGCTGTGACCTGACCAAAACCCTGCTTGTACTTCATTTCTGGTTGCATTTTCCCTGCCTGAGCATACGCTTTTCAGGGTCAGCTAGCATTTTATTTCCTCTGAGTCTAGACACCACCATTCATAGTTTTGCCTTTGACCTCAGGTCTCACGTCTGACTTGTACCTCTGTCTGCTGGCAGGTCACCTCCTGGGGAAACTTCCACCTGCTACTCTTATCTGATTAAAACCTAAACACCTTTCCATCAGCCAGAATGTGCTACCTAACACATGCCACATAGTCACCTCCTGTCACTGGCTTTCAATCCAGTCTTTCTTTTCACCTAACATTTTTGGAAATAAAAGAACATCGTGACTGTAGTTAGGATCTTAGCTTTAGCTATATAATGAATGGATTCTGTCAAAACAGAAAACTTTTTGAAGAAAGAAGAGATGCTACTAACCAAATTCAGAATAACTATGTTTATTAGGGAAGACCCAGTAATAAACATTCATCATGTACTTTAGGCCAAGGAAGCTTATACTTGTAATTATGTAGAATAGGAAATATTTTAAATTTGTATTACAAAATTCTCTATTTTAAGTACATACATAGATTTTGTAGTGTTTTGAAAATTGGGTCATACTTATTTGCAACTTGCTTTTCACAGATATACCTTGAAGTCTTCAGATATAAATTTAACTTGTTTTTTCTAAGCAGCTGCATAGCTTTCAGATTTCTACAGGTACATTTCCAGAGACTACTCTTCAGAATCAGTGTCCATCCAGGTATTTTGCAGTTTTCTTTCTTGTCATGTATATTTTGTATTTGCCACACAAAATTGCTACAAGAATCACCTTTTATATGCACCACTGGAGAAAGAGGAACATACATATGTTTGTCTATAAACACATATGTGTATGTAATATTTACATAAATTTGTAATGTTTGTGAAATTATGTATTCCATGTGTATATGATAGCCTTTGGAAGATAGATTATTTACCGCAGATTTCTTTTTTTTCTTCCTTCTTTTTTTCTTTCTTTCTTTCTTTTTTTTTTTTTTTCCATACTGGGGGGTTGAACTCAGGACCTTGTGCTTGATAGGCAAGCACTTATTTTACTGACCTATCTCCCTGACCCCAGAATTTTTTTAAACAATACAAAATAATGAGAGAAAAATCAGCATTAGAAACAACACAAAATTTCAAAACTAAACAAAGAGGTTTTTTGGTTTTGGGTGTGTGTGTGTGTGTGTGTGTGTGTGTGTGTGTGATACCCGGGATTGAACTCAGGAACTTGTGCTTGCCAGGCAAGCACTTATTCCACTGAGCTATTTCCCCATCCCCTGCACTAAACAAAGTAATAGAAATTCAACGATGGTTGCTGTATTGCATGATATAGCAAATTAGTTGCTCAGGTTATCAGATATAAGCAAATATTACTTACTAATATTTATTAATAATATATTATTAATATTGAAGTAATCATATACATACAGGTACACACAACTATGCACAAATATGGGTACAAAACATTTATCCAATGTGCAAGATTGATTTGAAGAAAAAACAAAACAGAATAATAACAAAAAAAACTGTAAGAAATTCAAAAGAAAAAGAAAAAAATAAGAATTTTTATTAATCTGTTGCCCAGTTGCTATTTCCTTAAAAGTTGTAGCAATTTCTTCTTCTAATGATATATTAAGGTGCCTGATTTACTTAGAGTCTCTTCAGCAGTAATTTATTCTTGTTCTTTTCTAACTTTTACTAACCGGAGAATAAACGACTATACCTAATTATTGCTCACATTTGCAGGGCTCTGGCTATGAAAAGGACTGACTGTGTATTGCTATTTGGACTTCCTCTCATGCAGATTATTTACTCTTGCCTTGTATAATGGGTTGATTACGTTCTTCTTAACAATTTGTAGTGGCTCTTCATGTATTAGGACCTAATTCTTGCCTCTGCTGTATGGGTTGCAAGTAGTTCTTCATAAGCTATCATGATTCTTTTTTGTGCTGTCTTTTGCCATGCCAATTTTCAATCTTTTTGTATAAAAATGCTTTCAAATAGATTTCTTTTGAAACGGTATACTTTAATTTTCTAGTATAGTACTGCCATCTTATAAGGCAAACAAAACACTCATTTATCTTTCACTAGTTTCTTTACATGTAGATGAATTTGTTCACACATAGTTCCACATAAGTAAGCAAATATTACTTATTATTTATTAATAATACATTATTAATATTGA
The DNA here is from genome assembly GCF_000260255.1 of Octodon degus. Classification (NCBI taxonomy): domain Eukaryota; kingdom Metazoa; phylum Chordata; class Mammalia; order Rodentia; family Octodontidae; genus Octodon; species Octodon degus. The sequence continues at coordinate 7,902,809 of NW_004524623.1, read as the reverse complement.
AATAATCATATACATATTGGTACACACAACTATGAACAAATATGGGTACAAAATATTTATCCAAACATACACTTCAATAGAGAAATTTTATCTTTGCATGCCACAACAATAATGCAGCAATACAGAATTTTCACTGCTTTTTTTCCCACTTTCTGGCTCAACAGTATATCATAAAAAATGTCCTAACAATGATCATGATTCTGACTGAATTTTTCAATGGTGCAGGAAATCTCATGGTATGGTTATTTGGCTGCCCCTCTATGAATGATAAAATGCATTGCTTCTACCTGAAATTTAGAGCCTACAAAAATGCAAAGATATTTTCATAAAGCACAACTATATGCTAGTGCTCTTATATTTGAGGAAGAGAATACTAAAAGTGAACTCTCTGGGTTGAAGTGAAATATATCCAAATTTGTTTCCCAAAAGCTCATAGTCATTTGCATTTCTTTCAATGAGTGCTAGAGTATCTGCACTTCATCCCTACCAGCAACAGTATTCTCATTATTTTTGTGAATGATAGGTATAAATCAATGTTAGATTATCCCTTCTGGCTTTTCAAAGAAGAAAAATAACTTTCTCTTTGCTAAGTGACTGCAGAACACTTGGCACACTTGCCACTCTTCATTTCTTTTTCTTTTCTGTTTTTTTTTTTTTTTCTTTTCTGTATTTTAGGGAAGGGTCTACAGGTTGTTCAGGGTCTCACTACTAGATCGGACTCATAGTGATCTGTTTAGAGCCTCCCAAGAGCTGGGATTACAGGCACACACCACCACACCCAGTCTCAATTGCCATCTCAGCACCCCCCCTGGGGGTGGGGCCAGCACAACAGGCCCAGGTATCAAACCCTTGGCCCCTGCTCCTGTTTGCAGGTGCTTTAATCTGCTGAGATATTTGGCCAGCCCCACTCTTCATTTCATTGTGCATTCTGTTCTCACTGTAAGCTTCCTGACTATTTTCTGAATGTCTCCATTCCACTACCTGTGTACCCGACTCCAGTGTTCGCCTCTTCCACAATTCCATTCCACCTACTTGGTTCTTTCTGATCTATTAGAAAAATTTGAACTTTAAATACAAGAGATTATTTGTTCCAAACAATTGAACAGACTCTTAATGAAGGTTCAAAGAGTATACTTTATGGTGTTAACTTAACATCTTAGTAGTAATTCAGGTCTTAAGGAAAATTTGCTTGTGCTAGCTAACTGGTCAGTCAAAAGATTTGCATTCTATTATTTTAATTGTTGAATATTGTTGTCAGTCTACCTAGGGTAATAATTGTCTTAATTTTAAGAAGCTCACTTAAGAAGCTCATTTATCAGATAGAAATAAAAATTTATGTAAAGCTAGCAGCTAAGAAATGAATGACTATCCCCATGGCAACAGGTCTTATACATTTAGCCCCACTCTCCCAACATCCTACCACCACATTACTAAAATTTATAGCCACTCTAGTCCTCAGGATGCCCCAAACAGTGGCATTTGAGGTCATCCATTTCCTCTCCTTCGTCCCACGGGCTATACACCTTCCATGCTTTCATGGTAAAAGTGTGAACTAGAAACATGGCCTCAGAAAGTAAGAGTGGAAAGTTAATACATGGTGGATGTGGTTTTGTGCATCTACACCCTCCCAGGGAAGCCAGTCTTGATCCAAGGATTCTAAAATAGTTGGTTCTATAGACTTACCCACAGTAAGAAAGTCCCTCAACTCTCTTAGACATTTTCAATAGATGATTTCAATTATTCTTCTTTTTCTGTTAGCCCCAACACACTGACTTCTAGTAAGGCATGAGTCTTCCCACCAGCTAGATTACAGGGTGAAAATACTCAATAGAGAGGATTTTAGTAACTGATTCTATGTAACTGTTTCTTCTTGTAAGTGAAATGACTAGGCACTTCAATTTTCCAGGCAGTTTGAAAGGCACAGTTGGTTTTTCAAGGGTTTGATCATCCTAAGGGAAAGACTAGAGAAAATGAATTTCAAGTGCAGTTTCAGACCATGGAAAACAGATAGCTTGTCATTTACTACACAGTTACATTATAGCCAGTCCATCTCCAAATTTATATAAGCACTTGTAGAGAAAAGGGTCTTACCTGTCCAACTCACTCATTTTGTAGATGAGTTCAGAAATATAAAAAGGCTTATTTGAGACTAAATACTAACCTAGGACTGAAGAACTGAATCAGAACCTCTGAATTTGTTTTTTCATTCATGAAAAATGGAATATTAACATGTTCCCTAACTTCTCATGGATGCTAGTGAGGATCAATGTGCACAAAAACATTGTTATGCACAAATGCAAGCTTACATAAAACTTTCATAACGTTTATTATTATACATCTTCTAGTAAGAGCACTAGGCATTTCTAGATGGAGTTTAATAGTGATTATTTATTGAGTTACTGAGTATCAGTAAGTCCTCTACCAAACTCATCCCTTTTAGAAATTTTTCACATCATACCTTGATCCTTACCTTAAAAAGATTGGATTGTTTGGGTCAGGGAACTCTATAATTAAAAACAAAGATATTTGGCAATCATTTATTTGAAAAAAATTGAAATTGGCATCTAGAAATGCCTAGTGCTCTTACTAGATGTATAAGAATAAACATGGACTGGCTTTG
>NW_004524623.1:7887083-7899898 GCF_000260255.1 Octodon degus | reverse complement strand
ACCTCTAAAATGTTAAATGACTTTTTAAAAAGATAAATAGCATTTCAATTAATTCTGTTCATCATTTTATGGAAAGTTCATGTCTATTTTATATGAGAATAATTAGTTCGGAGCTAAAAACAAGTTTACTAAATTTACTTCCATTGTTTGTGTTCACAGGGATGCATTCTGTCTTTCCAAAATTAAATTAAAAAACAAACACTGTGAAAGCCAGTCTTTATACCTTTCCAGTCTCTTGTCAGCTTTCTCCAGTGATCATTATATTCCTCACGGAAATGAGGCCAAGGTGTGGCCTGAGGTAATAACTGATCCCCTGCTCAAAAATATGGACTTAAACTGTTTTTCACAGTGTAAAATCTCATCATTTGAAAATGATTTGCTCTAATAATAGCGCATTTCCAAAATACCTAATATCTGAGTTACTTTACTCTTGTCGCTGAGACACAATACCTTACCCTCCAAATTAAGGAAGGAAAGGTTTATGTAGCTCAAAGGTTGTCGGGGTTTCTGTCTGCAGTCATCTGGCTCCGAGGCAGGGTGGTATGGCTGAGCGGCAACTGTTCATGGTGGTGGAAGACAGCTACGGCAACAAGAGTAAAAAGCGAGAAGCACAAGTCTCTTTTCCTCCCTTACATTGCAAGCTGGCTACCTGTCCTGCAGTCCTTCAAACATCATGCCCACGCCCACCTATTGCACAAGCTCAGGATGTTTGCAAAGTGAGGACCTTGGCCCCCCTACTGAGTCAATTAGCTAAACTTCTGAACTTTGCAAGTGGACAGAATGAATCAACCATTATAACATGCTGGGGGGCAAACAACAGTCCCAAGACATGTCCTGTACACCCTAGGATGTAGAACTGCTGAATGGCTTAGTTAAGCTTCCAAACTTCTCAAGTGGACACAATATATCAACCATTACCCCTAAATAATTTTTTTTTAAAAAATTGAATTTCTCAATAATAATTTTACTTAGGGTTATGAAGCACAATGTGCTCCTCTATGTAGTAGACATCGTGGAACATGATATTCAGCACACTCATGAGATATTTCCTTTCATTTTTTTTTCAACTGTTGTTAACAAAGGATTGATTTGAACATGTTTTATGGATGCTAACATTCTAATATGTATTGTTATGCCATGCCAGAGGGGCTATAGATTCTTAGCCTATTCCAAAGGAGTGAACAAGTCAGTCTGTCTAGTCTTTCTTTCTTTCTTTCTTTCTTTCTTTCTTTCTTTCTTTCTTTCTTTCTTTCTTTCTTTCTTTCTTTCACCAGAGATCGAAACTCAGGACCTTAAGCTTGTCAGGCAGGCACTTATACTGCTGAGCTATATCCCTGGCCCCTAAAATTTTCCAAGGTAATGGCCTAGGATATTCTTTAAGATAGAATAGAACTATTTTAGGAGTAGGAGTGGAAGCTTTTGTTGAATAGTTATAGAGACAAATACTTGTCACTTTTCAGCATGGATGAGTAGTAGCTGATGGATATTTTTAGCAGAGTATGCATTGGCCACAAAGGGCTGCACTCAGTCTGTGTGTTTGGAACAAACACTTCAAGGTGCCCTTAAGCAGAGCCTTTGACCCACCTTTGACTGCATGCCCTACCACTGGCAAATTCTTCTCACTGGGTTTTTTGTGTCACTTCTGAAATTAAATGAATCTGTGATGTCAACTTTGGATTCCAGGGCCCACAAAAATCTCTAGATCTCAAGCATTCATTACATGAATTCCAAGTTCCAGTCACACAATCCATTTGTGTGATACTTACATGGCATTTTTAGTCTGTTCCAAAATGTGTTCATGCCTGTTGCCTGCTTTTTTTTTTTTCAAGATCAAATCTGTGGATTCATATGGCTTTGCATATTTTTGTCACAATTAATGCATAATCCTTTGAAAACCTTGGTGGAAATTTTGCTGTGCATCTTTGCAAAGTCTGCAGGCTGTCAAATCCCTTGGGCATGCTGCCCAAAGCCTTTCTTTGAGGAGCATTAGCAACTCTGTGTATATTGGACATGATAGTTGTCAGGATGGCTTAAGAATCATGGGCTTTACCAGAAGTCTCTCATTCTTCTGACATTCTAGGGCAGAAGGTTGTGCCAAAAGTCTAACATTCTAACAGTGTCAGCAGCATCTGTTATTCTCTTGTTGTCTTTGAGGAAATAAAGCATGGAATTGAGACTTGAAGATTTTTGTTGTTGTTCCTTTTGAGCTCCTAGTTGGTTGGGGATATGTGTGAAATTATTTAATGATATCACCAAACATCAAAAATAAAGGTAACTATCATGGAATGACAAAAGTAATTTCTTTTATTGGTTTGGTTCCTACTATTCATAACCCATGGTGGCTGAAGATTTTCATCACAGCTTAGAACTGCACCATTGTCATCCCTTATTAGTTACCTCCCTTTTTCTGTTAGGGATGCGTTGCAAGACTTCATGGGTACACTACAAATCATTAAGAGCCTAACAGTAATAGTGTAATAATCAAATAGAACAATTGTCATGATATACTGTAATTAAAGTTATATAAATATGATTTCTCTCCTAACGTTCGTTGTACTCCACCTACTCATGATGGTGGCATGAAGCCCATATGATGAGATGAAGTAAGGCAAATGGCATTAAGGTCGTGTCATGTAAGGATTTCCTAAAAACAAGCACTCCAATTCTATGACAATTGATCTGTTAATGACAACAGTTACTAAGTGACTCACGGGAGCACATCATACACAGCACACACAAGCTGGGCAAGGGGGTGATTTATGTCTCAGGAGAGATGCCGTGGGATAGTGTGAGATTAGAACAGTGCACAATGGAAATTTTGTAAATTCTTTCTGAAAATTTCCTTTAATATTTTTGGACCATGCTTGACCATGCATAACAGAAACCACAGAAATAAAACAGATTGGGGGCAGAGTCTACTCTATTCCTAGTAATCTAGATAATGACACTGGGCCTCAAGTATGTTGTCATATATTTCTCTCCTGTTTGGAAAAAAAGGTCTACTCTGTTTGGGAGAGAATCAAAACTATAACAAATGACCAGAAACACAGTAGTTTAAAGCAATGTAAGGTTATTATACTTTGAGAGCTAGAATTCCAAACTCATAGCTTTAGCTCAAGGTGTCTGTAAGACTATTTCCTTCCCGAGCTGCTGGGTGGAAAAATTGGTTCCTTGCTTTTGCCAGCTTCTAGAAACCGTGGTTGTTGTTTTCTCCCCCCATTTTCCAATACATCTCTCCACCCTGACTCTGACTATCCTTATGTAAGAAAGCCAGAAATTGACTTTCAATCGCTGTGTGGGCCCTTCTACATAATCCAGGAAAATCTTCAATCTCACACTGAATTTAATCACAAGTGCAAGGTGTGTTTTGCCATATAAAACAATGCTCACAGGTTCCAAGAATTAAAGTTAGAGATAGCTTCAGGGAATCCATTATTTAGCCTTCCTCAGCTGCTAATGCTGATGATTTTTCGATTGTTAATTCATTTCTGTCATTTTTCTTCTTTGGATGACTCGTTATCAGGGACAGTAACCTTAGAAAACTTTGTGCTAATGCTCAGATATGCAGACAAAGCAAAATGAGGCTTTCCTTTCAGCAGCATCCTACCATTTATAGGTTCTTTATTTATTCCCTATGGGTATTTCTTTCTCTTAGACTGACTTTCGCAGCCTTTGATGCAACAGTATCTGGGCTAGGGATTCCTAGTCATCACTTATAATCTCTTTCACCTCACTGGAGGCAAAAATTTTCCTCAGTCACTAGGAAAGTAACCACCCTTTCCCTCTTTCTCAGAACTGTCTCGTAACTACATCAGTTCTTCAAAGTGTATGTCTCTTTTATTTCAATAAAGATCTTCCTCCATAGTCTCAGAGAATGGCTGTCAGCATCAGTAAGTATTTAATGAATAAATAAATAAATAAATAAATGAGGATCACGGCCTTGTATTTATAATGATAATTGGCATTTATGAGAATTTAGTTATGAATGAGTACTGCTTTTTGTTAGAGGTAGCAATAGTACTTCTAACAGAGCCAATTTCTCATAGGTATTTCTCCTCTTATGAACTTTACTTGTTATGTAACCCTGTGCTCCTGGTTATAGCTGAAAGGACCACAGAAAAATTCCTAACTCATGCACTATATAACCTTATAACATGCTATGGTAGAAAGAATGCCTCCACAAAAGAAGCTTAATAATTTAGATTTTTTTTTTTCTGTTAAAAACTCAAACTAAGAGACACAGCAAGTCTAAAGACAGGATTGTTTGACCAAATTAGTTGTGGCAGAGGTTAGAGACCGGCTCCCAGGGTGCAAGAGGAGTGTGTAAAAGTGGTAGAGGCCTTGAGTGAAGGAGAATGTTAGCTTCTGGCTTTCCAGGTCTCAGGTCTCCCGGTTGTCTTTGGGCATCTGTAAAATTATTTTCCTCTCTAATTACTTTTCTCTCATGCCTTTAACCTTGAGAGCTATCAGTTAAAACATGTCTGGAACATTGCTTCAGCCCAGGGTCCTAGTATGACAGTGGAATTTAATGAAGAAGGAACTGGAGGACAGCACCATTACCAAAATTTAGATCAAAAGAAACCAAGATTCAGCTTTAAACACTACAAATTCCTAGCGAGTCTTTCTGAACAGAACTGAGATTCAACATCTTTAACCACTGAATATTTTCCAAAATAATAATAAAAAAACAAAAACAAAACGAAACTGAGATATGTTCCATTCCATTGCAAAGCAAAGCAGAAGCAAAGCAAAGTGATAGCTATTGGAATCCTTGACTGAGAACAGATGTCATTTAAACAAAAAAGAAATTATTAAAATTTAATTGGGTATTCTAGGAATCCATTTCCTAGAATTGAAAAAAAATATGGCATACTTAGTTTTAGAATATGCTTCCTGAAATAGTTACCTTCAGAGTAGATATAATCTTTATAAATTACCTGCAGCATTAATTTTTCAGGAGTTAAGAAGCATGCTAGAGAATTAAAATAGAATAATAAATGCAGCATTACATAAAAGTAGGACAGTCATAAATGATTTATGACTCCCTTGCTCATCAGGACTTGGCCTTTTGAATCTTAATTGAAAACTAATATGACTAGATTGCTGACAAAAGTAAATTGGTTTTTCTTATACCAGACAGCTTTCATGAGGGAGTTAATTAATTTCAGAAGGCTGAGAGCCTGTTACATTAAACATGCTTCCACAGTCGTGTTTAGTCATGGAATGTTATTTAATTACATTCTTCAATCAAAGGACGTGGTTTATCTCTTGTTTTCATTTTGGTCAATGCTAATAAAACATAGAATGATTATTGTGGATCATGATTGTATATGAAAGCAAAAGTAACTTTAGGCTTCTTGAAGGGAATACGTTCATTGTTTAATGACATATTCAACAGTCCACTCATCCTTCTACCCAGTTTCTAGCTTTATTCTATGCTTACTTATCAATCAACTACTGTAGTAAAATTGGGATTTTTTAGATCCCAAGTAAGAGGCTATTAAAAATATATACTAATTGATCTCTTTTCCTTTTTGATATATTAAGCAATACACAGAATGGCTACTGTATTTTTTCTTCTAAAATTTACTTAACTTCTTTAATTGTTAGTCTTGCAACTTTCTGACCTCCTTATTTCCTTCCTTTAATAGAAATGACTGTCCATGAATTGTTTAATACTTGACAACACTATGTTAAAGAAGCACCATTGTTGTTATCTTACAGAGGAAATTGGAAATTGAGGGTTAAATTTATTACCAGTAGGTAACATCCCGGGCTGAGGAGCCCTGTGGTTGAGATCCAGACTGAGGAGGCGGAGTGCTTAGTAGGTTGGGATAATTTGCCCAAACTCCAACCATTTTCTGCATATTGCTTCACTTTCCCTGGGGACTATGGGCAATTGTTTTACTTTTTGCCACAAAGAATGTACTTCACAGAGCCCTCTGTGGTTTGGGAAAGAAATGTCTGGTCTTGAGCCATTCTGTTGTATTTGCCTTCCACTGCCACTCTCTGACCAGAAGTCACTCTGATTAAAATTCTTCCTTAAAAGAGCATGACGGCCTGAGGTTTACTCTATTCTGAACTAGGGTTTTACAATCTGGTTTAGAAACCAAAATTTTATTCCTTAAGAGTGAGATTAGGGGCCGGGGAGATGGCTCAGTGGAATAAGCGCTTCCCTGGCAAGTGCACAGACCTGAGTTCAATCCCCGGTTCTGCCCAAAAAAAAAAAAAAAAAGAGTGAGATTAGAAAGGCTACTTAACGCCACTGTTTTTGCCCACAGTGCTGAGCTTAGAGGAATCTTTATATGGTGCAATAGGCTACAACACACTCCTAACTCCTATAGGTAGGTAACTGTACTTTTAGAGGGAGAAGCAAGGCATCTGCTTACCCTATCCCAGAATGAAGCAAAGGTCTCCACGTGAGCCAGCTGTGTTCAATGCAAACTATAACACAACCCTGACTGCGATCAATTCCACTCATTCCAAAAGGCTATGGGAAATTTCCATGGATGCCATTGCAGTTCAGTCTCCATTAGAAATGGAGAATGGAGAAGCCCAGAACCTCACATGGTTTTATAGACTGCGTAGTCTGACGGATGACCTCTAGACGAGCTTATGCCAGCCGGTTTCTCAAACCTAAGTTTATAAGGCACCAAACCAAAAACATTTGAGAATTTGAAAATGAAGCACTTGTCAGTGCTAGGAATGGGAAAATGTCATGTGAAAATAACTTTATAGAAATCCGTGGCAAAGAAGTGGCTTGACCTTCACATTAGCTGATGCCTGCAGAGACTGTGCTGTCAGCCCTCTCCTTGTCTTTATCCCTAAGATGTATTTGTTTTCTATGTAGATGCATCACTTCTCGTGTCCTGATAGGCAAATGGAGCTTTTTTTTTTTTTTTTTTTTTTTTTTTTTTTTTGCAGAACCAGGGATTGAACTCAGACCCTTGCCTTGCCAGGGAAGCGCTTATTCCACTGAGCCATCTCCCCAGCCCAAATGGAGCTTTTTGACCTCTGTTGGTTACATTATTCTTACCCTGCTCCAATTTCAGTCCTCAGGGGTCCACTGTTTATGCAGCAAATATTTATTATAATTTTTATATGCCAAGCACTTCTTTCCATTTTAGGGAACAAAAAAAAAAGAGAGAGAAAAAAAAACTTGCTTTCTTTATTCTAGTGGAGTAAGACAACTCATAAGCAAACATGTGCTTACTGTTGCAGGCATAAGTTCTAGAAAACAATTTAAAATGATAAAAATAAAAAAGAAAAGGGAAAATGGAAAACTTGATTTCTATAAATTAGCCAGAGAAGGGGATCTAGCTGTTCATACTACCAAACACATTTGTATCACATATGTGTATAAAGGCTACTCGATAAATTCCACTACATTAAATATTCAATAAGTTATTTTGATCAGATACCTTGTCTCATATGCTTTTATTTTTTCAATAGTCTACTATGTATATTCTTATGAAAAAGACTTGGTATTATACTTACTTTTTTAATGTATTTGGTACATTAAACACTATGCGACTTGGGCTTATAATGACCCTCCTATTTTCAGCCTCCCCAGTGCTGGGATTACAGGCCTGCGCCACGCGCCGGGACATGGTCACTGGCTCACACGCTCTGGGGCAGGGCCAGCACAGCATATGGCACCGGGGATCAAATCTGGGTCCCTGAACTTACCCCTCAGGCACTTAGTCCACTGAGCTATCTCACAGGCCCATACATTTACTTCCAAATTCCTATAAAATACTTCATAGAGCTAATCTTCTAGTGTTTGTTACTGGTTGATAAAACCAAATTGGACTGTGGGTTTTTCATAGATAAGTGGGAAATCCATAAAGAAGGTAACTGTATATGTCCAATAGTCCAATACATGTGTGTCATGGAACACCTAGTAAATATAGTTCATATCAATGAAGAACTTAGTGCATGTAACTAAAGTGGAATTTCTACTTACTCTATAGTTCTGGAAATGTAATACTAACCTTTTGATTTATTCTCAGTTGACAGGGAATCTGAACTCTAGGTCTTACATTAATTTTATCTGTATCAAGTAGTTAAATCTTGACAGAAGTTCATTTAAAGCATATCTTATGAGATGTGCTTTATATGTTCATCTATATTTGAGGTACTGAAAAGCCATAAAAATGTATATAGAAAAATACATACAATACATAGTTTATTTCCTAAGTTTCATTCTCTAAAATGCTGTTTGTAAAATGATGTTACCTTGAAAAAATTCAAAGAAGCTGCTTTCCTATCATTGAAGATTTGAACTATTTCATTTAGCCAGGAAGTGTTCCAGAGTGGGTTTATGAAAAGTTGATCCTCGAAAATTTCATGAGAAGAAACCATGAAGTTAAATAAAACATCAATGACTTTGAACAGACACACAATAAAAGGTTTCTAGAATGATTATGAGTAGAGCTCAGTAAAAGTCTTGCTTGAGCCGTCACTTGTCATTCTCCCTGGGCATGTGGCTGGGCGAGGTCAGAGACATTAGGGCTCCTTCACCATCAGTAGGATGATCCACTTGGGGTGGAGATCCAGCCCAGAGCCTATACTTGCTCAGTGCTGGGGATTTGTGACAGGGAACTTTTGGCCTCACTTTCAGCTGATAAACTTGTTTTACTTCTCAGAGAAAAAGTAGATGCCACCACTAAGAACCCCAGTCTTCTTCTGATCTTGTTTCTGGTACTACTCAGCCTCTCCAGACCGGTTCCTCTGCTTCCATCCTCCCCCCAGGTCTCAGAGAATGACTGTTCAGTCCATTACCAACATCCTGGCCTCACTTGCTCTGTCAATTGCCATCCTCTCTCCAGAATCTTCTGCCTCTTTTCTAATATCTTTCTTTCATCATTAAAGATATGATCACATTTTAAAACAATGATCATATCGACCAAATCAAAAATTTTCCTTTGGATCTGTTTCAGTTGTGGTCAATCCTAAATAAACAGTACAATTCACTGGATATGACTCTGGCCCAAGCTCAGGTGAAGGGTCAAATTTTTTGAGAGGTGCAGCCCAAGTACTGATTTTTTAAAACTAACCTATTGGTTCTAACTCACAGACACTGTTGAAAAACATTGACCTATCTGAGCCTTCATCTAAGTCTTATTCTCTCCTACCAGCCAGTTTTCTGTAACTCTTTATTTCCATTCAATTTCAATAATCACAAATAGTTCATGTAGAAGGGAGAAGCACTTAGTTGATAGATGCCATTTATTAAAATAATCAGAGCTAAAAGAAAAGACAGACTTTTGAGGGGAAAGAGAAAAAGACAAGTTTTTAATAAATGGCATCAGTAGTTTGAGCACCCACAGTGCATATAGGGATATTCAATCACTTACCCACTTCTGTCCATCTATCAACTAAGTGCTTCTCCCTTCTACATGAACTATTTGTGATTATTGAAATTGAACGGAAATAAAGAGTTACAGAAAACTGGCTGATAGGAGAGAATAAGACTTAGATGAAGGCTCAGATATGTTGGTTTCAAATTATCTACCAGCCCCGCCCCTGGGGTGCGCTGAGATGGCAACTGAGACTGGGCGTGGTGGTGCGTTCTCATAATCCCATCTCTTGGGAGGCTGTAAACAGGTGGGTCACTACCAGTCTGATCTAGTAGTGAGTCCCTGAACACCCTGTAGACCCTTCCCTCAAATACAAAAAGAAAACAACACAAAAAAACAAAATGAAACTTGTCTTTTTCTCTCCAGTCAGAAATATAGGCAGACGGATACTGAGAAAGGGAAAAAAACTGTTCCAAGAGAAGGAACAATGGGATGAGGGAAAGGAGAAAAGAAAGAAGGAAGGATGTGAGAATGAAATATGTATGAATATACATAGGATAGCTTGGATGATTGTTCTTCTGACTTCTGCTAGCTTATTGAAAGGAGCAGCTAATGCTTAATTTTTTTCTCCTTTTTAAATTTCATAATTATTTGGCCAATCTTATAGGCATATGTCTGGTAATCTGAACTACTAATGTGAAGACAACAATATATAATATATTCAACCATTGTTGAATTTCTGTCATTTGGTTTAGTGAACTTCTGTATCATTTGTAATGCTTTTTATTCAAAAATAATACTGAAAATTGTATTCAAAAATTCTATTCAAAAACTTACATTCAAAATACATTATTTTTTGCATTCTCTTTAAAAGTAAAAATAAAAAAGAAGTATAGGCAGTTACTAGCACTTGGTTTAACATATAGCACTACAGTTTATCATTAACTTAAAATGGTACCAATATAAATATTCTCTCCAACAACATTAAATAACCAGTATGAAGACATGCATGAGAAAGTTTTTTTGTTTTTAAACTCAGGAACTGAACTCAGGACCTCTCCAGTCAGACACAGTGCCATTGAGCTATATCCCCAGTCATAAAAGTACACATGAGGATAGCTGGCTTAAAGATGAGAGAAAGAAGTAACAGAATTCAGCTGGTGAAGAGTGAGTAGGAGTCACTGGAAGTGCGAAGAAAAATAAAATGTGGAGACAATCAACTTCGAAGACACGGTACCCAGATAGATGGCTTTCCATCCACAAGAAATATTACCTCACATGGATTAAGATGAAAGGCAGGTAGGCTTTTAGAGAGAAACACTACATAAAAGCTATCATGAGAAGCACTACATTGTTCCTGACTCACCCAAGAGATCGCTCTGACTGGAAAATGCGTGCCCTAAAAATTTCACATTCCCATCCTGCGTCAGTTTGCTTCCTACAATATGCAGACTCCCAAGACAGAAACAAATATGAAGAGACATATTGGAGGAAAATCTTGTTAAGTAAGAAGGGGAAGGGAAACAGGGGTAAATGGCAAGATCCGCTGGACCTTGGTGCTTATCTGAGTCTTGGGAAAGAAAGAAAGAACACAAAAAAGGATTGATTGAGAGAAAGCTAAGACTGGGATGCAGCCACATGGATGATGAACAGATAAGTAGACGCTGCCCATGCATGAAGTCCCACGTCGGGCAGAACACCTCGCTACAGTGCCGTACACTGTCTGGAGTGTTGAGGAAGGGGTACAACATAGGAGGAATCTGGATCCTAAATGAACCTTAAGGTACAACAGCTGGAGACCAGCCGTGACGTGTTCTTTCTTGAAGAAAGATGTGAACAGCACAATGTTATGGCTGCCACACTCCTAAAAATGCTCCCAGCTTCCGGCTTTTATCTGTTCCTCTTCTGATCTCAACCTGACTTTTGCTTAAAAAAAAATCTATTGGCAAGAAACTATGTAGTTGAATTACAGTCTTCCTCCTAAATTATGCAAATGTTCTTCTGTTTCTGGGCACTAAATCTTACCACTTTAATTATGCTTTTATAAGTTCCAAAGCTCCCCTCACACATTCCCAGACAATTCCGCAAGCAGCCAATCAGAAAAACATGTGTAGATTTCAAATATTTAACACACACACACACACACACATATAGATAGATAGATAGATAGATAGATAGATAGATAGATAGATAGATAGATAGATAGATGATAGATAAATAGATATAGATATATAGTTAAGTACATCATTTTTCCCATCAATAACCCTCAAATATGCTAAGAAAATGTATTTCATGTTTCCAGGGTTATTTTATGCAAAGTAAAATAATTACAAAACACTGTAAATTCTATCATGTGAATTCCAAGCCACACATTTTGCAGTGCATTAATCCTCATTCTACCTTCTCCAGCTTCATTAACCCAGCACAAGGTGGGGCTGCCTCACTCACCCCAGGGAAGCAGTCTTATCAAGGTGCGTGTGGTCTGTCTACTTCTTGTCTGACTAGAAATGGTTATGCCTGTGCTCTTCCTTTCATGATACCCTCTTCTTGGGCCTTTTCGGCTGCCTCTCCATCTGCCCTTTCTCAGATTTCCTGTAATGTCTTCAACGCCTGCTTTTCCTCAGAGATCTCTCCCAAGTCCTTCTTTCGTACTCCAGCTAATTTTTCCTGCCAACGTCATTCCTGTTCAAGACACTGAATTCCTATTTTCTTACCTATGAAGCAGACTTCTCTCCAGAATCAGTCACCATTAACGATTATTTGGTCACTCTACAACATTTAGCTATCTCTTTTTAGATATTATACCTGTGACACAGATTTAATAATTTTAAAATCAAATCCCATAGATTTCTCTCCATCTTCCCTTCTGTTAGTCCTGTTCCAATATCTACTTCCTTAATCAAAACATAACAAAAAAATAGACACCAACTTCTCCCTCTCTTTTTTCCTCTCTTTATCCACTCTCTTCTCTTTATGCCCTCAATTTCTGGGTCAAATTAAACACCATCTTTAAATACTTTCAGTCAATACATTTTTCACTATCCCAAATGCCACTACAAGAATTGGGGACAGTAATTAGCAATTTCTCACCTTGTTTGGAGCAGTAGCTGTCAGGCTGTCATTGCTCACTCCAGGTGTGGACTCCGTTATCACATAGACAAATTATTTATTCACTTTACTTGGAATTCGTTTCTTGGTTTACCACCCAGGACTGCTCACTGTGCCACCTCTGAAAATATTTGGCCCTTAAACCATGGCCAATCTCACCTTTTCCTAAACTCACTCTTGCCCCGTGTCCTTCTTTCAATCTGAACTATTCCCACTTCACTATGGTCATTCTTACCCCTCCCCCCTTGTGTCTGTGCTGTTGTAACTGCCAACCTGCAAAGGCCTGTGCAGTCCTCATGTCTCAGGCCCACTAGACGCCCTCCCAGCTCTTCCATCATCTCTTTTACACACCACCACTGTAGTCATGACCACTGCCTTATACCATGAGGGTACCTGTCCTCTCTC
>NW_004524623.1:7875915-7884598 GCF_000260255.1 Octodon degus | reverse complement strand
ATACTATTATGGGCTACTGGACTCTTTTAGAATATTTTGCTGAGTTTACACACCTATAATATTCAAATAACGGAACTTAACAAAAAAAGGGTATACAGATGAATGTCCGTTTTGTATCTGTGTATTCAGGGCCGTTAGGATAGATATATAGTTACATTCTGTTAATGAATAGGATGATTTGTTTTAATGGTGTTTGTAAATAGGATGTCGATCTTGTACAGCAATTAACCACTAGGAAGAATGTATGCAGTGTGTTCATTATTGAAACTGTCCTACCGATTTGATTTGAAACTCTCATTGCTATTTGTTTATCAATAAAATTATAGCAAAAAAATGAAGTATAGCATGGATGCCTTCTGAACAGTGTATTCCCAGGGCCTGGTGCAGTGGCTGACATAAACAACTGATATTTGTCTCTGAACAAACATAAATGAATGAGTTCAAAGAACTGAATCTTAAAAATTAGAAAAAGAATTCATATGTGCTCTCCTAAGTTTTTCTAAGATAATAACTTATGAGATATAGGATAATAAAATATTGGGCAGTAAAACATCGCAGGGTGGGGGCACAGTATATTTTCTCTATTTACTAAAGTGTACAGATTTCTTCCTATTACAAACAATTTTAAAAGATTGTCTTCAACTACCTGTAATAGCTTCAATTGTATCAAAAAATCCCCACTGTGAGTAGGGCATGAAGGAATCTCAAAACATGCTAAGGCGGAGTTTTTACAAAGGTTTTGTTCTGATTTGGTGTAAAAGCCTTAAAAACATCTTTATTTACAGATTACTTTAAAGTTTCTGAATAGTTTCCACACCCTGCTTTCATTTGGTATTCAAAGTATCTGAATGAGACTGTTAGAACAAAAATTACCATTTTTTTAAGCATACAATATGAATGCTGAGGGGTTATAAGCCTTGCCAGATGCTGAGAATTGCTAAGTGGTAGACATAAATTGGAAGGGAGAATTTCTGACTGCTGAATTCTCTCTCCTTGCTGCTTCCTTGGGTTTTCTTTAGAGGCGTGGGCTGCTATCTGTGCTCCCATAGTGCACCCTGTGGCTCCCCAGGCAATGGTCAGTGTCAACACCAGGGGTGCTATTGGAGTTCCATTTCTCAAGGGCTGATTCTCCACGGCCTTTTTAGCTATCTGGGCTTAGGCTGGAGCTGAGCGTTGTAGCTAAGGAAACCAGCAAACCCTTTCACTGACCTTCTGGGGTAGTGATTGCTCTCACGTTGGTGTCTAAGCTTTACTCCTACATCTGGTGGCTTTATGGGTTCATCTTCCTGTATGTAAAATAACCATCACAGCAACATTAGGAAAACTAAGCATAAATTAAAGTTCTTTGATTCTACAAAGAAAGCTAGAATAATCATTGTACCATTCGTGGAAAAATTCTCCTGGCCCACATTTCCCTAGCCCAGACTAAATTCAGCAACGGATGTATATTGTTTGGACTTCATGGTACTTTTAGAAAGCACTTAGGATTTGGCAGGTTTAAGCAGATATTCACCCTTCCGTCTGCTCTGGACCTCATGATAAGTCATTTGCTTTGCATTACTGGCCCCCAAAGATATTTGAATTTCCACCTCTTCTTATATCAACACACATCGCTGAGTAAAAATAACAGTTGGTATTTATCATTCTCCATGTAGCAAGCACTGTATTTAAAGTTTTATACATGTTAGTTCATTTTCTCCTCACTACGCATTATCATCAGGTAAATAGCCTTTACTTAGAGCCACTATCTCATCCTCCCCATTTTGCAAATGAGAAAATAAAGGGACTGAGTGTTAAGTCAATTGATTAATCACACTGTTGGTAAATGCAGTTAGAACTCAGACCCAGGCAGTGTGGACCCAGAGTCAAGGTCTATACTCTGAGCCCTCAATAAAGTGTCAGCTGCTATGTGGTGTGATCCATAAAAGGAAATAGAAACTAAGTCACTAGTCAGAAGCCAGCAGCTTAGGGACAAAGAATAGTTATTCTAAATGGAAAGAGAGCTAGGGAGCTCTTGAATAAATGAATGTACAATGCTGTTTGCGCACTCAACACTGAGCCTGCATCTCTTTGATCATTAAAGATGTAAAGACCTAATGAAGATGTATCTATTGCTTTCATCAGAGAGATGAAAAAACCTAAGTGTCATACTGTGGCCCCGTGAAAGCTACTGAATATGTAGTGTTTCATTGTGCTACTTTTGGGTTTTTGTCCAAATGCAGATTAGTACATTATGCTGACAGAACATGTGGCTTTGCTTAGCGATTTCCTACTTAGTACTTCTGCTCCTCCTGGACAACCCTTGCTATTGACCAGCACTGCACAAGAGTTCAGTGTGAATTCCTAAGAAATCTTGGCAATCAAGCTAGGGACAAAATGTGGTCCTGGTCATGGGAAGAGAAGAAAGAGGAGAATAATTACTTTCTCGATATAATGCTTTGAAATAACTATGTTATTTCTAACCTGTTGCACAATTTTAGAACAGGAAAGAAGACATATGATTCAGATGTTCCTAGTTAAGTCTGAGTAGTCTGATACTAAGAATCATAATGGCATTTTAGCTACTAGGTTTGTTGTTGAATCTGTCTAATACTCTGATATTCTAATCATGGTATCCATGGTTCTGTATCAGTGGATGCAATCAACTGCAGATTAAAAACTATTAGAGGGTTGGGGATATAGTTCAGGGCTAGGGATATAGCTCAGCAGCATAAGTGTCTGCCTGGCAAGTGCAAGGTTCTGAGTTCAATACCCAGTACCAGAGAGAGAGAGAGAGAGAGAGAGAGACAGACAGACAGACAGACAGACAGACAGACAGACAGACAGAGACAGAGAGAAATAGAGGTGAGGGCCCAAACTGCAACCCAAAACTATTTAGAAAAGAATTATATTTGCACGTTACTGAACATACAGATTGTTTTCTTAGCATCATTCCTAAAATAATATGAAATAACTATTTACATAGCATTTGCACTGTATTAACTATCATAAATAATCTATAGATGATTTAAAGCATAAGAGAGGATATATGTGAATCGTGTGCAAATATCACCTCCTTTAATACGGGGTATAAAAGGGTCTCCTCTGATGTCTGCAGAAGGTCTTGGTGCAATCACCCATGGATCTCCAAGGACAACTGCACACATAAAATCTCCCACTTTCCTATTTCCTTTCTTTTTCTTTCTTTTTTTTTTTTCCTTTGTATTTTAGGGAAGGGTCTACAGGGTGTTCAGGGTGTCACTACTAGATTGGACTTGTAGTGATCCGCCTGTTTGCAGCCTCCCAAGAGCTGGGGTTACATGTGCACGCCACCATTCCCAGTCTCAGTTTCCATCTCAGCACGCCCCAGGGGCAGGGCTGGCACAGCAGGCTTGGGGATTGAACCCCTCACCCCTGCGCCTGCTTGCAGGCACTTTAACCTGCTGAGCTATTTGGCCAGCCCCTGAACTTTCCTACTCTCTGAGAATCAGAAAGTGAAGAGCAGAGACACTCCACCACTTGGAACTTTATGCCTCTTCTCTGTCAGCTAATGTATAATAATTGTGCTTATAAAACACATATATATATAATCATTGTTTCTGATTTCCTATTAGGATTTCACTTGCTGACCTGACACCCTAAGCTGCCAGAGCCAAGTCAGAGGCAACAAAGCCAGAAATGAGGCAGAGAGGAGAGCACACAGAGGGGAGAGCATTAGGCTCCCAGAGACAGACGAGAGGCAGAAATACATTTTCTGTTGTTTATTTTTGAGACATAGTCTCACACTGTAGTCCAGGCTGCCTTTTAACTCACAGCAATTCTCCTGTCTCAGCCTCCTGAGTCCTGAGATTACAGGTGTGCATCACAGCACCTGGCCAAAAATATAATATTTTCAGACTAATGTCACATAGCAAGTCACAAGTGAAGATTAAGTAAAGGCAGGTAAGAAGCCTCTGGCCGTGGATAATCCAAGAATAGCAATGATGCCACCAATAAAGAGCCAAGGCTCTGTTGCTTAACTTAATGATAAAAGTCTGTGTTTCAGCGTCAAATATGGATTTTTCCTATCCTAATTACAGTTGTGGAATTTTGTATGTATGTTTAACTATAATATTCAAGGGCTAGATATTAGATTCTGCCACGGGTTACTCGGGCTTGAATTTTGCTTGTTATTAAGAATGTGACAAAATGAACAGGCTATTTACATACTGGATAGCTCAGCTGTGAGATTAGGAATAGTAGGAAACCTTCCCCACAGGGTAGACGTGACAACTGAGGGTTAGCTCACAAAAGCCCTTCATCCAGTCATAGCACCGTGCACAGTAGGTGTAGGTAATTGTCGTCTCATTGTTAATAATCTCTATTGTCTTTATGTTCTTCTCCCACCTAAAGTGAAGGTCAAAATACTACAGAGAGTTGTAGTAAGAAATAGAAACAGTGCAAGTTCAGGCCCCTCAATAGTAACCGTACAAGTTTTGGACACATAAGACAAAAACGTCCCAAGATAATCACCCAAGACCCTGCCCATGCATCGTAGAGGATCTGACCACAGCTTCTGTGCTATCTCTCTTGTCCTCTTGTACTTTTGCACATGATACCAAAAGTTAAAGAACAGGGCTGGGAGGAATCATAGCTATGAAAGCTGTCTACGCTTGGTACGAAGAACAAAGAAGCCCAGCTAGAGAAGCAAATGTGCACAATGCTATCCCCGTCATGTGGTGTAGCAGCTGGTCCTTGAATTCAGAGTCTTGGCTCATCATCCAAGGTCTACTCCACAAGACCCCTGCCATTGTTACGGCTTCTAGAGAAAGTCTTACAATCTGGTGCCTGCTCTGGGTTTGGTTTAGGCTCCAGAAAGGATCTTAGCATGTAGAAAGAATCCTTCCTCCTGAGAAGGAATGAAATTGCCTTTTGCTGAATGTTCAGTACTCTGAGTATAAAAAAGGACAATTGTGACTAAACAGGAAAACAATGAGCTCGTCCTGATGAAACCTAGTTTATGACCACAGTTAACTACGTCATTATTTAAAATCCTTTTACTACCCATGTGTCTCAGTTTTTCTTCTCTCATTGCTGGGACAAACACCCAACACTCAAAATGAAGGAAAGAAAGGTCTATTTAGCTCACAGTTACTGGAGGTTTCAGTCCATACTCAGCTGGCTCCAGGGCAGAGTGGCACAGGGCACAGAACGACCTTTCATGGTGGCAGCAAAGAGCAAGAGCAAAATGGAGAAGTAAAAGCAACAATGGCTACAGAGAGCAAATCTGTCTCTCTGTCTCTCTTGTATTGCATTCATGCTGTCTACCCCAGGCTGGGCGTAGCACTCACACCCATAATCCCAGCAGTACTCAGACCCATAATCCCAGCCTCGGATCATGAATTAATCACAAACTGTAGAACTGTGTCTCAATGACTGCATGAGGCTTTGGGAGGACAAATAAACACAAACCATAACACCATGGTTAAATCTATTTCCTTTAATAACCTTTTGTCGTTATTTTTTCTTATTGTTTGTCTGTTCTCCTATCACAGCCAGCATACTGAGTTCGTAATGCGAATTAATTTAACATTGGCTGAAAAAGTAATTTGAGTAATTGAGTTGTTGTATATCTTGCAACTCTTCTTGACACTTGATTCGTTTTTCTATCCCCCACCTCTTTCCAGTTCTTACATTTGCCAAGCCGCAATTTTGACCCAAAGACGGTTCACAGCATCGATCAGATCGGGTTGCTTTCCCTCCACACGCATCCTTCGGCTCTCTAGACGCACACGCACACACTGTCTGCCTTCCGTGGACCAGATTCTGTCTTTTATCAAAAGGTATAATAACACGGCTGGCCAGATAGCTCAGCGGACTAAAGCATCTGCTTAGGCAGAGTGCAGCAGATGGGTTTGATGCTCAGTGTGCTACGCTGGCTCTGCTCCCAGGATGCCCTGAGACATGGATGGAGACTGGGCGTGGGGGCACGCGCCTATAATCCCAGCACTTGAGAGGTTGAAAACGGAGGATCACTACGAGTTCAATCTGCATGGTGAGATCCTGTAGACTCTGTAGACCCTGTACTAAATACATTAAAAAAGTCCAGTAACAAAGTTAACTTTTAAGATTAAACTTGAGTAGAATTCCTAGAAAAATGATTCTGAATGCAGATGATCAGCTATAAGATATTTGAAAAGCAATGAAGAGAAAGTGAAAAATAGAATTTTGAAAAAAATAAAAACATTAAAATACTCAAGACAATGGACCAGCCAAATAGCTCAGCGGATTAAAGTGTCTGCGAGTAGGTAGAGGGGCTGGGAGTTGGATCTCCAGGCCTGCCATGCCAGTCCTACCCCAGGGGCACGCTGAGACAGCAATTGAGACTGGGAATGGGGGCGCACTTGTAATCCCCCCAGCTCTTGGGAAGCTATAAACAGGAGGATCTGGTAGTGCAACCATGAATACCCTGTAGACCCTTCCCTAAAATATAAATAAATAAATAAATAAATAAATAAATAAATAAATATATAAAATACTCAAGACAGCTCTCTGGGAGCCAGAGAGACAGCTCAGTAGAATAAGTGCTTGCCTGGCAAGTGCAGGGTACTGAGTTCAATCCATTGTACTGCAATAAATAAATAAATAAATAAATACAACTCTCTGACCTAGTTTATTCCCTATTCTGCGTATAACTACAAAATGGTATTTCATTAATTCCAGTAAACATTTGCTTGTTACATTTTAACATTTCTGACATCAGTTTACATTTCAAAAATTAATAAAGTTCATTTATCATAGATACATTTTCTAAGTAGAGCAATAGAGAAAATATTTAAAATATAATAATTAATAGAAATATTAATTATTAGTGTGTATGAGCTGTTGTCCTAAGTAATTCATACACATTAACATCATTCATCTTTGCAAAACACCCGAAGGGGGTGTTCTTTCAATTTATTTTTCACATTGAAAAACAAGTCCAATTAGCCATTAAATGAGTCCCCCAAAGTTTCACATCTAGGGTGCAGTACAGCTGGGTTAAGAAGGCTGTGCCCTCAGCACCTTCCTGCTGTGCAGTGGCTGTAGTTCTGTACAGGGCTCTTGAGTTCCTGGTCCCAGCTTCCTGGCTTGTCTGTTAGAATGCTTCCCCATCTTCCATGAAGCCACCAGAACACCCATTTTTCATCTTTACTACTATTTGTGTTTGTACATCTAGGTGTTTTACTACAATGTCATGATTAGAATCAAGATAAATTCAGTAATTAAGGCAACCATCTCCGGACCCCGGTTTTTTAATACTGTCTTAGGTACTTACCATCCTGTCACCTTGGCAAATTACCTGACCTCAGTTTCCTCCTTAAAAAAATTAGCATTTATTTTTTTTTTAAAAAAGCCATCTCATAAGATTATCCTGAGAATACAAATGACTTATGCCTAAAGTATTTAGAATAGTAACTGGACATTATGAATGTCCAATAAATGTTGACTACTATTTATGAACTGACAATCTATAGAACTAAAGTGAAAGGAAAGAGTATGAAATAAAAAGGAGGAAAACAGAAAAGATGACAATTCACTAACTTATGCTTTCATTTAATAAAGTACATACTTAGACGCAGGGGCCAGGGTGCACTGAGACCGAGATTGAGACTGGACATGGTGGTGTGCCCCTGTAATCGCAGCGCTTGGGAGGCTGAAAAACAGGAAAGGATCACTACAAGTCCAATCTGTGTCATGAGACCCTGTAGACTCTGTACTAAATATATGAAAGTAAGTAAGTAAATAAATAAATAAATAAATAAAGTATATACTACAGTTTTACTCTGTGCAAATCAATAAAAGGTTAGCATTTTCCTCCTAGTGGCCAGGCCCCCCCCAAAAAATGCAAAATTCCTTTGTGTTCTACATGGGCCCCAGCATGGAGCAGGTACACAGGAAGGAAGGTCACACAAATTCTGATTCCAAAAGACAGGACAGACGCAGCCAGGGATCAAGGTTCACAGAGAAAAAAGTGAAATTACTCCCCGCTAAAGTGGAATTAAAGATATTTTTTGACCTAATATATAAGTCCGACTATGATAAGGTTACAAAAAATAAAATATTAGCCTTCTTCTCGAGAATGATGTAACACCTATTTGTGTTTCATATGTTGGCATCGGTGATATGGAAAAATTACTGAAGAGTTACACAGTTATTTTAGTTAGTACAGTTAAATTCAGATTATTAGTCCAAGTGAGCTGGTTATAAACGTATGCTATACTTTTCTTTTTGAAAATGGGTACAATGTTTCTCATAGAGAAATAGACTAGTACATTGGAATACTTAACTTTAGATTAATTTCAGATTTATGAGAACAGAACAACTCAAATGAATATATTGGTAAAGACCCAAATAGAACACTTATTCTTACTGTTCAGGCAACTGGATACTTTCTGTTTGTCATTCCCTCCACAGAAGGAATTAGCTAAAATAGGTAGATCTTAATCATTAGGAAAATAATTCACACGCTTATGTACCAGAAAGATAAGCAAATTTGCCCTCAGAGATCTTTAAAGCATTAATTAAATGTATACGACATTGCTCCAGTTTTTTCTTCTTCCAATTTTATGTGTATATATCTGGTAATATGAATAGCTGGTTGTAAGACAATACCATGTATTACAACAAGTACTGTGAAATTCATATTACTTTGTTAAGTAAAATTCTGTATGAGTTGTCAAAA
>NW_004524623.1:7868133-7875815 GCF_000260255.1 Octodon degus | reverse complement strand
TAAACTAATAAATTATTTTTTCCCATGGAAACAACAACAACAATGACAAAATCCAGGCCAGGGAGATAGCTCGGTGGCATAAGTGCCTGCCTGCCAAGCGTAAGGTCCCAAGTTCTACCCCCAGTACCACTGGGGGTGTGAGGGAGAGCCAAAGATATTTCAACTTAGAATATGAAACATAAACCATTCCTTTTGCTGATTTCACCACCAGATGTCCTTCTTCTCAAACCTGGGGACTGGTTACTACACAAACAAGTGTCATGCTACGTTAGTGACAAAAACTAGTAGGTGAGTTGAAAAAAATGCAGAGGGAATCTCAATTCTTATTTTTGACAACCACAGAATGCCAAACTCTTAGGAAGGCCTAAACACTCTCTCTAGACTAGGGTTCCCTGCACATCTTATTTGCTGAGTATCTATCTGGCTAACTCTCAAAAATTCCATTTGCTGAGAAAGCAACTTTTGTTTTAACCAGTGATTGAACTCAGAACCTTGCACTTGCCAGGCAGGCACTTGTGCCGCTGAACTATATTCCTGGTCCCAAGAAAACAACTCTCATCTGAAACAGCCAGTTCATCTAGTCAGTTCTGATTACTGACAAATTCTTCCATTAGCCAGAAATTTCTTTTTCATGCCTGTCCCACACTGAATTTCTACTTTTTGTAATACGTAAGTCAGGTCTGGCATATTTATTCCGAATGATGATCATTTAAATAATTAACCAACTAATTACTTCATCAGATCATCTCTTCTCAAGATTAAACATGTTATACCCTCAATAATTAGTTGTTTGGAACAACGGATATATTCTGATATAAACACAAAATTATAAATTATGATTAGGGTTGAATCTATTACATATTTGTCCCCAATATTTTATAGTAACTATGTGATTTAAATTGTTAATATTTTACATTATTCAAAGTATTTAATGAAGGACCAGCCAAATAGCTCAGTGGATTAAAAAGCCTGCAAGCAGGTACAGGGGCCAGGGGTTTGATCCCCGGGCCTGCTGTGCCAGCCCTGCCCCCAGGGCCCATTAAGAAGACAATTGAGAATGGGTGTGGTGGTGTGCCTGTAATCCCAGCTTTTGGGAGCCTGTAAACAGTTGGATCAATGCAAGTTCAATATAGCAGAGAGGCTCTGAGTACCTTGTAGACCCTTCCCTAAAATAAAAAAAAAAAAGAAAAAGAAATAATGAGTAACCAATAAAAATTAAAGGAAAATGTTACTTTTGACAGATAGGTCTCTAATAAAATCACTACAACATCCATTCATTTACATGAAGACAGATGAGGATATCGATTTCCAAAAGGGATAATAGTAAGAGAATGAAATCTAGCCATGGAAATGATTATTTATGGTGTTGTACTCAGCAGCAGTATGTCTGTCTACATGCAGTTGTATTTTATTTTTAGAGTTCTTTGATGGTTGGTTGAAGCCTATACTGAATCAACATCTGAACGCTAAATTCATTTTCAAGGCATTCCTCCCATTTTATGTAATATGAGTAGATGAGTAATTTTTTATAAATCACTATAATGACCCTTCAGATACAATTAGTTTCAGACAATAATAGAGGAAGATCATGCCCTTACTGTTTTGTTTTTTTTTTTTTTTCCAGAATCTTGGGCAAAAGATGAAGGGGAAACTCCAAAATAAACTGAGTACAAATTATTTTTACTGAAAATCACTGTTTATGCAAATCAAGTAACACAAATTATATGTTATGACTATTTCTAAACTGTTCCTCACAAAAACTAGAACAAATACTTCTTAAAATGAAAATCCGTCGAGTTTTGCATTCTGCGGAGCCTCTGTGGAAGCTCTCGGTGCCCCTTCCCTAGCATTAGCATCATGGCAGCATGAAACCCAAAGCCCAGCACCGACAAACTCCATTAATTCCTACTTCTTATTTTTTCAAGGCAGAACCATGAAAGGGTCTTTAGACTTGGTTAAAATGGAGACCAGGAGAAAGAAGGTCACCCAGGGGTTCTGGAATTTAGTCTAAGCAAATTGAAGGAGAGGGTTGTTGTACAACTCCAGCCCTGAGACCCCTGCTTTAGGATGTAAATGTATATCCATCTAAGATCACAATGCCAATCAAACAGACCATATTATAATCTAGATTTACTTTTTAAAGAGGACAAATGTTTAGAGTTAGACCTAATACTTGGATTATATTGTGATTTGAAGATAGATTTAATGGCTTGATAATAAACAGCAAGGAGCCAACAATTAATGAGCAGCTTCTCCACACCGATCATTCTATAGGTTGCCTTTAATCTCCACAACATTCCCATTACACAGAGCCCGCTGTTAAAATCAATTTTACAAGACAATAAACTGTGGCAGAACAAGGTCCTTCATCAAAACTTGAACACTTAGTGTCTTAGCTACTGTTATCTCATTGCTGGGACAAAACAACCAACACCCAAAATTAGGGAAGGAAAGGTTTACTTTGCTCACAGTTAGTGGAGGTTTCAGTCCATTCTTGGATGGCTCCAAGGCAGAGTGACACATGGAAGAGAGTAGCAGTTCATGGTGGTAGAACAGCAAAGAGCAAAGGGAGGAGCAGCAGCTTTGGCAGTTAGCAAACCTCTCCCATCCCTTAATTTGTATGCAGATTATCCTCCCCAGGGTGGGTGTAACACTCACATCCATAGTCCTCACATTGGATCATGAATCAATCACATCTCTAGAAGGCTGCCCCAATAACTGCATGAGGCTTTGTAGGAACAAATAGACATGAAACATAACAGTTAGCATCCAAGTTCCTATTACAGGTGTTTACTTCCTACATCTTTCAAAGTAGGAAAGGTAGGTTTCAGTAAAGGTATTTTACAATACACCAAGCATTGCTACATTAGTTAAAAAAAATTCACGTCAAGAACTTACAAAGTGGGATGGAGGGCAGAGAAGGTATGCGTAACTCAAGTACAGGTAAGTATTGGATTGGTATAAGGAGAGAAATCGAGGGCAGTTTAAGAGGAGATGAGTGCCCGAATCCATTTGAGATGTTGTAATGAAGTACACTAAGGTTGGAAATAAATCTCCATTGAAAATAACACCCATCTATTTCTTCCATTTTCTAGATGGCTGGCAAGTCCACAATCAAGGTATCAGTGGATTTGATGTCTGGCTACAGCTCACTTGCTGTCTTAGTCATAGATGACACCTTCTCTTGTAATCCTCGCATGGTTGAAGTGGCCTGCAAGCTCCTTTGATCATCTTTTACAAGGGATTGAATCCCATCCATGAAGGCTTCATTCTCATGGCATGATTACCTACTAAGCCATTTCCTAAAATTACCACCTAGAGGTTAGGATTTCCATATGTGACTTTTCAGGGCACTCAAACTTTCAGACCACACCCATGCCAAGCTACACGTTCTTCTTAACCAAAATTAACATTTTGAAAAGATAAACAAGTGCTTAGCTCTATCAAACACTTACACCCAGGGCTCCATATTTCCTCTGAACCACATCTGGTAAGATACCAGTTCATCCCAAAGATGAGCATAAGATGCATTTCTGTGGGTCTTTCTAAAAAAAAAAACTTACCAGCTTTCTTTATAGGAAATATAATCTTTGACATAGGCATGTGGGAACAGATATATTCTGTTCTGGCAAATAATCTCTTCAAGATGTTCATTGAAGTGTTGTATATTTCGCTAGGCTTTGTATCAAGTCCTCTGATTGAATTAATATACTGATGAAGTTCACTTACATTAGTGAACTTCAAGAGAAGAGTCATAGGCTCCTTTTCTACATAATTTCCCTGGAGAAGGCAGTCCGGCCCAGGAGAAGCATGAGTGGACCATGGGAAGAAATGCTCTGAATTCAGATCCTGCTTCTCTGAGCTTACTCATGTGGCTTCCAGAGGTAGCTCAACCAGGCTTTTGCCTCAGTGAGTTTACACATAAATAAGGATGATTATTATAATGAACATACACCTAAATGGGCTCCTTGGAAGGTTAAATAATAGATTGAAATGTTCTAAAACAAAAAAAAAAAGCAAAGGAAATATAATCTTTTATTTGACTCATAGACTAGGTCTCATCTCCAGCTATTGTAGGTGGGTCTCTTACAATCTGTTGAAGACCTAAATGAAATAAAAAGACTGAATAAGAAAAGTTTGGGCTTTTTTCTCTCTGTTTGACTGTTGTATTTGAGCTGAAGGAAATGTTTACTAATTTTTCTAGTGTGCTTAACTATGGTAATATCCTTCAAGTTCATTGTTGTATTCTCTACATTCTGTAGATTCTTCATATATTTGGGGATTGTTATCCTATATCTTTTAGGTTTTGTTCATTTAAATTATATATGTTGGGGCTGGGGAGATGGTTCAATAGAATAAGCGCTTGCCTGGCAAGTATAAGGGCCTGAATTCAATCCCTGGTTCTGCAAAATAAAAAATAAAAATAAAAATAAATTATATATGCTACAATTCACTATCCATTTAATTCCCAATTTTATTTATTTATTTATTTTGTATTTGGTACAGGGTATCACCATGCAGCTTAGGCTTATAGTGATCTTCCTATTTTCAGCCTCCCTGGCACTGAAATTACAGGCGTGTGCCATCACACTCAGTCTTAGTGGGCAGCTCAGCACACCTGGGGGTGGGGCTGGGGCAGCATGTGGTCCCTGGGATAGAACCCAGGTCCCTGCACTTGCCTAAGCAGGCTCTTAGTCTGCTGAGCTATCTTGCTGGCCCTTGTTTTTTGTCGTTGTTGTTGTTTTGAAACGGGATGTTGCTACATAATCGAGAATGGCCTTGAACTCACTAGGTAGGCCAAGCTGGCCTTGAACTTGCAACAATCTTCCTACCTCAGCCTCCCAAGTACTGGGATTACAGGCATGCGCCACCATGCCCAGCCTACGTTGTGTTATGTTTAAGTGATGAAATTGCTTTTCTTCTCTCAACCAACCGAAGCACCATGATCTCTAATAACAATCTAAACAATTGATCATCAGTCCAACTCAAGGTACTTGAAGGGAGGGAAAGAGGTTCATGAACTTCTTCTTCAAGAACATAGAAAAATAGATCACCAAATACCAGCAGTACCGGCTCCACAGAGCAAGATGCTAGATTTAAGTGAGTTGTTCTCTCTTTAGCCACACCTCACTTTTCTTCTCACTTCCTAGGACATCTTCATGTGGCCATAAATGTGGCCACTGGCGGCAGAGCACAGTACTGAGCTTCTAGCCTTCGGAGGCATTTCAGTCAAGGAAGACCTATGATTTATGATGTGGCTGAGATAATTCTTAAAGGAAATAAATAGTACACTTTTTAGGTTAATTTAAAATTGATTATGTGTGTGTACACATGTGCATACATGCATGCATATATGAAAGAGAAGCAGAATAAGAGGGAAAGAGATGATTAATTCAAGAATATAGAAGTCATCCAAAAGGAATATAAAAAGCATTTTAAATGTCACTTACTAAGCCCATAGAGGAATCTTCTAAAAACATCTTGAGATTCTGACTTTTCAAACTTTTCTTTGAGAATATATATAATTGGATATATATATTCATATCTACATATATATATTTTGTCCAGTGGATTTCCTAATATAGTTCAACCTCTT
The DNA here is from genome assembly GCF_000260255.1 of Octodon degus. Classification (NCBI taxonomy): domain Eukaryota; kingdom Metazoa; phylum Chordata; class Mammalia; order Rodentia; family Octodontidae; genus Octodon; species Octodon degus. The sequence goes on along the minus strand of NW_004524623.1, from coordinate 7,870,219 downwards.
CCTTCCTTCTTTTCTTTTCTTTTCTTTTCTTTTCTTTTCTTTTCTTTTCTTTCTTTCTTTCTTTCTTTCTTTCTTTCTTTCTCCTTACTTTTTTACTTCTTTCCTTTCTTCCTCCTGGTTCCTTTTTCTAATCAAGACAAATGCTTCTTCCAAGTACTGTATTTTCCCACTTACACTTACAGACTTTGTCTTTTAGAAAGGATCTGTTGAATTCTCTCTGTTCTCACACACTGACTTCTTCAGTTCTCACCACCATGGAAACCTTCTTAGGAGAGAATGAACACATGACATTCCTTAGGATCTATATCCATTTATTAGAGTGGGCTTTTTTTTTTTTTTTTTTTTTGGCAGAGCCAGGGATTGAACTGAGGCCCTTGCACTTGTCAGGCAAGTACTTATTCACCTGAGCTATCTCTCTGGCCCCTGGGAGCATCAACTAGCAGAGAGCAGTGCAGCAGTCTCCCTGTCGCCCCAGCTGATGCTGTGCCCATGTTTATCTCTTCGTCTTTGCTTGTCCTTTCTCTCTCTACACTGCTAATCCTTGCTCCCAGTTCTCTTCCCTTTCTGCATTTCTGCATCTTTATCCTTCTGTTCCACACCAAATCCTACCTCTCTTTTGAAACCGTCTCACTACAATAACCCACATAATTTCTACATTTTGCCTTCCTATCACTCCTGAAAGGTACCCCAGACTTTGGTGCTCTATTAATTAGATGTTGTTCTTTTTGATGTTGTTGTGGTGGTGGTGGTCTTAGCCTTGACAAAATTCTCATTCCTGCAGAGCACGAAACGTGATTCATATCTCTTTCATGTGCTACCATCCAATGCTAGGCATTCATTATGTGTATAAAACCTATTGATTTTGTTTCCTACAAATATTTGCTGACTGCTTACCCTTTCACAGTATCCATTTGAAACCTATTGGAAATTTTAAAATTGATGAGCTTTGAAATCGATCTAAAACTATCATATAAATTAAGTTCAAATACAGTTTTACTCTTCTAACATGATGCAATTAAAATGATAAGTGTTCAACAAATTCAGCTCAGTTACAGGAGGGAATGATAAAATGACACACCTTTTGTTGTATTTTATTTAGCTTCAAATGGAGAACTTTGAGCCATCTTTGACCTAAGAATTCCACTTTTGGAATGAATGTCTTTTCTCTCATAAACCATGCTGAAGATTTAGCATCTTTAATTTCTATTTTTGGTTTCTTTTAAAAGGAATGAGAATGAAAAGACACAACATCAGAATGCTTCTAAACTTTTATAACAATTAACATGTCTATTACAATTTCATTACCTAAACTTAATTCAATAAAAAAAAAGTTTTTAGCAACACATGCCTCAAATATTTCAAACTTTCCAACTTAGTCTTTTTATGAAAATAACAATGATCTGCCTTTTGGTACTCATGTTACTCATCTTACATAAAAGTTCCTAAATTATATCCATTACGGTAATAGAGATAGTATAAACTGATTTGGAAATATGTCTGATTGGCTTTTAGGAAGTGCACACGAAGTTGCAGAATCACACAAACTTAGACGTTACCTCACGCGTCGCCATGCACAGCAGGCTCTGAGCTTCACACCACAGATTTCACAGGCAACTGCAGCGGTCACAGAAGAGTATTTTATTGTAGAAATAGTTTAGAGAGAACTCTAGCTCACAGCATTCCCATTTTCATTTTTAATGTTCGTGTGCAGCTACAGAGAGACCTAGCACACGTAATTGCTCAATAGATACTAGCCAAACACATTTCATTAGAAAATTAAATATCTTTAAATGTTTTAAGCTCAGAAAGTCTCCCCCCACCCCCGCATGCCATGCCGGCCCCTCCTCTGAGACTGGGTGTGGTAGTGGCCCCTGCCTGTAATCCCAGCTTTTGGAAGGCTAAAAACAGGAGGATCACTACAAGTTTGATCTGTGCAATGAGATCCTATAGACCCTGTACTACATACATTTTCTAAAAAGTCTTTTTTTTATTTAAAATTATTCATTTAACGATCCGTTATATATAATTTCTAAAATGCTAAATCTGATCACTTAATTGCTTTTAGATAGGTATTTCTATGTTGTGA
>NW_004524623.1:7866025-7867620 GCF_000260255.1 Octodon degus | reverse complement strand
CTGATCCTTCTATTATTAACCTAACCAAGCAACATGTATTTTTCTGGTTACTGCTTTTCTAGCCAGCCTCTTTTCTCAGTGTAACAAAAGAAATTATATCAAAATACACAGTTGTCACATTTTTGTAGAAGTATTTCGTTGGCATTTTGTTTATGGCTGTTATTGCCTTATTTTAATTTTGAGGATGATTTTTTTCCATAATTTTATTGAGAAATAGCAATGAGACAGTTTCAAACCAAATTGGTAGGACAGTTCAAATAATTAACACATTGCATACTCTCTTCCTAGTGGTTAATTGCTGTATAAGATGCGGACATGATAGAGGATGATTTTTTTAACTCCTAGAGAATAAACATCTTTCCAAACTTGAGCAGAACAAGTTTTGTAGGATATTTTATTAAATGATATATCCATTGCACTTCTAGGATTATCTCTAGCTCTTCAAATTAAATATACTGAGAAAACAATGAAATTATAAGGCCAAGAATTAGGAAGATTTGGAGCAAAACAGTTTCAAATGTCATTCTGTGGTCAACTGAAAAATGGTTCCCCAAAAGTTAAATCTCTGTGATCTGTGTTACCTTATTTAGAAAAAGGGGCTTTGCGGGTGTGAGTAGTTAAGAATCTTGCTGTGAGGTGATCATCCTGGACTACCCTGGGGGCTTCACACCAGCGACAGGTGTCCATCCCAGAAAAAGCAGCAGATTTGAGACTGAGAGGAAGATACTGAGAAGAGGTGGCCATAAGGTTAGGGAGGCGAAGCCACAAGACAGTGACTTTGAACAGCTGCCTGAGGCCTCAAGTAACACAGAACAGATCCTCCGTACAGCGTTTGGAGAAGTAGAAGTCCTGCCAGCACTTTGATTTCAGATTTCTGGTCTTCAAAAACTGTGTGATAATAATTTTTTGTTGTTGTTGTTTTGAGCCATACCAGTTCTGCGATAACTTATTTTATAAGAGGCATAGGAAACTAAGAGTCATACCATAATTAAATTTTAGAAGCATTTTCTAGTTAACCCCCCTATTGTGGACAACCTATAATCAAGTTTGGAGCAGGTCCTTAGCTTCTCATTAGACAAGAAGTACCAAAAGGACAGTTATTGAGTAAAGTGATCATTTTATACCTTGTACTCATTATAGTTTATTCAGTTGCTTATAGAAAATATGGGGGGGGGACACATTCATATTTAAAAAAAATCACAAGTCATAAAAAGTAATAGCAATTAATTATATATATACATCTTCATTTCCATTGGCGTTACTTTACTGAGGCTGGGCGTGGTGCTGAATGACTGTAATCTCAGCACTCTGGAGCCTGAGGCAGGATGATCCTTGTGAGCTCCAAATTAGCCTGGTACAAGGGCCAGCCAGATAGCTCAGTGGATTAAAGCACTTGCTTAGGCCAATGCAGGGACCAGGGTTCAAAACCCAGTGTGCCTTGATAGCCCCACCCCTGGGGCACACTGAGCACAACTGAGACTGAGCATGGTGGTACATGCCTGTAATCCCAGTGCTTGGGAGGCTGAAAACAGGAGGATTGCTAAGAGTCCTAACCGTGTAATGAGACCCTGTAGACCCCGCACTAAATACATTTA
>NW_004524623.1:7862296-7865925 GCF_000260255.1 Octodon degus | reverse complement strand
ATATATATATATCAGCCTGGTACAAAGTGAGCTCAAGACCAGTTTGAACAGTATAGTGAGACCCTGTCTCAAAAAGACAAAAAATAGGAAAAAAGAATTACTTTACTGGGCTTCTTTATAGGAATTACAACAAGAAATTCCTTCAGGGAAAGGTTAACATTATTATTTGGACAAATCTTATTAACTTGGAAGCTACAGGACATGAATGCTGATATTATCTGAACGAAATTGACAGTACTAATAGAGCATGAGAGTGTTAACAAGAAAGCATGTTCACAAAGTATCAGTGAATTGTTTCCTAACTACTGTGTGAACATATGTACATCCTCATTAATAACATTTTAATTGGATTTTTACATTTATAGCAAGTACTAAGGCCAGGAGCCATTAAATGAATAAACAAAGTTATGATATCCTGTACCAGAAATTTCTATTAAACTTAATAGGAAGTTGCCTTTGCTTTTATTCTGTTTAAATAGAATGGTTGAAATATGTTGACCTTTTCCAATATAATTCTGTTGTATAATATTATGTTTAATGTACATTTTCATTCCTTACTTTACTTTAATAGGTTCTGAATTTGTTTGGTAAAAATTGTCTTCATTTATAGTAGTAAATACCATATTAGACAATTGTGCCAGTTTTCAGCTTTTTCCTAGGGACCTTAGTGCTAAGAGCAAGGAGTCAAGCTGCGAGACTTAAAGTTCTAGAGAAGCTAGTTATCCTCTGATTGGGGCTGGGAAAAGATAAATTAGAGAAGCAGTCCAGGACTGAGAAGATAGAGCAGTGGTCTAAGCATCTGCCTGGCAAAACAAGGACCAGGGTTTACTCCTCAGCACCACGTGCTGTGCCAGCCCCAGAGCCCTGGGCACACCATACCGGCCACCAAAACCAGGCATGGTGATGTATGTCCTTTTTTCCAGCTCTGGTAGCCCGAGACAAGAGGATCACGATGAGTTCGAGCTATGTAGCAAGGCCCTGTACCAAATAAATAAATGAAAGATTTTCTAAAATAAATCAGGAAAAAGAAAAGAAGCAGTCAATCAGAACGACAGGATTTGAAATCAGCCTACTTAATTCAGAATTAGCTGCGATAAAGAGAAGATAGCCTCCCTCTTCCCCACAAATAGATGTCCACTTCCTAATTCCTGGAACCTACAATGAGTTTTTCAGAGGGGAAGGAGAAACGGTTATAGATCTAAGGTCGCTAATCAGTTGAGACAATTACCCGAAATTTCTGAACTCAGTTTATTCAGAAAGTACCTTGGAAGTGGACAAGGTATTTAGGATACAAAGTTAGAGACATCCAGCGTGAGGACTCAGCATGCCATTTCTGGCTTTGAGGGTGGGCAAGGAGAACAAAAATAAGAAATGCAACAGCCTCTGGAAGCTGGCAGAGACACAGAAACAAATTCTCCCCTAAGACCTACAAAAGGAGCATGGCTTAGATGGTGCATTGATTGTATCCCAGTGAGACTCGAGCTAGACTTCTGATGTGAAGAACTATAAGATAAATGTGTATTAAATAAGCCAATAAACTTGAGACAATTTGGTCTGGCAATAACAGACAGTTAATACATGGGCCCAATGGAAGGAATAGAATCACAATTCAGTGACCCATAGTTAAATCATTGGCACTAATTCATCTTTCAAAACTCAAATTTATGGCCAAATGAATGGCTCAGGAGTCAAGCCAAGAAGATTGTATTACAACTGCAGCACAGGGAGTGGGGAGATGGCTTGAAGGTCTAAGCGCCTGCCTGGCAAGCCCAAGGACTCAGGTTCAATACCCAGTGTCACATGCCATGCTTGGCCCTGCACTAGTCTGGCCAACAAAACCAGGTATGGTGGTGCATGTCTGTAATCCCAGAACTGGGAAGGCTGAGACAGGAGGATCATTATAAGTCAGAACTGCATAGTGAGACCCTGTACCAGATAAATAAATAAAAAATAAATAAACAAGAATTTAAATTGTTAGAACTGCAGCACAGGGGCCAGGGAGATGGCTCATCAGAATAAGCACTTCCCTGGCAAGTGTTCAATCCCTGATTCTGCAAAACAAAAACAAAAAAAAAGAACTGCAGCACAGTACAAGCATATTACTTTTGAGTTAGCAGAGGTTTGTACCTATGGCATGGTGTAAATATGGTTTGATTGTGTTACCTAAGAGTTCATGTATTGAAATGCAATCCTCACTGTGTGGTATTAAGAAAGTGGAGACAATCTGGCAGTGGTGTTTCAAAGTGGGGCCTTTGGGAGATTAAGATTACATAATATTGACATTTTGACTGGAGCCATCTAGGTGGAGTCCCCAGAGAAGAAGACCAAACAGGTACTGAGATGCATTTGTTCGCTTCCTCTCTTGACATCATAGTGCTGGGTAGCTCCTCAGGACTCTGCCACTGAGCAGTCTGTCACCAGAGGAAGACCATCCACTTTGGAAATGAGAACTGTTAGACCTAAACCTGCCTTTTCCTTTTCCTTTTCTCTGTGGTACTAAGAAGTAAAAACCAGAATCGTTGCACTAACCTACACACTATTTGTTTATTTTCTTTCTTTCTTTTTTTCTTTCTTTTCTTTTTTTTTTTTTTTTTTCTTTTTTTGTATTTACTACAGGGTCTGCAGGGTATACTACACAGATTGGACTCATCATGACCCTCTTGTGTTCACTCTCCCAAGCACTGGAATTACAGGTGCATGCCACCATGCCCAGTCACAATCAGTGTCTCAGCATGCCCTGGGGTGGGTCTGGCACCAGCACAGCTTGTGCTGCTGGGGATCGAACCCTGACCCCTGTGCTATGCCTAAGCAGGAACTTTAGTCCACTGAGCTATCTGGCTGGCTGGCTTGCTTTTCTTTCTTTCTTTCTTTCTTTCTTTCTTTCTTTCTTTCTTTCTTTCTTTCTTTCTTCCTTCCTTCCTTCCTTCCTTCTTCCTTCTTCCTTCCTTCCTTCCTTCCTTCTTCCTTCCTTCCTTCCTTTCTTTCTTTTTCTTATTTTTGAGGCTGAACTCAAATTTTCAATCTCCCTGTCTCAGCTCTCAGAGTGCTGGGATTATAGATGTGTACCATCATATCCAGTAAAATCTTTTCTTTATAAAATTACCAGACTCCATATAATCATTGTAGAAATCAGTGTGGAGATTCCACAAAAGGCCAGGATTAGGGATCCCATTCCACCCAGATATTCCCCTCTTGGGAATTTTTACATAAGAATTGAAAATATCATACCACAGTGATACATGTGCACGCATGCTTATAGCAGCACCATTTGTCATAACTAAATCTTGGAAACAACCCAAATGCCCATCAACTGAGGAATGGATAGAAAAGATGTACTATTTTTACATAATGGAGTATTACTCAGTTATAAAGAAAAATAAACTCGAGGCTTTTATGTAAATGGATGCAACTAGAGACCATACTCATAAGTGAAATAAATCAGACCCGTATGTGCAAACATCATATTGTCTGCCTAGTGTAAAAAGCTGAAAGAGCAAATAAGATCTGAAAGGTACAATAGACACTGTGAAAGGGAAGAACATGATCAGAGGGAAGGAACAACTCAGATGAGGAAAAGGACAGCAGAGAGGGAGGGAGAAGGGCAAAGGGGGGAAGAGGGAGGGAGGGGG
>NW_004524623.1:7861382-7862130 GCF_000260255.1 Octodon degus | reverse complement strand
GAGGGAGGGAGAAGGGGGAGGGAGAAGGGGAGGGAGAGAGGGGGGGAGGGAGAAGGGCAGAGAGGGAAGGAGGGAGAGAGGGAGAAAGAGGGAGAGGGAGAGGAAAGAGGGAAGGAGGAAAGAAGGAGGATGAGAGGGAAGGAGAGAGGAAGAGAGAAAAAAAGAAAAGAAGGGAAGGAGGAAAGGAAAGATGGAACAAAGGAGAGAAGGAAAAAGATTTATTTATGTATATACAGGATAATTTGGCTATTGTACTGCTGATTTCTGCTGATCTGTTGAAAGGAGCAGTTATTGCCTAAAATATTTCTGCTCCTTTGTAATTTCTTGTAACTTTTTAATCAGTGTTTCTTGCTTATATCTGGTAATCTAAACAACTAGTTTGAAGACAACATGATGCAATGTAACAACCATTGTTTAATTCCTCTTATTTTGTTTAGTAAAATTCTTTATCAGTTCCAATTTTTTTATTATTTTTATTCTTTTTACAAGATAAAAGAGGGCTGGCCAAATATCTCAGTGGATTAAAGCACCTGCAAGCAGGCACAGGGGCTAGGGGGTTGATCCCTGGGTCTGCTGTGTTGTCCCTATGCCCCAGGTGCACTGAGATGGCAGTTGAGACTGGGCGTGATGGCACCTGCCTGTAATCCCAGCTTTTGGGAAGCTGTAAACAGGCAGATCACTATAAGTCCGATCTACTAGGGAGACCCTGAACGCCTTACAGACCCTTCCCTAAAATACAAAAAAAAAA
>NW_004524623.1:7860396-7861282 GCF_000260255.1 Octodon degus | reverse complement strand
AAAAAAAAAAAAAGAATAAGATAAAGGAATACAGTTACCAGCCTCAAATATTTCATTATAAACAGACTAACACAACCAGCTTCTAAGAAAGGAATTTTAAACACAAATAATACTAATCAATATCTTAGTTATCAGGTGGTGATAAGTCCTGCTCTGTACCCGATGAGTATTTGACCACAATCACACTGCCCCCAAGAAGATGGGCTCATTTTTCATGAGGGTGGTAATCCCACAAATAATTTATTTTACTTGTTAACTTTGCTTATGCTTTTTTTTTTTTTACCATTAAAAGAAAGGATTGGAGGTGGGAAGACAGCTCTGCTGTCTAAGTGCCTGCCTGGCAAGAGCAAGGACCCAGGTTCAATCCCTAGTACCACATGCCCTGCTGGCCCAGAATCCTGGGCAAGCCACACCAGGCCACCAAAACCAGGCATGGTGGCACATATCTGTAATTCCAGTACTGGGGAGACTGAGACAGGCAACTCACTATGATTCCAATCTGTGTAGTGAAACCCTGTACCAAATAAATAGATAAAAAAATATTTAAAAACAGAAAGAGAAAGGATTGATTATAGAGTATACAGACCATTTCGGGTAGAGTATTTCATTCTCCTACCTCAGATTCCCCAAACAACACTGACACAATTACAGTGGATTATAATAATAATTTTTAAATAGTTACAGCTTCACAAGTGAGGCACACATTGTGACTGCAAAACGGCATATTGCCACTATGTTTCTAAGACTTTCCCCCTCAAGTTTAAACAATTTCAGTTATTGACTATGTAATAATAGTGTTCAAATTATCAATGATGTGTCCATCAGACAACTGTAAGAAAGAAAGAAAGAAAGAAAGAAAGAAAGAAAGAAAGAAAGAAAGAAAGAA
>NW_004524623.1:7852873-7860241 GCF_000260255.1 Octodon degus | reverse complement strand
GAAGGAAGGAAGGAAGGAAGGAAGGAAGGAAGGAAGGAAGGAAGGAAGGAAGAAGAAAGAAAGAAAAAAGAAAGAAAGAAAGAAAGAAAGAAAGAGAAAGAAAGAAAGAAAGAAAGAAAGAGAGAGAGAGAAAGAAAGAGATGGGAGGATAAGAGAGGTGAGGAGAGAAGAGAGGAGAGAATGAGGGAGGGGGAAAGGAGGGGGAGAGACAGTGAGTTCAATAGTTTTACCTCCTTTGCCTGGAAAAATCTGACCTCATAGGCAGACCAGGTGAGTGTGGCTGTTCTGCTCCTCGAGTTCATGAAGAGCCTCAGATAGCCTTTCTTAATCTCCCAGATGTTAAGGAACACTTTAGTATTACAGAATTCATATTCTAGGCTATAGGACGTAGAAGGCAAATAGCATATGCTTGAGGACATGCACGAAGATGTATGCTTTATCTCTGTTGATGCTTCCTGAGCCAGAATTTGACTATATGGCCCTACCAACTTCAGCACAAGCAAGTAAATCTTCAAAATTTGGGAGATTCTATAAATTAAGGTAAAATAGGCTATATAAGAAATAATTCGCCATCTCTGTTCAGACAACCAGAATAATTCCCACCAGCCAATTCAGATTTGTCTCGGGCCTTTCTATGTATCCTCCCCTGGATCGTGCTATAATTCACTGGATTTTGACCTTCTGGCTTTTTGCTGTCGCTCTATTCTGTTTGCCTGTGTTTCCCCTGGTAGCTTTACTTGTCTTTCCTGCTACCTTCAGTCTTTTTTCATTGTATTCTTCTGATAGCATCTTTACTTGTCTTGGGTTCTGTCTGCCCAGTTCTGTCACATGTTGTGTATAAGTGGTTATCTTAGCTAATGAAATAATCTGAATTCTCAAATACTTTAGATTTTGCTTTTGTCCCAAATAATCTCAATCAATGATCTATGACACAAATCATCCTTTACGTTTACAGCATCCAAGAATTTTATCCTTTTGCCAAAAATGCGTCAAGAAAGAACGACATGAGGAAGTTTAATGTTTTGGTGTTGTTGACCTTTAGAGTACACAAAGCTTATGCTAAATAGCGGGTGCTCTTACTTAAACAAATTGGACTGATTTGAGACCAAATCAGTGTTAGTCAATATGCAACCTCATTCACGGTAACACATCACCCTCAATCTCGTTACGTGGAGGGGCTCTCTGAGATGCCACCTCCAAGAAATACAGGTGATGAGATGCACAGTCATCTGTGTGATGGTTGTACTTGGTTGGCTTTATGAATATTCTGTTTGATAAAGAAATGTTGAGAAAATGAGATTGAGACCCAGGACCCAAATACAGATGAGATGCTTCCAAGTCAACGACTTTCACTGCCATGATTGGCAAGACAACTGTATAAACTGAATTTGTGGTAGGAAAGTCATAGTAGCCAAATTGAGAGACATTAATTTCTGGTTTAAATAGCTGATTAGTGCTTTGAAGGGAACCAAATGGCTTCTGCCGCATACAGTATAAGAAATAGAAAAACATTTAAAGGTTATGTAGCTCAACATCCATTGTTTTATGGATTGTAGGCCAAATTCAGGCCAGTGTGGGGCTTTTAAGTGGGAAAGCCAAAACAGGAGAGGTACAGCACACATATCTTGGATTTCCAAGGGGTCCACACTTATACTCACGCTTCCTCTGGTCTCTTCTTGCCTTTTCTTCATTGTACTCTGGCTCCATTGTCCCCCAACAAGCTTGGCATTCAGAATGTTATTCTATTTACTTTACATACTTGAAATATTGCTAAATAAAATACTCTTAATATTTTTCTTTAGAGAACTTAAGGCCTAGTGTTATAATACATGCACATACATATTGATGTAAAATCAACCAAACAAGAGATAAAATAGAGGTCCATTCTTCATTCAATTAAGTACATTTAAATATACACAATGGTTGATGTCAGAATGGTAAGCAAAGTACACAGGCTCACAGACAATGTGCGCAATGGAGATGTAATGGGGTATGTAACAAATAAAGCTGAGAGGTTAAGAAAAGGTTTGCTGAGAGAGTGACAAGTAATATAAAATCTTTGCCAGGTAAAGGGTGGAAATGAGAGCTCAGGAGGAGTAAGATTGCAAGTGAAAGGCCCGGGCTCTACGAAGGTCCTCAGGCAGCAAAGGACATGAACTTTCAAGGTCACATTGGGGTCAGCATAGGGACCATAATGGAAAACGAGCAGGAAGGGGGACTGAAGAATGGGAAGAGTGTGGTGCATTCACCAAGCTAAATCTTTGAATCTAATTCCAAGATAATGTTACAGTGATTTATATGGATGCATCCTATTTCTTTAAAACTGCAGCTAAACCATCTGATCTTTATGAAATCCTTCATGAAAAGATACAGCATGCAGTTGTGATTTGAAGGACAACTAAGATTTCCTAGAAGCAATGAAGTAAGATGCATTAGTCAGAGAAAACAAAAATATGTCCTAAGACACTACAGTTAGAATTGCTCCTCATTCAGGACAGAAAGGAGCAAGAAATCAGATTGCTAAGGTGGGCAGGAGCCAACGATATGCTGCTGAAGGGTGTCTAGATGGTTGCCCAGAGGTGATGCGACACACGGAGGTCATCTGGGGTCACCTATACAAGAGAGTGATGCAATCATCCTTAGGCACCAGCAGATTTATTCTGTAGCAATATGTGTTAGGCTGGAGAAACAGAGATGCATGCAAAGCAAAAGGCACTTCACCAGGAGAGGGAAGATACCAGCAGGAACTTTGGAAGAAAGCAAGAGAAGATAAAAGGGACAGATATGAGGAAGACCTTTGTAAATAGAAATAGGACTTTACTAACCTAAATGGTCCTCCTTGCAAAAATGTCAGCTAAGTGAGAAGTCACTGGTTTGGTCTTTTAATGAAATACAAGAGGTACTGGTGAAAATGACATGTTTCAGCCCATTTTTAGTTCTCGTAGATCCATCCACTTATATCTGAACAAATACTAATTTTATTAAAGTAGGTAAAGAGCTGGTAAGATAGCTCAGCAGACTAAGCACCTGCTTAGGCAAGGTCAGGGACCAGGGTTCAATCCCCAGCACCACATGCCATACAGCCCCACCCCTGGGTGCACTGAGCCAGCGACAGAGTCCGGTCATGGTGGCACACACCTGTAATTCCAGCTTTGGGGTGGCTGAAAACAGAAGGATCACTACAAGTCTGAGATGCATAGAGAGATCCTGTATGAAAGAAGAAAGAAAGAAGGAAAGAAAGATAAAGAAAGAAGGAAGGAAGGGAAGGAAGGGAGGGAGGGAGGGAGGGAGGGAGGGAGAGAGAGAGAGAGAGAGAGAGAGAGAGAGAGAGAGAGAGAGAGAGAGAGAGAAAGACAAAGAAAGAAGGAAAGAAAGAGAATGGGAGAAGGAGGAGAAGTTGTTTACCTCACAACTTTGAAGGGAGATAAACTGTTCTATTTTATAGATGAACAAATGTAGTTTGGAGAAATAATATCTTCCTTAAGGGCACACAGCGGTATGAGAAAAGACAAGAATTAAAACCAATTCTTTTATTACAAGTTAATGCTCTTTTTATTTTGCAACCAAATATATATATATATTTTACTATAGCCTAACATTGAGTATCAACTACTTCTGGTAAGAGGTACTAAAAAAACGTTTTCTAGGTAAGGAGACAAAGATGATCACAATGCTTTGTGTAAAGAATGGCAAATATTACATCTAAGGATAACAATGTGGTATTTACTCTTCAAAAGTGTTCTTTGTAAGGATTTCTTTTAAGGATTATCCAGAAGTAACTTCATTCTATTAGAAAACAATTGCATATCACATTTCTACTTGTCCTAGACATGATTCCAACTTGGAAGGAATGGAGAAGGGGGCAGAGAGAGGTACCCCTCCAGCTCATGCCCTCAGGGGGCTGCATCTTCTGGTGAGACCCCCACCTCCTAAGAGCAAGTTGGCTACTTCATGCCCATAGTTCAGTCACTTCCTGTGAATGCATGAGGTTTCTAGGCTGCATTCAAGTTCTAAACCATATCACCATGGGAGTAAATCAACCAAAAAGATGGAATAAAGATCTCCATTATGGAAACTTTCTGTCAGTGTGAAGGGGAAGATGGCTCGGATCACTCTTCTTTGATGCCATTCTTTGTTATACAAATACACAGTTTGTCATCATGGACATAAAACGAAAGTGTGCAGCTTATTAAAAAATACTTAAATAAAATATTTTAAAGGATGACATAAAACGTGTGCATGAATTTATCTCTAGAAATACATTTCTTTAAATTCTGCAGGGTTACCACAATCTAAAAGCCATCAAAAGGCACTGGAATAACAGAATCCCAGGGGTAACAGCATGATATCTCTCTTGCCCTGGCAGAAAGTGACATTTTGCAGTGTACTGTGTCCCGTGTACTTTTCTGTAGCAAAAGGCACAGTTCGTTTTCCACAATGGGTCAGGGCAGATTCAGAAATCAATGCCTGCCCAAAAGTCTAGAAAGCCTGCTAATGGAGTCAGAGCCAAAAATCATTGCATGTCCTTTCCAAGGATGTTAAAATGCCGATCTACAGCTCCTTTTTTATGGGAAGGAATGAGCAGCTCCAGGAAACTCTGAAGCTCATTATCATTTTCCTAATATGCTACCTAGGGGTTTTTCAGGAACTATTATAGATGTCACGCTAGTTTCTTCCAGGTTCCTTCATTAGACTGCCACATCAAAGATGAGACTAACACTTTTCAGCTCATATAGACAAGCCACCGTCACATGTAGGCAGAGGCATGTTTGGGATGTAAGTCTTGAGGTGCCCATCCTAGGAGTGAGAGTAGTGTGCACCCATCAAGCCCTAAGCCACAGCTCTCTGTTCCTTAACTTGTTGTTCCCCAGTGCCTGTTTCCAAGGCATTTCCTGTCTTACCATCCACTCTTATGAATACAAACACAACCTTTATGCTGCTATCTCCTAAGATGTTGTCTCCCACCTATTTGGATGGGTCTCAAGCAGAAAACTAACTTAAAACCAAATTCCTAACCTGGGCATTCCCCACCCACCAGCCCACCCTGCCTGCTCCTGCTTCTCTATTTCCAGCCTCAGTGAATGGGGACAGCCTGACTCTTCTCCTCACTGTCAGATTGGGCTTGAGGCCACATCCTGCTTTTGTTCCCACTGTTTTTGGTCACTGTCCACATTCTTACTCATGTGAGATACTTGATGTATCCTCTAGGACTGCTGTGGCATCTTCTTTACTCTGGCCCAAGCCAACTTGGCTCCTCCTTGAGCTATCTTCTTAACCACCACAAAGTAAATGTGAATCAGCCATGTCGCATCACTACTAAGACCCGTAAGTGGCATCTGACCACTTACAGGTTAAACCTAGTGACTCTACATGCCCATTTCCAGCTATTCCCCTCTGGGTACCATCCATTCTATCACATGAAATGATGCATTTCTCCAAAGCTATCATATTTCCTGAAGTTTCCTCTGCCTGAAATGTCCATTCTTCATAATATTTTAAAATTTGAGATAACATTTTTAAACAAGATTGTACATTTTTTTTTAAAAAAAAATCTGAATAGTGAGACTTATCTTTAAAAATCAGAACTAGCAGCTTAACATTTGCATTTTCACACAAGGACATGTGGCCAGAATGTCGGGCAGCCAGACCTTGGGGACAAAAACTCAACTATTCGATTCATATTCCTCTCAGACCTACCTATTTTATTCACTTACTCTTCCTTTCTCTGCGCTATTGACATTTGAATTTGCAACCACTGAACTACAGAAATGCAAAATTTTAAAAAGATCTTGTATCAATGAATGGCAGAGTTTCTAACATGTGGGACAATAGAAATAGCATGACTTATTGCTACTTTGACGAACAAGAATTCCTGCCCTGTGAACTGTTCCAAGCATGGGGAGTAACACATTCAATAGGGTAAGGTTGTAGTTACTTAAATCTTGCAAGAGAATGTGAACTTGGGAAACAGGCTGCATTTCAGAATGTGAACATTAAAACCTAAATGTGCTGGTAAACAAGAATAGTCAGCCCAGATTTTAATATAATTAGAGTGCTTCAAGAAGAACCCTTCTGTTGAAATGACAAGCTCTGTGCTGGCAGATTTCCCAAACTTAAGAAATACTTGAAGATATCTAGAAGGGGCAATGAGGGTGATTCAGAGACTATAAATATGACTGGAGACAGGAAAGGCTTTCTTGGGAAATGAGAAAGCTTCAAGTGGCTTCGCGCAGGTGAGCCAAAGCTAGGCCTGGAACACCAGCTCCCCCTTTGCGTTCTTTGTTGGGTTCGTCCTAACCCAGACCAAGGCGAAGAGGCAGCACTTGTATGGGCTGCTCTAGATTTTGCAGCATTTGTAGCACACAGAATGAAGCCGGCACATTCCACAGCTAATTAGCGGGGTTGGAGCCCTGATTTCCTCTAATTATGTGTCCTATACCTGTAGGCTCAAAGAATCACATTTCACTTTCCTTAGTGGCCTGGCTCCTTGTTTTCAGAGAAAGACAACATTGCATTTGAGCAGCTTCATTTTTCAGCCTTTGCCTCCATTACAACTGATAGCTATCATACAACTGATGATTATGATTACTAGAATATTAAGACTACTGCATCCAATACATTGAAATAGGGTCTTCTGGTGAATTTTCAGTGAAATACTTTTAATCTCACTCTTACCAGAAGATTCACACATAAAAATAAATAAATAGGGTATTCAGCATTCAATGTTTACAGCATGACGTGATAGGATTAAAAATGTGTACTGACTTGGATCAAGTTCCTAACCAATGAGGTTCTAAAGGAACTCAAGCAAGTTATGGACTCTTGTTGTATCAGGTTCTTCATCTGTAAAATGGGGGGGGGGGTAATAACAGTGCCTTCTCTTTGTGTTGTATTTTATGGAGATTTAAAGATATATATATATGTCAGGCATAGTCCTGAGTACTGAATCCCCACTGGTAAACAAAGTAGAAATGGTCCTGCCTTCATGAAGCTTGGACTAGCAGCTAGTTACAAAGATTGTAAAGTATTTCCTAGCTACTTTTATTTACCTGCTCCAGGTGGGTCATTTGAATGCAAGGCAAACTCTGGGCCCTGATAGCAGTCTTTCATTTTTCCTCTGGCATAGAGATCTTGCTCCTGGCCAAAGACATCCACTGGCAGAAGCACAAAGACTGGAGACATGACCAGGGAAGACATCAGTGACAGCCTTTAGAATGAGGGGTGCTGGCATGGTAATAGTACCGCTATAGTTTTTTTTTTCAAAATTTTATTGATAAACAGATAGCAATGAGACAGTTTCAAATCAAATCGGAAGTACAGATTCAACAAATAATACACTGCATATATTCTTCTTAGTGGTTAATTGCT
>NW_004524623.1:7841587-7851923 GCF_000260255.1 Octodon degus | reverse complement strand
TATTTTAAAAATAGTCATAAAGAATTCTATACTTCTCATGTTTGCACATAAGTCCAAAAATCTCACCATATACAACCTTGAAGCAGGACCCTCCCACAATATTCCTTTTCCTGTCTCTTGCTTTTATTCACCACCCCCTTCTTCTTGAACATCCACCTACCCAAGAGACATCATCCGCTATAGCTTTTATAGCTTAAAAGATCCTGAAAGCTGCTAGGGCAACTGTGGCAGACTATAGAATTGTTCATAGATATCTACCTCTCTTCCCTAGTAACATCCTAATGACAGATTTTGCACTACGACTTGCTTTGGTCACTAAAATGGGCCTAGCATGGCATTTGCAATT
The DNA here is from genome assembly GCF_000260255.1 of Octodon degus. Classification (NCBI taxonomy): domain Eukaryota; kingdom Metazoa; phylum Chordata; class Mammalia; order Rodentia; family Octodontidae; genus Octodon; species Octodon degus. The sequence goes on along the minus strand of NW_004524623.1, from coordinate 7,851,577 downwards.
TCCAGACAGAAGCCTTAATAGTTAATGTACAGCTAAATATGTTGTTTTTCCTACTTTTGAGGTTATAAAAACATCAAATTGAAGCCTTTGATGAAAACATCAAATTGAAGACTGGGTCTCTGATAGACTGAAATGTACAGAGTCTCTGTTGGAGTTTGTGAGTGAGACATGATTCTTCACTGTTAAAGCTACTGAAAGATTTTGGCCATTTTTAATGGGGTGTAGCCTATCCTATCCTACCTCTTACATCATGCACAGGTACATCTGATTACTATGGCAGCCAGTAAACCTTACGACACCAATCTTTCAAACTCAAGAGTGTTAGTTGGCTAGTTAGTTAGCTAGCTAGTTAGTTACTTTTTTGCTTTATGACTTCAGTGGTCCCATTAGTGAATCTGGCCTTGTTCTTCCCCAGGAAGGGGCACAGTACAAGGGAATGAATTTAAATCTGCCTCTGAGATGAAGGTACAGCTCTCCTACTCTTTAGCTTTGTGACCTTCAGCACATAAATATATCTGACCCTCAGTTTTATTTGCTAAAGCAAGAGGAGGAATACCAATTTATTAGCTAAAATGGTAAGAGTGAGGTTCAAAGCACTTCACTGAAAATTCACCAGGAGGCACTATTCCACTGTGTGGGCTCAACAATCTTAACATACTAGTAATCATAACTATCAATCGTATTGTTACAGTTTGTGTCTAGGTGTCCCGCTCAAAGCCTCATGGAGTCGTGGGGTGGACTTCTAGAGTCTGCGATTGACTCTTGATCCACTGCGATTATGAGTGTGAGTGCTGCTGGGGTCATGGGTGTGAGTCCAACACCCAGCCTGGGGCAGACAGCCTGCAACTTAAGCGAGACAGACTTGCTTTCTGTTGCTGTTGTCACCACTCCTCCTCCATTTTGCTCTTGCTGTTTTGCTCTTGCCCTCTGCCCTGTGCCACTCTGCCTTGGATCCAGCTGAGTGTGGACTGAAACCGCCACTAACTGTGAGCTAAATAAACCTTTCCTTCCTTCATTTTAAGTGTCAGGTTTTTGTCCCAGCAATCAGAGAAGAGTAATGGGAACACATATGACAGCAATCAGTTACAATAGAGGCAAAATTAGCTAAAGTGATAGTGATATCAAGGCATATGCTCAGGCTGGACACAGTGCATAATCTCAGTACTCAGAGAGGATAAGGCAGGGGAATCATAGGTTCAAGTCCAGCCCAAGCAACTTAGGTACTTAATGAAACCCTGAACCAAAATATATATTTTTAAAAGTCTATTTATTTATTTGGTACAGGGTCTTGCTATGCAGTTTAGACTCAAAGTGATCCTCCTGTCTCACCCTCCTCAGCATTGGGATTATGGGCATGTGCAACCATGCCCAGTTTTGGAGGCCAGCTCCACACTGAGGAATGAACTCTGGTCTTTGTGCTTGCCAGGCAGGTGCTTAGATTGCTGAACTATCTCCCTAGTCATAGGAATGTACTAGGAATGTAAAAGTACTAGGAATGTAACTTAGTGTGAAGGCTCTGGGTTCAATCTGCAGTACCAACCAAACACTCAGTTGAACATATGGCAATTTGTTGTTAGCAAATGCTTGCCACACTTGATACTAATGTAATAAACCATTTTTGGCTCTTAAATCCCTATGAGCAGGTCCAGCTACCTGTGTACCATGTTTTCCTGAAACCTGTAAAACAGTCAGCTTCTGCCAACTGACAGACTCAACCACAAAAGTCTTATCTCTACATGTGGTCAGCATGGAGTAGGGACTTCCGGTCTTCCACTGGTATGCCCTTTCTCAAAAACTACAAAAAACCCAAGAGCCCTTCAAGGAGAGGACACTTAGCAACTTGCCTCAGTTTTTCAAGAGACACATTTGCTTATGCCACATAATATGGTGATAGTCATTGAAATGCAGTGCTCAGGGAAAACAGCTCAGACTCATTCACAAACACATACAGAATTTTGATTTAAAGAGTATATAAATAAATGCATTTATCCTCAAATTGCTCAACAGATACATCTTTCACACCCAGTAGTCTACAATAGCCAGAGGATTTGCTGGCCCTGAAAAGCGCAGGGCAAAATGGATTTGAGGAAACTAGAACACCAGGTAAATGACCTTTACCATGTCCTTTTTCTCACTGACTCCCCTCTGTCTTCCAGGACATCTTACTGGACAACACAGTCTCATTAGTTTCAATCATTTGTTCATCTAGTCATTCAGCAAATATTTTTTACCAACTTTGTGCCTGTTACTCTTACAAATATGGAGATAGGGAATAGATAAATTACTGCCCTCAGGATGCTTATGTATCTGAGGGAGGCTGGTATTTGTGCTTACAGAGTTCCCTAGATGTTTCTCCTCCATGGTCTTAGGGTACATGTCCATCTAAGATCCTTGAAGATAAGAAGGAAACAAGCCTCGTTAGCTTTTGTGTTTCCAGTACCTTACCACCTATTATGTGGAGGATGTTCAATAAATGTCCTCGGAAAATGAGTAAATATCAGGAATTAGACAACCTAGCCTTGATGTTCAATTGCTTCCCCCAAAATGTGAGAAGCAAGGCTTAGGTCACAAAACACTATCAGATACAGATCTGCATTTGTTGACAAACTCAGAGAAGAGCGGAGTTGAAGTAAATGCAGAAAACTAATCATTTCTAAGTAATAGCAATTGGCTTCACACGCAGTGGGTGTAAGAAAGTACTACTCACTGAGGAATATTTCTAACCTTGCCAAGGGTGACCCTGAGAAGGTAGCCCTGTAAGCGAGTTCTCCACTTGTTTACAGGCTGTTGTTTGAGATCTGTTGAAATGAGGGGAGTGAGCAAAGTATTCAGTTCTCTACTTTCACTTAGACATGTTTTCTTCTCCCTCTTAACCTCTCCTCAAGGAAGGGCTAAGTAGACTTCATTCTTAAATTGTATGCATTTATTCAACAAGCTACATATGGATAAATGTTTGATTTCCTAATAAGGAGGCTCTTAAAAGAGAAGTAAAGAGAGAAGTATCTACAAAAGAAGGGAAGAAAATAAATAAAGGAGAAGGGGAGTAACAGTGGTATGGAGACAGGAAAGGGCATAGCAGGGATGTTTTCATACCAACCTACTACTGTTGCCTCCTCATCTCTGGGGTGCATCATATGCCTCAGGATGTGCTTAGCTAGCAAAGGAGATGAGGTATTATTCAGTCATTTCTTATTCAATAATCATTAGAAACAGCTGATAAATATTGGGGAGGCACTGAATGCCTGCCTTCCTCCTTAACTGTTATATTGAAACCAAACCCCCAATGTGATAGCATTTAGAGGCAGGAGCTTTTGTAGCTGTTTAGATCATGAAGGCAGAGTCTTCATAATTGGAATCAGTGCCATTAGAAAAGAAATTCTGGAGAGCTGACTTGCCCGTTAGGCCACGCAAAGAGGACAGAGTGAAAAGACAACAGTCAAAGAAAGAGAACTAAAGGCCCCAGCGTTTTGATATAGGATTTCCAGTTGCCAGAACTAAGAGAAATAAATGTTTTCTGGTTATATGGCAACAAATTTGTTATAGAAGGCCTGTGTGCCTGTTCTTTATTATTCCTTATCTCAGAACTTTGCTTCAGACACTATCCTTGAAGCTAAATCAGCATTGACTGGCCCCTCTGTAACTTACATTCTAGTGGGGAAAACATAATCCACAACTAAACACACAAATAAGATGATTAAAGATTATTTTGAATGCACTAATGGTGAGGTAATCATATCTGGGGGAGAAACCCTTCTGGTTGAAGAGGGTACATTTGAATGGGAGTCTGAGCTGTGAGAAGCCCGTCCTGACAAGCTACAAGCAGAAGAGCACTGTGGGAAGGCGGCTCAGCAAAGTCAAAGAGGCTGAGGCAGGAATAAGTTTGAGACATGTCCATAAAGAAGACTGATTGGTGTAACTAAAATATAGATAGTGATGAAACAGTAGAGGGAGGAGAGGCAGACCCTACAGAGCCTTGAGAAGGACAGCAAAAATCTTAGGTTTTCTTGTGGACATATTGAAAGCCATTGAGGAGTTTTAGGCTCGGGATCCACAGGATCTGGAGCAAAGGACAGGTGGACTTGGTGTGTGTTTCACAGTCATGTACATCCTTGAGCATCCATGATATGGTATCCATCTGTGTTGTCCATGGGATTGATAAGTATAAATGTGCTTAAGGGTGAATAAAACAGAATTAACTGTTCCAGAGGAAAACCCCAGATGTCAATAAACTCTGGCTCTAGTGTGCTTGGCATTTTGCTTCTTGTTATGGGGAATAAAAAGGCTAGATACTTAACTCAATGCAATCTTTAAACAGTGTATCGTAAGCATTATTATTAGAAATGTTAAGAACTTCCAGCAAAGGGGTTGGAGAAGATGGCACAGCTGGGCTCGTGAGTGTTGCCCTGAGTGCTGCCACTATCGCCTCCTGCTGGGTGTGATGAGCGTGAATGCCCAGCCCTTCCCACCCTCTTCTCACCATCTCCATTAGCACTGCGCCATTTGCACCTTCCTCCTTCTTTCCCACACCTATTAGCACTATTCCATTTTCGGATTAATTGGAGGAAAGGTGTTACCAAAATTTCAGCTTTCCTCTCAGTAACAATCTAGGATTTTGCAAGCACCAGCATTTCTTTCACTTTCCTTCCATTTCCTTCCATTCTTTTAGCTTCCAACTAAAATTGTTGAAAATCCACCATGATAGAAAAGCATAGTTTCTGCACAAGATGATGGTGAATCAGTACATTTAAGTGTGGGCGTACATAGTTGTAAGAGCCTGACGGTATTTATTAAGAAGAGAGTTGTGATATGTTTTGTGTCCCCAAATTGGCAAGGTTGCTAAAATGCTTTTGATAATGTTGCAGCCTTATTATATCATGTTGAATAGCCAATGTCTTTCTTCCATGGTTTGAGAACTTTTTAGATGCCAGCCAGTGCTGGGTGGTAAGGACTATTCTGAGGCTATAAAAAAATGTCCAAGAAAATCAACTTAATAAAAGACTGGTTTTGGTTCATGATGTCCATCCACAGTCACTTTCTTTGTTATTTTGAGGTGGTGTTGTAGTAAAGGCACAGAGCATCATGGGGGTTTATGTGCTGCTTACATGTAGTGTTTGATATATTGTGTCAACTTGGCCGGATGACTCTGCTGCGCACTTCCTGCTGGGGGGGGGGGGGTCCTGCCCTCGGGCACAATTGGTTCTGCCCCCTCAGAGTGAATCAGCACAAAGAGACCACATAAAGGGGCTGAGGAAGTAGTCCATGTTCCGCTTTGTCGGAAGAACTTCAGTCTTCGCGTTCGGCTTGGATTTCATTGCCTGGATTGCAGCGCACACTCTTCGGCCTCCAGCTTGGATCCTTCACCTTCCGTTGTCGAAGAGTCGTCCCAGACTCTTCAGTCTTCCCTCGCAGACCCATTCATTAGCTGATGAATAGAGACTTGCACAGAGAACAGCAATGAGCTTCAGACCTTGGAACCAAATTCCTCATTCTAGGGTGTGCAGAAACCCTCTGCACACTCCCCCATCTGACTCTGTGGCTGACTGTCCTAAGCTAATCTTGTAATTCATTATATATTGTATATTGTGTTAGTATCTGTTCCTTATATTATATCTTTTCCTCTAAGTAAAACCCTGACCAATACATCACCTCATAGCAGCAGGAAGGGAGAGAGAGAGAGAGAGAGAGAGGCAGGAGGGGCTGGGATCCCAATGTCCCCTCAAGGGTATGTCTGTAATGACCTGAGCCCACCTCAGAGTCCACCACTCATGGCTAAACATTCAGCATGTGGACCTCTAAGGAACATTCTAGATTTAAATCCTAACAGATCACTCCTGCCCTTTCACAGCAGGTGTCCCATGAAGTGGCTGATAGCACACAAGGGAGCACAGTGCAGGAAAAGCTGTGTTACAGAAGCAGGAATTTCTGTGGAAGGAATGAAAAACAATGCCAAAGTGATTGGAACACAACCTGGGGAAGACCTAGTAGAGGAAGATTTTCAAGGAGGCCCAATGGCACCATTGCTAACTGCTTTAACTTGAGCGAGAGGTGTTTGCTTCTGACTCTTTTCTAGCAAAGAGGGTGTTTGAAATGGAGTGTAATCTGCATGTACAGACAAAGTAATATAGAGTGACTGTCAGTGGCTCCCCTCAGGCCAGGCTGTGGGAGTCAGAATCTACCACTTATTCTCTAGGTGAATTTGGAGAGAATCTCTACCTTCCTACTCAGTTTTCCTACCTACAAAATGGAGTGAAAATATTGGCCACCTTGTGCTGTTATGAAAAACAACAGATATTTGTTAAGCAATTAGAATAGTCTAAGAAAACTCAATAGCACAGAATGATGCTAGTGACAACTAGTTCTAGTGACCCCCCTGTAAAGCAATCTGGAAGAGTCATATTGATCCCAAAGGAATGGTATCTTTTGAAAAAACACCCACTTCTGAGGTCACAGCCAAATGCTTCCAAGTAAGTCCTTGCTCACTAGCACTAGGAAAATGAAGAAAATAGTAACACCCAATAGCTAACATCCCCATCCACAGTCTACCTCCGAGACTTGCCAACTTCTGAGGTCTGGGCTGCCCAGGGGAAGCTGAGCCATTTGGGAATGCACTGTCAAAACAATAAAATGCAGTTCTGTTTAGTAGCCTTCACAGTAGTTTTTGGCCTTCATAATTTCTCAAAAGAGAGATATTAAAATTTATTCTATGACCATTGCTTATGTTTAGTAGACACTTAAAGAAGTTATCAAACTTGAAATTCTATAATCCTTCAATTGAAAATATACATATATATTTGTTAAGTACCTGCTACCTTCAGGACACAACAGGAAGTAAAACCTCGTCCCTGTCTCCATGAGCTTGTATCAGAAAATTAAACACATGCTGAGGGCCACGTCAGGACTAAACAAGCGTCATTATGAGCATATAGAGAATACACCCCTTCAGAGGCTGCTTCCCAGAGGAAGGTCTACCTAAAACTAGAGCCCTGTGGGCCAGAGAAGTATTTCAGTGCCGGGACTCAGTGAGCACTATTAGCCGCGAGGAGAATCTCCTCCCAGGGAAGCCTTGCTGTCCCCTCACTATGGCGTCATCACCTCCATTTGCCCCTCCGTGGAGTCCTGCCCTCCATCAGTGTGGGCATCTGGTTAACAGGACTCCTAAGTTGCAGACCATGTCCAGCTCTTGAACACACAGCAGAAGCAGCCCCTTCCCAGTTTTCTGTGGCCTTCCTGGCCTTCCTTTGGTCACTGTCTCCTGGACTCTGCTCTCTGACAGCTCTGGGTTTCTCGCCTCTCCTGGGCAAGGGCCCGTCTCTTGGCAGGCAGCTCCTCGGGCCAAAGTCAGCCCTCTGCTCTTCTCTGGGGAAGGCAGCCTTCAGCCGGTGCCCCACAGCATGGGGAGAGGAAGATGGGGCTCTAGAGGAGTGAAGAAAGGAAGTCCACAGCATGGGGAAAGGAAGGTGCGGCTCTAGGGCAATGAAGAAAGGAAGTGGGTGATCACACACATACACACATGCACAAGTAATCACACACACACACACACACACACACACACACACACACACACACAATGTATTCCGGGCACTGTAGCTACATAGAGGAAGAAATGACCTCTGAGTCACAATTAGGTCTCCCGCAGGTTTCTGGCCATTCAGCTTCTCTAATTTCTATGAGATACAAAGATCAGACAGACTGGCCATTTCCTAGAACTTCAGCGAAATCAACAGCAGTGTTTCCAGATGGCTGACAACGCCATCACTGCTTGGCCTGGAGGTCAACTTTAGAATGTGCTTCAGCCACCCGACATCCTTTCTTTCACTGTCACAATGCTAAATGACACTAGGAAGCTATGTATAAAAACAGTACGCAGTCACAGCACAGCCTCTCCTTCAGCGCTCTTTCCAGCTTGACTAAAAAGCGAGCCTGAATGTCTGAGTGATCCTATGGCATTGCCGGTGTTATTTCACAAAGAAAAGAAAAAAGTGTGTGTGTGTGTGTGTGTGTGTGTGTGTGTGTGTGTATGCACGTGTGTGCACAAGCACTTTATGGGGAAAAGCAAAGATCAAAAATTAAGGTAAAAGGTGAGCTCCAAAATTTGTTTTTACTTTTTAAAAATAATTTGACTATAGAAGAAGTAGGGTCTACCCAGGGATAAAAACACACATACGCATAAAACCAGTCTATAGAAAGATCAAGCTGCATGGTCTTAATTTTCTTAGCATCATGCTCTAGACAACCAATAAAGTAAGAGATGAAAGGACATGATAATCAAATATGGTCATACCAAGTCGGTACCTGTTTCCGTAGTGGCAAGTTTCAAAAGGCCAAAAGAGCATTTTGCAATGCTTTCTCTTAGAGACATTTATTGACAACGCTGCCTTCATATTGACAGATGGATTCATTTATTTCCTTCCTCTGTGTTCATTCAGACCCTGTCTGGGAGGTGGGAGGAGTTATTTATATAAATGTAAACTGGGAGGGAGGCGGCCACAGCTGGCCACATAATTGTATGCAGAATTCTGGCACCTCTTGCTTTGTCCTTGGCTGCTTCCCCACCATGTGTCTCATACCAGAGACACAAAATTATGAATAAACGAATAATTGGCCCAGTGTCTACAGTGCACGACACATGTTTTTCATGAACATTAAAATTCACTTTTTCGAATTTGAAAGAAAATTAAGGCTGGGCTCTGGCATTCATTTCCATTTGTCTTCCTCCTGGCAGCCTGAAATGTTTATTTCTATGATGTAGAGAAGCATGACTCTCTTTTGTATGTTTTGCAAACCTAATCCATTTTCTAGGGAAGCCCTGGCTGTCTTTACCGCTTACTTAGTCTAGATTCTGACTGACAGTTTTAGTTAGTTCTAGTTTCCTGTCACTTTCTATGTTCCCTGTTGTAGGGCTAGGATAGAATATTACATTGTTCAGTACAGCCTTTCTTTTCTTTTACCTGCAGTGCCTGATGCTGCAGCCTCATACACAGTGATGCTCAGGAAATCCTTACTAAATGAGCAAAAGTGTCTTGGAATGCTACAACTGATTTCTCAATCAGAATTTGAAATTTCCACATGTGAATCACAGACATCAGGCTCATCACCACTCATTGCCATCCATGTATAGATTTTCCCCTTATTTCTTTACCCATCCCGGGTGAAGTTCTAGCCACACTGCCTTCCTGATAGCTCACCAAATACATTTCTGCATCAAGTCAAGGCATTAAAAGAGTGATTGTTAGCAATATATTTTGCACATGTTTGTTAATGGCGATGTCTTAGTTACTCTTCTCTCATTGCTGGGACAAATACCCGACTCTCAAAATATGGGAAGGAAAGGTTTATTTAGCTCACAGTTACTGGAGGTTTCATAGTTCAGAACAGCCTGAATTACATAGAAGACCCTGAAGCCTTATTTGCTGAGGAAAGAGGGTCAGTGCCTCTGTATTCTCCAAACATCTCCTCTCCGTCTGAGGCGGTCTCAGTCACAGACACCACCGCCCCATGCTAGAGGGTATGGAGGAGTAGCTGGGGTGCTGCTGTGCCCAGGATGATGGGTTCCACATCTCTAAGAGAGGCTGCAGGCCTGGGGATTTGATGGTTCACACCTCTCTGGTCTGCTCCTTGAGCCCTGTCCTGGTTCTCTGGCCCCACCCCTCAAGAAACTCACTTCTCAAGCTGCGTCTGCCCCATGACTTACATGAAGCTTTGGGGGACAGCCAGACACAAATCATAACAGTTGACAACTAATCAGATACATCTCCTTTCTTGAAAGACATATTCCTGTGTAGACAACAGTCTGGTATCTTCCATCTGTCTCTTTGAACTGGAGTTTAATTTGGGAGTTTAAAGAAAAGTTATTTTGACATACTCTAGAATCATAAAAAAGACATCAGTCAAGACTACTGCTTGAGGGCCGGGGAGATGGCTCAGTGGAATAAGCACTTCCCTGGCAAGCGCAAGGGTCTGAGTTCAATCCCCGGTTCTGCAAAAAAAAAA
>NW_004524623.1:7834571-7841473 GCF_000260255.1 Octodon degus | reverse complement strand
AAAAAAAAAAAAAAAAAACAAAGACTACTGCTTGAGGGCCAGCCAGATAGCTCAGAGGAATAAAGTGCCTGCTTAGGCAGGCTCAACAACTGGGGTTCGATCCCTGACATGCTATGCCAGGCCAGCCCCACCCTCAGGGTGTGCTGAGAGGGCAATTGAGACTGGGAATGGTGGTGCACACCCGTAATCCCAGCACTTGGGAGGCTGAAAACAGGAGGATCACTACAAGTCCAATCTGTGTAGTGAGACCCTGTAGACCCTGTACTAAATACATTTTTTAAAAAAAGACTACTGCTTGATAGGTATAAAGACTGTGATAATAGAGGAGAGGGAGTCAGCTCAACTCTAATACAACCAAGACAACCGGGTATCTGCAGAGTAAGGTGTCACTAGACAACAATGACTAAGAGGGTACATCACAAGTGTGTACTTGGAGGTGATTATTCTTGCCAAAGTAACTTGAAAGAGTCCTTGTGACAGGAAGGCAAAAGACCTGTGCACCAGAAATGGTGGATGAGGAGCTTGATCTAATACTGAGGATGACCAGATGCCCAAGGATGAAGATTCCCTCTAACAGGATTCTTACTGTACTTGATGCAGGGGGCAAAGTCCCTATAAACAAGAACTGTTAGAAGAGGACTCAGAGGAATCTGGCAACTTTGGTTATGAAGGAACTGTCAGAAACCACCCTCAGTGTTCTCTAGGTCTGTTGAAAGGACACAATAACAGAAGAGACTGCCGGCTAATGGTTATTTTAAGACAGGGCATCCTTACAGCTGAAATTCTTAATGTAAAGCATAGTCACTGACACCCTCATAAATGCACTCACTTCTGCATAAAGTCCTAGATGCAACCAGTTTTACCACATTGAAGTTGTTGCATTTTTCATCTTACTTCAATCTATTTTTCATATTACTCACCCTCAGGATAAACATATCTTTTAATTTTTAACCAGCGATAACAAGACATAGGAGCTCTCTATTTCCATTCCACAAACATAGATTGACGTAGTTGGGGGAATTCTCACCATCAGTGGACTTTAGGCTGAATGCAGAGACTGACTTTACATAGCTCCACAGGGCAGGAACTATGTGTATATTATATTAGTGGTCTGTTTAATTCAAAAGTTACTGGATAAACAGGTATGAACAAAACCCAAACATGAAGAAGCAGTGTGTATATATGTACACCCTTAATTTCTAAGCCTCTGGATTCTGTATGTTCTATGACTTCATCAAATATTGCTGTCTTACGTCCCTACTGCACTTTATCTTTCTATTTAAACTGCCTTTTCTTTAAGATCCTAGATTCCAGTCTTCAGAATGACTACAGAAGATCTGAACCCAGAGGTTCCCACTGCAGAATGGTGGCAATAGGTGTACTGCTCAAGACCCTCGCACTCTGCAGAACTATGCTCAGACAATGGGAAATAAATTAAAATGAAAATTTTGAACAATTGGAATTTCCCAGCAACTCCTACAAGCACAGTTCATTAGCAGCAGCTTCTCTGACTGATTCAACTTATAACATTGACCATAAATACTTTTCAAAAAATGTGAGATTCATAGGCACATAATTTTACTATAACTCTACTACCAGTGAGAATTTTTTTCCTTACTCTAATTTATTCTTCCTGTTCTCTAGAAGACTGTGACTGCCTTGAAGTTAGATTTCATGTCTTTGTATGTTTATATTTACTACAGTTACCTTCCTAAATATATGCTTATAAAATTAAGTAAAATTATAAGCTTAGATAAGACCTTTATCTTTCCCTTTCAAAAGTAGAGAAAGATAAATAGTCTAAAAGTTTGCTTTAGTTTACCGTGATTTATTCTGGAATACAGACCAGTGAGGCAGGATTGTTGTTGTTGTTATTGTTATTATTATTATTATTATTATTATTGCTATTTCCTTCCTGTATATCTTTACCTATGATTTTTTCTTAAAATAATAACTGTTATTTTTTTATTTTATTTTTGTATTTTAGTAAGGGTCTAGAGGGTTTACAGGGTCTTATTACATAGATCACATTCAGTGATCCGATAGTGTTCAGCCTCCCAAAGAGTTGGGATTACAGGATCGTGTCATCACGCCCAGTCTTTGAAATAACTTTTAAACTGGCATTTCCTTGGTCTTTTCTCAGCATGTTGAGTATCACTGCATACAAAAGTAATCAAGTGGTCTCTAAATTAATTCTTAAGCAGGTACTTCATCATCTATGTTGCAGATATTAGTATAAAATATGCTGAGTTTCTGAACAATCTGAGACCATGCTGTAGACATAATGGCTCTACAATAGTCCAATGTGTGGTTCACAAGAACAAGGAAATTCTATTGCATCATCATAGAACAACTGTTAGAATGTGGAAAATGACATTGATAAACGCTATTACCTCAGACATGCCCCAATCCATTACTAGATATTGCTATGCTCTCCTTTACAGTAAAAGCAAAAGAGGTAGGAAGAAGGGGGAAAAGAAAGAAAAAATAGAAAATTTAAATGAAAAAGAAAATCTAAGGTCTAGTTTTTATAATCTTTCTTTGAAAACTACAATACAGGATCTATAAATGTTTGACTTTTACTTTTCATATATTTCAAGTTTTTTATTAAATGTTAAACTATTTTTAAACAAGTACATATGTCAATTTTTACACATTGCTGCCCACAAACACATTGATGTGTTGTCTCCTGGATGCATCTTCGTATAGACCTTGAGATTCCTCCTTCTCCTGTATTCAATTTAAAATCATCACAGCTTCATTCATTCATTTTGCTCATCCATGTAGCCATGCAAGTAGTTTTAGCTCTTTTCTTTTCTTTCTTTTTTTTTTTTTTTTTGTACTGGGAGTAGATCTCAGGTCCTTGCTCTTGCCAGGCAGGCACTGTGCCACTGAGCTTTTTCCCTGGCCCAACAATGAAAGCAGTTTTAAAGCCCTATTGTAGCACTACTTGGGGTAAGACCTAAGCTATTAATAAATGATGATGTTGGCCAGAGATAATCAGTGGACTAAAGTGTCTGCTTAGGCAAAGCCAAGGGACCAGGGTTGGATCCCCATCTTGCTGTGCAGGCTTCACCCCTAGGGTGTGCTGAGAGGGCAACTGAGACTAGGCATGGTGGCCTGTGCCTGTAATCCCAGTGCTAGGGAGGCTGAAAACAGGAGGATCACTACAAATCCAATCTGTGTAGTGAGGCACTATAGACCCTGGACTAAATACGTTTTTAAAAATGATGTTACTTATCTGAGTAATCTGAAGGCATAGAAATAAATCTAGAAACTGAGACTGACAAAATATATCTATAGTCACTGATTTAGAAGAAAATCTATCTCTACCAATTTCTTGGTTGATTTTTTTTTTTATGTAATTAGTACAGGGTCTACAAGGGTTTCACTACACAGATCAGACTCATAGTGATCCTTCTGTTTTCAACCTCCCAAGTGCTGGGATTACAGGCGTGCACCACCACGCCCAGTCTCAGTCTCTGTCTCAGCGTACCCCGGGAGTGGGACGGACACAGCACACCAGGGATCGAACTTCAGTCTGTGAGCCTGCCTAAGTACACTCTTTAATCTGCTGAGCTTTCTGGCCAGCCCTTTTGATTGATTTTATAAAAATCAAACATTATCATATTCACATTAAAAAGAAATTATTTATAGTTTAAACCATTTTAATTGATATTGACCTTATCAATATATCTTGGAGTACTACATAAGGTTTTCTATGAAAGAAAAAGAGCTCTATTTCTAATAATGCATAAAAATAACTAGTTTACTCCCTCTGATTTCCCAAAGTTTTGGTCATATAACCCATAAGTTTAAAAAACTTATATTCCTTAGCATGTGTGTGCTGGACTTAGTTAAATACGTACTAGTACACTACTATGTTAGGTACATGAGAAAACTTACTCACAAAAATGCTAAGAAACCAAATAAGAATGAATACAAATCAAATTTGTAATTTTTTTCCTTCAGGTTAGTGAAGTACCTTGTATTGTATCCTTCTTGACTTTCTTTTTTCCAGAACTGGGGATTGAACTCAGACCCTTGTGCTTGCCAGGGAAGCCCTTATTCTACTGAGACATCTCTCTGGCCCTGACTTTCTTATATTTAATCTCACTGGCTCAGCACTTATCTCTAAGACTGAATTATTTTATGCTTTATTATCTATTCCAGGATATAGTTTTATTATGTTGACTACTTCTATAGCATATAAAGCTGTTTAAAGGTCATCTACCTGGAAGTGCATATTCATTTTCACATTTGCAGATAGACTATGTGGGAGTTAATTTTCTTGGGTCATGCTTATTTGCTTCATGTTTGCATGTAAATTTTTGTCCACCACTACATGGCTGTTGCATTTGTATCATGTCAAGTTTTACATAAGAAGGTTTAGGAAACATTTGAGCTGAAGACAAAGAACGTGGAACTAAAGAAATGACTAAATGGAAGACTATTTTTATGGTAAGCAAATGCCACCCACCCAGTTCTCCTTGAGAATGATTTTACACATAAAGAAGACAGCGATAACTCAGGGAAGAGCATTGTTCTAAATTACTTCCACTTTTATATGCGATGTAATGAGATAAGAAAATGGGAAAGAAATTTCTACAATTTCTATATGTGTCTATCAAACAATTACAAAACTGCTTCAGCCACAGTACTTGGAAGCTAACTAGATTACTAGTATCTGAGTAGAGTACTTCATGGAATGTGTTTTAAAAAGTTTCAGCAGAAATAAGAATTCAAATGTTTTTTGAAGAAATGATAATGAAGGGACCGGGGAGATAGCTCAATAGAATAAGCATCTGCCTGGCAAGTACAGGGTCCTGAATTCAATCTCCAGTATGCCCCCCCCCCAAAAAAAAGGAAAAAAAAAAGAAAAGAAAAGAAAAGAAAGAAAAAAGATAGTGGATTCGTGAATGAAGGACACTGCATGCCACTTTTTCAATACTAAGATATTTTCAGGTGGAGCTATCACTCTGAATGCTTAACACATACAAATTATTAGAAGTTCTATATGCTCTTTGAAGCCTCAGGTTTCATGGTGCAAAACTCTGCCTCCCTGAAGTAGTTTCATATATTTTTACTTTCCTGGGGCTCCTTATGTTCATGGTAAACTCAGTGAAGACAGCCTGACTTCTGACATTTCAAACTCATTTGGTTCATGACATGGGGCGCGATAACTTTCTTCATACTTCCATATGAAGCTCATTGAACTTCCATATTTTATGACAAGAGTTTTAAATTGGAGATGTTTTCATCTACTATTCCTTAAAATATTTTTATGACTCCCTACTTCAGTCACCCCAATTTTGAGGATATAGGTAACCAAGAATGGAACTCAGGACTGTGTGCTGCTGCACTATACCCCAGTCCTAAATTGCCCCAATTTACTAAGCACTGCAAGTTGTCCTGCAGCTAAGCAAGTCTCTGCTTGTCTTCTTTCAGTATTTTGTCCCCATGTGTTTAGTCTTAGACAGTGTCTACTGCTGTCTTTGAGGTCACTCATCGATTCTCCAAGCCTCTAATCTGCTGTAATCTCAGCCTCTGCCATTTTTATCGGCAGTCATGATGCTTCCGCCCCTTTTGTGTCTCCCGCATCTCCCCTGCAACCCTAATACGTTTTTCTCTACCTACCTGAGCACGTCCAGTGTAGATGTAAAAGGTGGTACCATGTTTTGTCTACTGATTCTATTATTTCTGGATTTCTTTTTAACTTTTTAAAAAAATTTTCCCCTCCCTATATAACAGATATTACTTTCCCAATTCTTTGCATAGCTAGCCATTGATATCTGATCCCAGACACTGTTACCTTGTTGGATGTTGCATATCTTTTTTTCTTCTCTTTTTTCAAATATTTTGAACCTTGTTCAATTCCTTTAAGTCTCCAAACAATTAAGTTACTTAAAACCAGTTTGATTCTCTCAAGCCTTGCACTACCTAGGAGACCAGAAGAGCTGAAGATGAAGCCAGGTTGCCAAACCATAGCTTACAGGCTAAATCCAGCCCACCTACTGCTTTCCGGTCTTGAGGGCACCACTCAAGCTCTGTGAACCACAAAGACAGAGCTCCCTCTACCCCCCCTCTTGACCCCTGCCGGCAGCCATACTTGTTCATAGCTTTTCAGGCATAGTATGGGTCACCATCTACAAGGTGGAGGCTTTATTATTACCAATCTCCAAGCATCAAGCTATGGGAGTGAGGACTCCAGCCTGGGAGTCCGCATGAAGGAAACCAGCTTCTCTGTAGCACGCTGCCCCATGAAGACACCCAAGCTTTCTGGATGAGAGCCCAGAAGGAGAGACAGTAGCTCCAATGGGCAGAAATCACAACTGACCAAAGTGGCATCTGCACCCCTCCTTGACAGTAGTCAAGTCCTCCCCTTCAGGCCATGTGTTTTCATCCTGAGACACCAAAGAGATAGCCTACTGCAGTCAGAAAGGTGGGAGAATGGAATGTTCTCTCTTATCACGCACATATCTACAAAATGTACTCAATTCTTGCTATTGAATCACAAGGTCCAAATTGTTTGCTAGAAGAACCTTCATAGAAATAGTTATACACACCAACCTAGGATTGGTTTTTCCCACCAGCTGAACTAATATCATCTTGAATATTCTAACTTAGGGAAATGTCTGGGTTCTGGGCAGGTTCTTTCTCTCCAGGCAGCAAGTAGAGGCGCTGGTGGGCTCACTCTTCGGTCTCCTTTCTTAAGGATCACTGTCCTGCGCTTCCTGTTGTTCAGTGTTTCAAAACCATGATTTCACATATTTGATCTTGTTATGGTTTGTGTCTAGTTGTCCCCCCAAAGCCTCATGCATTTATGGGGTGAGGACTTCTAGAGTTTGTGTTAACTCATGATCCACTGGGATTATGTGTGATCCAAGGCTGGGATTATAGGT
>NW_004524623.1:7821429-7834298 GCF_000260255.1 Octodon degus | reverse complement strand
TCCCAGCAACGAGAGAAGAGTAACCAAGACAGATCTCATTTTATATTTGTTAAAGGCAGAAAAGTGAACTTATTCATCACTCTCTGATGCCAGAAAGTGGAATTACTATCATCCAACATGTGAAGAATCACAAATTCTTAGGACTTAAAAAACCAACAAGTTATTCATAGGAAATAGAAAAAGTATTTTGATGGGATAAATCTAAGAGACTTAAGTTCTAGTTTGTTTGCTTGTTCATTTTGTTTTTATTTTTGTTGTAAAGAGAAAAAAAAAAAAACATCCACCTTGAGATAAGCAGATTTTTTAGAATGTTTCTCAAATGTCCAGTGATATGGCAATGTTGAAATTGTCCTTTGTCTTCTAATGCTTTTACCAAAAGAATATAGTCTTTATTTAATTCTAAGATTTTTAGTACATCAAATGTCAACATTTTGAAGGAAATTAGGTCAAGCATGTAGCATTTCATGAGTTATAATATCTATACATAGAATGAATAATTCATATATTTGGACAGAAAGGATGAAAAGATTAGTTCCTACCAAATACATTCTTAAATTAAAATAATGAATAATAAAATACAGCAAGAGAGAGTTTGGAAGAAATTATAATTTCCATCCCTCATTTGGATGCAATCCAAACTGTATATGACATCTTATATTAAAAAAAGTCTCGTTTCCCTCATATTCTAAAATTTAAATCAGATCTTCAAATATATTGTCTTTCTGAGAGAGTGATAGCTATGAAATCAAGCAATTTGATTTTGATGGGGATGGTTTGTAGAGGGTGCAGTTTTCCTATTGCTGACTCTACGCAGAAAAAATTTTAACCTGTCCATGATTTATGAAAACAGAATTGCCTCTGCAGTAAAAATGCACAAATTACTTAGCTCTAGTTTTATCAGTGAGGAAGGAAGGCTCTTCTAAAGAGTCCTTTTTCTTACCCCTAAGATGATATGCTTCTGAAAGATCAACATATCGAGCTGCTTCTCAAGCTACCAACTGAGTTCAGTATGACAGATTGCCAAGGGAAAAGAAAGCAGCTTTTCTTCTTGTCATTAATAGTTAATTGTTATTGCAGTTGCTGAGATGGGAAATGTGGGCTAGAGAAATCATTTCCAGCCTCTCTAAAAGTGCTGCGCTACTATTAGAAGTGATCACAAGGCAGAAAATAGCCTATTCCTTGGTGGATGAAATGTAGTAGGCATGTGGATTTTTCTTTCTCCCCTCTCTAAAGCACTTTCACAAGCAGGCCACATGGGACAATAATTCAGCTTTAATGTTTCATGAGTGCTCTCATGTTTTGGAGCATCGCTGAAGCTGGCCTTTGGGGATAGAATACGGACACCCATGATAGTGCTCCATGCATTGCTGAAGGGTTTCCTTCACTCTCAATACTAACTCTTAGGCAGTTACAGAGATATTCAGAACAGCATCTTCTAAGACTATGGTTAGTCTTCTAATCTAACATCTCTGGGATATTGGAGTTTCCCCAAATGAGAAGAGGAATGAAAGAAACGTGACTAATAAAGGTCGACAGGTAAAAAAGAAGAGTAGAACTGTGTGTGTGTGTGTGTGTGTGTGTGTGTGTGTGTGTGTGTGTGTGTCTTTTTGAGACAGGGTTCTACCATGCAGTTCACACTGGCCTTGAACTCACTGTGTAGCCCAGGCTGGCCTTAGGCTTGCAGGGATCCTCCTGCTTCAGCCTCCCAAGAGAGAAATGTAGAAGTTTATTTGGCCCTGAGTTTAGAGAATGACAAAGAAATTGCTTTGACAATCCTCATCCAGTGAACAATGTAACTTTTACATTCTTGACTGAAGCATAGTAAGCTAAAAAAATAAAAGACAAACTTTAAAGAAAAATCTTGTTTCAGTCAGTGCTACATAAAATCATGGAATTTTGCTGCATTTGTTGCTTTAGAATCTGGGAAAGCCTGTGCAGGAAAATGTAATGGATAATGCTAGCAGTTAAAGTAGATCTTATATCTACTGTGTACAGCTGTTTGACCTTGGGCATAGCAACTGACCTCTGTCTTGCATCCGTAGCTCCCTAACTGGAAAAGTGCACACATTACTGAGCCTAGGGTGTAGGAGTTCTGAAATTCGGGCACTTGTGCATGATACAAAAGGTTCAATGTGTGTTGATACTGTTCTTAATTTTTTTGGGGGGGTACATGTCCAACTTTTTTTCATTAATTCTATTGAGAAACAAATAGCAATGAGACAGTTTCAAAACAGGTTAATAGTATAGTTACAATGATTAATACATTGCCTATTGTTGTCTTCATAGTAGTTATTCATAGTACAAGATGCAGACATGATATCTTGTCTAAACACTTAGTACAAATCTTTCTTCTAATTGAATTGAGAGAAAGTAGCTGTATATCAATCCTAACTATTTTGCATATACAGATACAAAATACTCCTTTATTTAAATCATCTTTTTTGTTTAGTTTTTATGTCCAGTACAACCAATATGTGCTTTAAGTATCAACAAAAGTACAGTGAAGTTGCTTGAAGATCAGAATTACCCAGGTTGACAGTCTAAAATTTCTGCCCTGAAAGCCAACCTCTATCTAACATTGTTGTGCATTAAAAGCACCTTTTCAACAGCTATAACACTTTTAAAATTTTTACTTATTACCACATGTTTATGATTAATACAGTTTACAATCACCTTGAGGAGTAGTTTCATGTACATACAATAGCTTCTTTCTATTTTAGTCCCCTTCCCCTTCCCTCTCCCTCCTCCAAGTCCCCTGTCCCATTTTTCATTCTTGTTGATATTATTGATCTTAGCTCATCGTATGGCATCTAGTGTTCATATTAACTGAGGTTATTAGATTCCTGTGCATCACATATCCTCATTCTCCTCACCCCTCACAATTTTCCCTTAGACTACTGCCCTATTGCAACAGACCTATCTCCTAGTCCCCTTCTATTCATCCTTTACATATATCTATATCTATATCTATATCTATATCTATATCTATATATATATATTCTTTTTTTGTGACCAGCTCAGCCCACCCTAGGGGCAGGAGTGGTGTGGCATGTGGTGCTGGGGATCAAACCACTGTCCCTGCACTTTGCCTAAGCTTGTCTAAGCAGGCACTTCAGACCACCGAGCTATCTCACTGGCCCCTACTATTCTTTTTATTTGAACTTTGTACCAGTCAAATTAGAGATGCCATACAGTACTGAAGCTTGCATGTCTGGTTTATTTCACTCAACATTATATTCTCCAGATTATCCATTTTTCTACAAATGTCTCAAATCTGTTTTTCTTTACAGTACAGTAATATTTCATTCTATATAGATAACACATTTTCTTTATTAAATCATCTGGTGATGGATCTATAGGCTGTCTCCAGGATTTATCTGTTATGAATTGTGCTGAAATAAACATTTATATGTATGTATCATGGTAGTGTGATGTCTCATCTATTTGAGGAAAATATCTAGTAGAAAGATCACTGGTGATAAAAACAGCACAGTACTGTAACAAAAAAGACACGTGGGTTGATGGACCAAAACTGAAGATAAAGAAACTTTCATCCATTGAAAGATCTAAACATTAAAACAGAAGCATTAAACCTATTGGGAGATAAATAAGTAAAACTTTTGAAGACATAGGTGCAAGCAATGATGTTCTAAGCAGAACCTCAATTGCATAAGAAAATAACAGCAAGAATCAACAAATGAGGTTATATCAGACTAAATAGTTTCTGTACAGCCAAAGAATCCACCAGTGGAATAAACAGACAACCCACAGAATGGAAAAAAATTTTGCCAGCTACTCCTCAGACAGAGGACGAATACCTAAAATATATAAAAACCTCAAAAATTTATCTACCAAAATTAAATGTCCTGCCAAGAAATGGGGAAGAGAAATGAACAGACACTTCACAGAGGAAAAAATGTGGTGATTCACAAATATATGAAAAAATGCTCAACATCACCAGCCATTAGAGAAGTCAAAATTGAAGCGATGTTAAGATTCCATCTTATTCCAGAAAGAATGGAAATCATTAAGAAATCAATCAATGACAAATGATGATGAGCTTTAGTGAAAAAGGAACCCTACTACATTGCTGGTGGGAATGCAAACTAGTAAAACCATTATGGAAACCAGTATGGAGATTTCTCAAATAGTTATAACATTTGGTTCACAGGCTTTAAAAAAAGAATTACAAAACTATTCTAGAAAATGTATTTTTATGGGCTGGCCATGTAGCTCAACAGATCAAAGCACCTGAAAGCAGGTGCGAGGACCAGGGGTTCAATCCCTGGGCCTGCCCCCAAGGGCATGCTGAAACAGTGATTGAGAACGAGCATGATGGTGCGCGCCTGTAATCCCAGATCTTGGGAGGCTATAAACAGGCAGATGACTACAAGTCTGATCTAGTAGTGAGACACTGAAGACCCTGTAGACCCTTCCCTGAAAAATACAAAAGAGAAAGAAGAAAGAATAAAGAAAGAAAGAAAGAAAGAAAGAAAGAAAGAAAGAAAGAAAGAAAGAAAGAAAGAAAGAAAGAAGACATGTGCTTCAATTTATTTACTCTACCAGACTGTGAATATTATCTTAGTTTTTATTATAAAATTGCCTAAAAATCAGAGGGTGGAGAACATATTTACTGAATTTCTGACAAAAAGTCCACACAAAATGGAAATGAGGATGTCATTATTTTGTAGGCACCTGTCAGTTCATAATAATGTCCCAAGAAATTATTAAGGGCAGTGCTCTTCTTTTCAAGTTTGTATTTGTTGACAAACTAGTTGAGAACATTACATGTGAGCTTCTAACACTTATGCTGAAGATTATCATCTTGTGTTTTTATTAATGTGAGGTTTTATTATTGTGAACCACCTACCCATTTTTCGGTATCACGGAGAAAACACAATGACATCTGAAGTTTTATTGACTTTTTTAAGTGCTTTTCTGCACATTTCACGAGCACATGTTAGCCTTTAGTAGAATGCTCAGTTAAATAAAATCCTAGTTAATGTTGGCAAGACATGAGTGATGGAACTGCCATAGTGCATTTCAATAAGATTTGATCATCTTACCTATGAGGTCTTTAAGCTAATTTGACTCAGAGAGCTTTTGTCTTTCTGTGAAAGACAGACATATAATTATGCTGCTTCGTTAAGGGAAAAGAAGTATGCATGTCACTGAGATTTCCCTTGTCACTTAAAATTCTAAGTACATTTCTCATCATGACACTGTTATTCTAGTTGAAAAGCGACTTAAATTCTAAAGTTATTTATCAGAGAAATATTTTCTCAGCATTTCTGGATAACTACTTTTAGTATTAGTCTCATATTTATTTCCCATTAAGTGTAAATTTGTTCATTAATTCAATATTTTTGAAGATGGCCTTTTGTAATTGATACTCAAGTCATTGTTAAGAAGTTAACAATTAAATGTTAATCTAATTTTAATGACCATTCTACAAGAAGTTAGTGCATGCTAATCATTTACCATCAATTTTTGTATATACTGTACTTAGAAAACAAGGGGAAACAAACTCTGTGAAAGCAAGAATATCACATCTGCATTCTTTTTTTGTGGTTCTGATTTATTTATTTATTTTTATTTTATTTTATTTTTTTCAAAATTTTATTGATAAAAATTCTATCACTTACTAGGAACCAGGGATTGAACTCAGGCCCTTGTACTTGCCAGGGAAGTGCTTATTCCACTGAGCCATCTCCCCAGCCCCCACATCTGCATTCTTAAGGCTTCAATGCTTTTATTATTACCACTCAATGTTAGAAAATGTACTGAGTATTTCCACCACTTGACATTTGGTCACTGTCATCTGCACAGTAAATTTTAAGGACTCTGTGTTTTGAGTCATCTCATTTAACCATAGCAGTTGTTCACCAATCATAGATAAAGTTTTTATTGGGACAGAACTACTAAAAATAATGTCAGGGTGGAACTTTAGGGTTTGATGAACCCAGCAGATGCCTACCTACATGACTTTATAGGAGAATACCACAAATGGAGAATGATGAGTCCTAGGCTACGACTTCCCTGGAAAAGTCGAGCTATATTTATCTAATTGCTGGTAGTTGTTAATCATTTCCTTCTGTAATACCTTACAAAAACATTACTATTATGCCTTCCATCCAAGATTCTTCTAAATAAGGTGAAAACTGGCTCAATAGTATTCTGAGCTTCACTTTATCCAAGATTAGAAAATGTGTCAACAAAGGAAATGTTAAAATATTTTTTAAAGTGTCACAAAATGTCTGTAAATCACTGAAACATCAAGTGGTGTTTATTCGGCTGTTATATTCCATTCCTTCCCACTTTTAGTTGAATTGATCACACTGGTAGATGGAATCATATTAAATCAATTCAGTATTTATTGAGGTATCTCTAGAAAGCATGCAGAATAAAAAGTATAAATACAAAAACTGAGATATCTACAAATTTCCATCAACAAATTTTAAATATATTGAACCAAAATTTATAGCCTAGTGACAAAATGAGGAAGTAGATTATTTGGGGGTAGAGAGAGATGTTGGCCAGCAATAAAAAAAAAATTCAGTTAAATAGAAGGAATCAAGTTAAAATATCTATTCTACAGTGAGGATATTATAGTTAGGAATGTGTAAAAAGGTACAAATGTAGTGCAGCCATTGGGAATACAGTGAACAACATTAAAAAAAAATTCACATAACGGAGATTTATACAATACTGTTAATCTTTCACATATAAGAAGTTAATAGATAAGCAATCCTGATTAGATGCAGTAATTCAACAGTGTCTGATTCCCTCAGTTTGACATCTTTGATGTGTGCCTTCAGGTCTTGTACTGGCCACCTACTGGTCACAAAATCACCACCACAACTGAGCATCATCAGTGCTCCAGGAAAGCAGATGAGCTAGAGCACTCCCCTGTACTGGGCGTCTCTTTTATGAACCAGCATAAATTTTCCCCTGACGGTGCCCGAACTGTCATGTGGGGTCATATCCAGCTGGGAGGGTGGTTATACCTTAGAATGAGTAATTGGGTTTTCCAAACCCTCTTGTGCAAAGTAGCAAGAGAAAAAGAAGGGACTGTAGGGCCCGTCTCTCGATAATATCTCTACACAAAGTAAGGAAGAGAGAAGTTGTAGACATCAAAAAGAACTCTGATGTGGGGTAGGAATGACATGTAAGGGGCTTTTCCTTAAAGTTGGAACTTTAAGGGTAAAGAATAGATTTGATAATGGAGTTATGAGCTACAGTTCAGCACAGCAAGCAAAAGAAGGCATAGAGGCATAAAATGTGTAGCCTCTTTGGGAATGAGTGAAGGGTACTATGTTACGTCTGCATCTAAGGGAAACTATAAATACACTACAAGAAATTTATACATTGAGAATTTACAAAAGGATTTTGGTCTCATTTGTAGAGTTGCATTGCTGTACTAAATAGTTTAACTTTCAGTGGTTTTCCAAAACTTAAAAACATTGAACATGAAATCCTTGGCCCAGTAATAAAAGTTCTTGATGATTTGGGTTTTCCTTGATTGCTTGTTCATTTTTCCCTACCGTGGTATTCTACATCTTTGCCAACAACTGATCAAACTGAATTCCTTGTCACCACCACCATCTCTAAAACAATAGTCTCTTTTTATAACCACACAACATTCCCTGCTGTGGACTATTTTGAAATTTTTTTTTCTCTTTCCAAAATGAAGTTCTATTCACTATTCAAGGTCCACCCCAAATATCACCTTCGTATAAAACCACCTCTAATTACTGCATCGAGTCACTCCACTCTATACTATTATTGAATTCTAAGGACTTGGCAGGTTTCCATTTGATGAAAAGGATGAGCTAGGTGAGATCTAAACTCCAACTGGGATTCACATACTGACAAGAGTGGTGGTTCGGACCCAGCTCAAGGCTGTTTTCTTTTCTTGTGACTTCCAAATCCATGGTCAGTAGGCATAACAGTAGGATGCCAAAGAATGACCTTAGTGCCGCATTTCTCTTCATGTGCCCCAACAGCATGTCTGTATTTGGATGGCTAACTAAAGCCTGAAAGAGCAGGAGTTCTGCCAGTTCCAAGGAGGCTCTAACTAGAGGACTGGTACTGCTTTTACCACTTGGCCAGGGAAGGACCCAAAGCAGTACCTGGGGCCTGCTTGCATGTTAAGAACTTTTTGCTTCGACACAATTCAATTTCACTTTCTTCTGACCAGGAGCACACTATGGAATCACAGATTTTTTTCTAATGTGAGAGCTACCTATTCATATCCTTTTAGAAATTTTAGTTTGTTGGTTAAGACCATGAGTTACAGCATAAATCTTGGCTCTACTGTAAAGCTATGTGATATTGAGAGGAGCCTCAGTTTCCCAGTACATATAATGGCAACAGCCATGGCATCCACGCCATTTAGTAGTCATGAGTATTAAAGGAGGTAGTCTCATACCACTTACTGCTAAGATGTCTCTCAGGTAGGTGGATGTTCAAGAAGAAGGGGATGGTGAATGACAGCAAGAGACAGGAAAAGGAATATTGTGGGTCTGTCCTGCTTCAAGGTTGTATATGGTGAGATTTTTGGACTTATGTGCAAACATGAGAAGCATAGAATTCTTTATCCTATTTTTAAAATATAATCTAATTTTTAAATGTTTTTTATCATATTATGTAGGGACTTAAAGTTCAACATATAAATACTTGATGAAAAATACCTGTTCCTTATTAAGCCTAAGATGTTTGAAATGCAGTGAGATAGTGAGGTTAAGCTTGATAGCCTAAATCGTTTGATAATAACAATAAGCTTTTCTTCTGGATGGTTAACAACCTAAGTTTGCAGACCAAAATTAGAGAAAAAGGAGGGCTACAAGGAAAGCCAACATTTTGGCCCTAGCCTTCTAAGGTCAATTAAGACTCAGGACATATGAGAACTTGTACTGTAATGTCATGTACCTCGGTAGTGTCCCAAATTTTCTGATCAAGAAGATTATGGGGCCAAAGAGGAAAGTGATCGATGATGTAGAGTGTGCCTAAGGAGAGTAACATGGGGAGAAGACACTCTCTCAGGCTTTCACAGAGAGCACATTGGCCAAGTAATGGCCGTGACTCATCCACATGGCTGACACTGACAAAGGTTCTACCATCTGAGGTACAGGATCTCAGGATAAATCCTGAGGGCATTTCACTGACCTTCTCAGACCAAAAAGCTACAACTCTTGTTGCACAGGTCCTGCTTTACCTTGGTCTTAACCATCCAGTAGAAAAGTATGAAGACAAAATATAGGAAGTAAAGCCATGTTGTTATGTTGAGCTGTGGGGGACTCAGGTCAATAATTTCTGACATTACCAGTTAAACAGAAGACCCAATGCTATTATGGGCTACTGGACTCTTTTAGAATATTTTGCTGAGTTTACACACCTATAATATTCAATAACGGAACTTTAAAAAAATGGGGTATAACTATGAATGTCCATTTTGTATCTGTGTATTCAAAGTGGTTGGGATAGATATATAGTTGCATTCTCTTAATGAATAGAATGATTTGTTCTAATGGTGTTTGTAAGTAGGATCACAAGTCTGCATCTTGTACAGCAATTAACCACTAAGAAGAATATATGCAGTGTATTATTTGTTGAAACTGTACTTTTGATTTGATTTGAAACTGTCTCATTGCTAGATGTTTATCAATAAAACTTTGAAAAAAAAATAAATAAATAAAATAAAAAAAGGAGGTAGTCTCCCTAAACTCCTTAAGCCAACCACTTCAAACTAGTAGAGTTGATTATTTAACTGAGGTAATTATTTTGAGGGAGAAGACATCATTCATATTTGTAATTTCCTCCATAATAGTTTACACTTTCTATTTTGAAAATGTATAAATTGTTTTCACTATTTCATGGTTCTAGAAAGAAGAGTTGTAGGAATTTAAAAGAAAAAGCCTTCAAGCACAGAGACTCATGGCCATCATTATAAGGTACTCAAGGGGAGGTGGTCTAAAGTGCCTGCCAGGCAAGTGCAGGGGCCAGAGTTCAATGGTATCATGCTGGCTCTGGAATCCTGGGTGCACTGTGCCAGCCACTAAAACCAGGGATGATGGTGCACCCTCATAATCCCAGCACATGGGAGGCTGAGACAGGAGGATCACTATGAATCTGCGCTGCATAGTGAGATCCTGTACCAAAGGGAGCTGGGGATACACCTCAATGGTAGAGCATTTGCTTAGCATGAACCAGGTCTTGGGTTCAATCCCTAGGGGGGAGAGAGACAGAGACAGAGACAGAGAGATGGCACAGAGACAGAGGAAGGAGAAAAGAAGTGTAAAAAGAGGAATAAAGAAGTGAGAAAAAGAAGGGAGGAAAAGAGAGGCTGAGACAGAAGGATCACGGTGGGTTTGAGACCAGTGTGGGCTACATAGTCAGCTCAAAGAGAGCCTGAACTGCATAGTGAGAACCTGTTTCAAAAGAAGGGAGGGAAAGAGGAAGGAGGTGGAGAAAAGAAGAAAGAAAGCAAAAGGCTGCTGGTTGTGTACTAATAACCTGCTATTAAAAATTCGTATTTTCAAACTTTTTGAAGAATATCCTGGAAAAATTATCAAAAGCACCTTAGAAATCATAATTCTAATTCCACAAATTGTAAGAAATTAATACAAGATGTATACAAATAATATTGTGGACTAGACTAAGCAACAAAAATGTCCATTGATAGGGATTAATTAAATTAATTTAAAACTATACAATGCTAAGATAAACCCATATTTTTGACTTAGAAAATCACATCATCTAAGTACAAACAAAGGTAACATTATAGAGAATGTCATCTTGCTTCTGCTAAAAAAAATTTAATGACAGACTGGGCATGGTGATGCATGCCTATAATCCCAGCTCTTGAGAGGCTGTAAACAGGCAGATCACTGTGAGTCCAATCTAATAGTGAGACTCCAAACACCCTGTGTAGACCCTTAAAAAAATTAATGACTAGGCAGGCACTCTATGTGTGACAAAATAAGGCTGGGCAAAGATACACAAAGCATGAGCTAACACTTTCAGTGAAATTAGGGATATGACCTTTTCCATTTTGCTATTCTTTCGAATTTTCACAATATAAATTATGAAAAATAAATATTTTTGTAACAATGACCATCTTAAAACTTCAGTTTTTCTAAACAGCACTGCCATGATCCATGGTCTCGGCTGTTTACCCATTCACAGGGCTGTTCACAGTCTGACTTGGGAGATAAAAGCCATGAGTGGTAGGGTCAAAACCAGAAACCAGGAAGCAGACTAACTTCAATCCCCTCTCTGTTGTTAACTTCTTGTGTTGTCTTTAACAAACATTCTTAAATTGTGTTGATCCATATGTATACTGGTGTAGTACTGCTATGAAGATGTGGTCAGATTTACTTCTTATTTAACTAACCAGCATTGGGGAGTTTCAAATACTAAAATGAAAGAGTCAACTAACCAATCTCAGTCTAATAAGCATGCAATAATTAAAGACTTACATTTAGAGTACACACACACACACACACACACACACACACACACACAGCCAGGACCAGATAAAATAAAAGAGTCACTGAGATTACAAGTCTATAAAAGTCCTCTCAGAATCATACAGCTAGCTGACTATCGGATCCTAACTCCCAAAATGTCGAATGTTTACACTCCCCTGACAATAAATCTCTCCTTAAATTTCTCATCCTACACACACATACACACACACACACACACACACACTCACTTTAACATCGGTCATAAAGATGGTTGAGACACAGCTCAGAATAATCAATTTTGTTTGTTAAACGGGTATGTAGAAAAGACCTAATTACAGTTAGGAAGAAGAAATTTGTCTCTCCTCTGGTAAGTAACAGGGTATGGTAGAAAATCTCTTTCCTCAGGTACTATCTTTTCCTTATTTTTATTTTTTATGATTGCTTTCTGTTTCTCCATGAACATTGTGTTCTTCTCCCAGAAGTCTGAAAGAACCATAAGAAATGTACAAAAGCCACTGTCCAGTGGTGAAATCCTCCAAGTCTAACCACAAACTTCAAGCCTCAACATAATCATGCTTTATAAGTTGAAACTTTTCTATTTTCTTACCTATTACCCAAAAAGTATTTGAAAAAGATACAATGCTACATTTGGAAATTAAATAACAAATAAACTAGCCTGTTGTGGCTATTAATACTGAAATCTATTTTACCTGTTGTATCTTATACCTAATTCTCCTAGCTATACCTCAATTAAACTCTGACAAAATACAACTTATACACAACTATTCCAACATAATTATCTGATCACTGTACAAAAGAGTAAATGAGAGAGAATTTTACGATCTATGAAAGTATATCTTTAAATTTGTTTAATGTATCAAACTGTGTTTGCAAACACAGCTGTTTTAAACTAATACTCCTTGTATCCTATGAATAAGTAACTAATTCTTTTATTGTTGTCATTGGTTTCCTTTTAATGTGAACATGCGGTAATCTAGAATTTTTTCCTTTGGTGCCAGACAAGGCAGCTAAAGTAACAGGTGATGTTGTTTAAGCTACACAATAATTCTACTCTGCAATATGGGCTAAAGGCAAAAGGACTCTCACAGGTTTCCAAGGAATATTCCACTTCATAGTTACACTCTACTGTACTACACCTACACACCATCTGCTTTCCCCTCCTTTCTGTATGCTGAAAGTCAAAACTTTTTATGAGTGCAAGAAGGAGATAGGAGAGAAAGGTCCATCATAACATCTTTGAGAAAACTGTTCATTGTAGATTGTTAGTGTTACTAAATGGATATAAAGTATCTTTAACAGAAGGTAGAGTTGAGGCAATAGAAAGAAGTTTATTGTCAGGAACCTGTTGTTTATTGTTGGGCCCTGAGTCCAAGGGCC
>NW_004524623.1:7820328-7820859 GCF_000260255.1 Octodon degus | reverse complement strand
CATATTCTATTCAATAAATATTATATTTTAATTCAATTCTTACTGTTTAATGATAATACTTTTAAAATTATTAGACTAACTAGACTTATTAAAACATGACCTAATCCATGTTAATCACATCTTTATGTATGAAGGGAAAGAAAGTGTGCAAAGGTACAAAGCCTTGGAAAAGCAATAAATACTCTTGAACCTCAGAGTGCCCATTAGTAAAGGAAAATAACTGTACCTGTTTCACGGGTTACTTTCAAAATGAACCAATATACTGTGCTAAGTTCACATGTTGCAGGGACTGGTATGCAGCAAGTGCTAGCTAAGTCTCTGTTCTTGTTCTTCATGAAGCATTATGCCTAGGTTTCTTCATATACTTTCCTTAACCCTGTGCTCTTCCACTCTACTTACTGGTTCAGTGTTTCAGCTCATTCCTGTGGCTCTTTGATTATGCATCTCACACTGTAGGTGCTTAGAGATTTCCACATCAAGTGTTACAACCACAGTGTGCGCACGTGTACACACACACACACACACACACAC
>NW_004524623.1:7815874-7820228 GCF_000260255.1 Octodon degus | reverse complement strand
CCATGCATATAAACTCCAGGGGGCAGGGGGAACATGATTTACACAAGTTTAGAGAGATGTAGTTGGGTCATATATCCAAGACATTCTGTTATTGGATGATTAGCTGTCCTGTTGCTGGGACAAAATATCTGATGCTAGCAACTTAGAGGAAAAGTTTGTTTGGGCTCATGATTTCAGAGGGTTTAGTCCACAGTCAACAGGCTTTAAGGTAGGAACATCACAGTGGGGGGGCTGTAGGGGAGCAAAGCTGATCACTGACTGGCAGCTGGGAAGCAGAACACCCAGGAGAAATGCCCTCTAAAGGCACAGCTCTCAGGGACACACCTCCACTGACTTGATCCCAGGTCACAGCAGCCCATGCAACCGTGAACTTCAGTGGAATCATTTTAAATATACCACGTCCACCCCATGCTACCACCACTTTAGGAGCCACTTAACCCAGGCAAGTTGGCAATTAAGACTCACTGGCACAATTATTACTATTCTTTGTCGTGTGTGTGAGACTCTTATTTTCTTTAAAGAGAATGCAAAATAATGGTAATAAAAATTAGAAATGATACAGAATTTCACTAAACAAAATAAAATCGATTACTACTATTCTTTGTTATATTTTGTGTTTTGTTTTAGCAAACCCATCACACTCCTGTATGCATCCCCATTGACCACAGATGGAAGACCAGAGTTCTGGGTTGTCATGCATTTTGATAATAAAGGCTGGGTGATCCTAGGCTTCCTTGGAATTACCTGATATGATGTTATTTATGATGAATGGCTAATTAAAAGGGCTGGCTGAACAAACTGATGCACCAAGGTTCCCTCTGAGATTCTGCCCCTCAACCTGCCTGCTGGGTGACAAAGTGATATGGCTCTGATGTGGATTACATGGGGCGCTATGAATTTACCCAGCATGGCTTGCACTGAGCTATTTTATCAAAACCCATGTCTTCTTTGAAATGATGTACACATCAAACACTTGTTCTTCTTTTGCTCATCAACAAGGATAGTTCCTGATATTTATTTCCCAGAAAGAGTTGAGCTTTTGTTACTTAATCAAATCGCTAATGCCACGTGAACATACCCACGTGAACCATATACCCATGGGGTGAAAAAAGCCAGTGCTTCAAGCTCCTCAGTGACAAGAAACACAAATATCACCTGAAATAGTATTCATTAGAAATGCAGATTAACTTTTCTTGTGGCTCTCAACTTCTTTCAGATATCTTACTGAAGCTCAATACCTAAAAATAAGGCTTTATTTTAAAGAAAATAAGCATGAAGCATTTTAACCACAATCAGAATCTTTAACTCTCAACCAATAAAGAACATACTCAAGGAATTATTACAAAATAATATATGAATGTATGGCTAGATTTAAGTGCATTTTACTTAAAATCAGAACATGTACTATTTATGTGCTATGTGTATATGCTATAGTTAACACATAGAGACATAGATTTTTGAATAGATAAATAATGTACTTTGATCTATAAGTACATTTGATTGTTCTATGGAAATAAAGATTAATGAGTGCAGGCCCAGACAGGGAGGAAGTGGACCTTAGACTTCTTTTTCTCTTATCAAGGTATTAGTTGGCCTTCAAAACTTGCTTAGCTCAAGCCCTTCAGCTACTTTTTGCTATTTTTGTTCCTTTTCGCTCTTTATTATTTTCTATTTGTCTCCATTCAGTTGTTCAATAAAAATATATTACATATCTATTCAGGAGCCAGGAAATAGAATAAATATTTAGATAAACAAGGCAAAGTAACTTTCTCCTTAAAGAACCAACATTCTTACAACAAAATACAGCAGAGAGAAGTCAGAAGAGGGGGAGTGCAGAGAGACTGAGGCACAGAGAGAGAATCAGTTATTAAAACTTATAAAGAAGTCTATGAAGCAAACATACAAGATACTGAAGAGGGTGTGATGAGAGAGAGCTGTAGGTATGGGACACTTCCTTAGATAATATGGAATAGCCTGTTTCAGAATAGACGTTTGACTTATAATGTAAGGAATGAGAGTTAAATCAGGGTAGTACTGAGGCATCTCAGACAGAAGGACCATCCCAGAAAGGAGGCTAGAGTTGTTTAAGCACTATAAAGAAGAAAGTGAGGCCAGTAAAGTGATCTGGAGTCATAAATATGCAGGACTTTGTAAACTCTGATAAAGACTTGTGGCTTTTTTTCTAAAAGCAATAGGGGGAAAATGCTTGCAGGATTTCTGTATAGAGCAAATGTAATTTTATTTATAATTTTAAAAGACATCTCCTGAGATTATGGGCAGAATGGGTTAGAAGAGAAAGAATGGACGTGGAATGGTATGGAAATTCCTCCAAATCTAGATGATGGTAGCATAATCCTGACAGTGTGTTCAATGGATCAAATGGAAAAATGGGCTTCATGCTTAGAAACAGGACTGAGGTGCCTGAAACTGGTGTGGAGGTGCTAAGCAAGGTGAGCAAAACGATTCAAAGGCACTTCCCAGG
This sequence comes from Octodon degus, assembly GCF_000260255.1. Lineage (NCBI taxonomy): Eukaryota > Metazoa > Chordata > Mammalia > Rodentia > Octodontidae > Octodon > Octodon degus. The sequence goes on along the minus strand of NW_004524623.1, from coordinate 7,817,746 downwards.
TTTTATTTTTTAATCTTGTGCAGCTACATGATTAGGAACTCTACTTATTAAAATGAGAAAATTCAAAGAATCACAGGATTAAGAATAGTCAAATATCAATTTGGGGCATAACGAATTTGAGATTTATTTTGGACAAACTAATTGAGTTTCATGTTACACTTAGATAGAGACAGTAGACCAAAAGAAAAGACCTGAGCTACACATAGACCTACGTAAAGTATTGGAATATAAAGAATATATAGAAGCTAGGATTGGATAAGATTTCTTAGGGAAAGAGTACATGTGGAAAATAAAAGTATCCAGTAAGTAAACTGAAGTCTTGTTAGCATATAGAAGCTGGGTGGAAAAGGTGCCAGAAGATTGGAAAGAACACCACTGAGGTTGGAGAAACACTAGAACTACATAGTGCCACAGAAGCTGAGAGAGGAAAGTTTCAGGAAGGTCCATGGTGCCAGATAGCTGAGGGGAATCTGATGAGCATACAGCAGTGTCTGCTGACGTGACAATATGGTTGACACTGATGGTGATGAAATTGGTTTCTCTCCATTTTTGGAAGAGGGTCAGATCAGAGCTACTTAGTGAAATAAATAGAGACAAGGCAGAAACTATGAATGATTGAGTTGAGAATATTTTAAAAGGGGGTTAACAAAGCAGATTAAGCCTAAAATGGTCATGTTTATGGCTATTACATGCTAAAATTCACAAACAAGAGATAAAAAATATTCTTCCAATGCTCAAAAATTATTTTTGAGTCAGCAATGAGGCTACTCATGTTATTGTAAATGATTGATGCTGTGTATGCATCGTTGTTGTACCGTGTCACTTCTGTCTTCTCTCAACATGAATAATGTTATCAACTAGTATTGATTTTGGAACTATATTCATGTGTCTAATGAAACCAAAACATAGTTATAGATAGAAGAATTCAGAAAAAAAATAAGAAAATCAATGAACTATATGAAATTTATAATAATAAAAAAAAACAGGACGACTGAAAGACTCGGACCCCAAGAAGGTCTAATGTTGAAGATGCCTTATACATATTTACATGCTAGTAAATTAGTAGTGAAGAAGGAGCACAAACCAGGATAGGAAGCACATTCTTAGGGACATAACAGGAGTTGGAAGAATAAGGGTGTCCATTGCCCTTAGGGAGAACTGGAAAGATGTCATTTACAGGACTGTGGGTGTGAAGACCAGGACTTCCAAGCCGCTGGATGCCTGGTGTGTAGCAATGCACACATTCACAGATTTTGTATCTATTTTACCTCAAAAGTAAAGGTGTTAATTGCCACTCAGTAAGGGCTAAATTACAAGCACAGAGTAAATTGTTTTATAAAGCTAAGAAAACTGTAATCAAAAATATTGAATGGAGCTGGCCAAATAGCTTAGTGGATTAAAGCTCCTGCAAGCAGATGGAGGGGCCCGGGGTTCGATCCCCAGGCCTGCCATTCTGGCCCCACCCCTGGGGCACGCTGAGAAGGCAGTAAGACGGGGGGTGGCAGCACGCACTTGTAATCCCAGCTCTTGGAAGGCTGTAAACAGGAGGATCACTGTGAGTCTGATTTAGTAGTGAGACCCTGAACACCCTATAGACACTTCCCTAAAATACTAGATAGATAGATAGATAGATAGATAGATAGATAGATAGATAGATAGATAGATAGATAGACTTTTTTTAAAATGGATATTCCCATGTGAGTAATGTAAACTCATCTTACTGGACATGATAAAGTAGTCAGATGAAATACATAATAGAATTTCTTGTTATTAAAATCTACCAAATATGTTTTGAACATGTATTTATTTGGTACACGGTCTCATTATGCACAGCATGCCCAGGGTTCTGGGGCCGACACAGCATGCGGTGCA
>NW_004524623.1:7804638-7815774 GCF_000260255.1 Octodon degus | reverse complement strand
AGAGCTGTTCTGAGCGTCTGTTCAGAGTGCCGTACTATTTTCATCTCAGTCATGTCTCACTGGGGAGGGCATCGCATGACTAATCCAAAGTCAAGGCTCACAGTGACAGGTCCTTTCCATTCACCGCATGTTCCTGCGTGGAGCTTTCATCCTTCCACTGAATGGGTCAAACAGTTGTTCCACCACGAGGCTCTTTAAAGGAGCAAGGCTCCCATCGAGGTTTGTACCTTACAAGGACGGCATGTCCACAAGGGTTGTGGGGGACCCTTCATACGAGGTCCCCTGCCCAGGCGGCCCCAGTCAGGCGCTGACAGGAGCCTCGCTCCACCCTCACACGCGCGAGACTCCCGGCCGCCCACCGCAGGCGCGCGGGCTCCGCTGAGCCTGCGCACCGACTACCAAATATGTTTTGAACATGTATTTATTTGGTACACGGTCTCATTATGCACAGCATGCCCAGGGTTCTGGGGCCGACACAGCATGCGGTGCAGAGGATTGAACCCTGGTCCTTGTGTTTGCCAGACCGGTACTTAGACCACTGAGCTATCTCCTCAGCCCCACTGTGAACATTTAGCACTCAGTAAAATGTTTCTAGAAAATTGTTATTCAGTAATTGTCTTGAAATGTATGAGAAATAGCAATACTCAAAAATCAAATACTATAAAGATTCTTAGCTAAAAAGATACACATTTGAGAACCAGGCATGTTAAAGATTTCCGCTTTATTTCTATGTGAAGAATTGCCACGCTGGCCCCAGCCTGCTGTACCAGCCCCGTCCCTGGGGCACGCTGAGACCGAGATTGAGACTGGGTGTGGTGGTGCACACCTGTAATCCCAGTGCTTGGGAGGCTGAAAACAGGAGAATCACTACGAGTCTGATCTGTGTAGTGAGACCCTGTGGACTCTGTACTAAACATATTTTTAAAAAAGAAAAATGAATCTACTGGTGGTAATAAGTCTTAAAACTTTATCTCTGCCTTTAGAGTAAAGGAAATACTAATAAATTCTGATGTACTTGTATATTCCTCTAGTTTAAAGGGAACAAAACAAGTAATATTTTAGACTCAACTAGAGTATATGAAAAATGAGTAATATAACTATATTTTTATCATATAGTAATATAGAATTCAAAAACAAGTTACTCAAAAGATTTCTGATGAGTTAATAACAAACATGAATTTACCACAATCAATGAAAATTTATTGTATTGTAGAGTTATACTGAAATTCTCATTTGTGGCTTGTTAGAAAATCGTCAAAAGATTAATCTCATCTGTGTTTTGAAGCTATTTAACCATCTTATTTACTTTAGCTTTCTTGATATCAAAAGAAAGAATATTTGGAAAGAATTTCATCTTAGAAAATAGGACATTTAACCACCTAAAGCTGAAAGTCTAACAACTTTCTGAAGGCTCTGAAGAAGTGATTGCTCAAACCAAGACCCAAATGCTGAGAGTGAGGCAATTGAAAAGTGACAAATGGTATCTTCCAAAAAGCTGAAAGAAAACCATATATTCTACCTGCACTGGTTTAGTAGTAAGTTGCTTGCAGCTTCAGTGCTGCTTGGCTTCCCGCACAAGTGCCTATCCATGGACCACAACCAGATCCCTGGCCCTCTTCCACTCTCCCACCCTGTTGAATATTGGGGCTCTCTAGAAATAATCAGCTTTCTTTCATAAGCACAGTTCTGCATGACATGGAGCAGAGAAGTTTTCTGTGCTTGCTCTTTGGAGTCACCTGTCCTCAGGCCCCTTGTGCCTAGGAAATCGCCATAGCTATGGACAGTGCTATTATCTGCCTGCGAGCACATCATGACTTCCAGGATGGATGCAGATGCCACTGATGTGTGCACCTAGCCTTCTCAGTCCCGCTAAGGCTTTGGGTCTTGTGTCTCATCCCTGAGGATTCATGCATACTGATGAGCACTCTGAGCCACCCCTGGACCAGACTTTCCCTCTGTGGGCACCAAAGGAAGTAGACTGTTCTGCCTTCCTGCCATCTGTGTATGTTCCTTGGTTATATATGGGCTCAAACATATGTAGGGTACCATGTGAGCATGTGTATGTGTATGCGTGTGTTTGAGAAAACTTCTTTCCCTCAGAGTTCTGGCATAAATCTTAATTTCTGTCTTCTTGATTGCTTTCCCACGTCATTCCAGGCTATTGTCCTTAAGTCCCTCCTTGGAGATCTAGTCTTCACCTCTTTTAGGATGGGTTCCTTCCCAAGAGTCTTCTTAATCACACACTGAAATAGACACATGATTCTTTCTAGCTTGTAAGCTTTCTGGTTATGCCTGCTCTTTCTGAATCCCCATGACGGGCAGTTAGTTGTAACCTAGATAAGAGATATAACAAAGACCTTCACCAAGAGACAAGGAATTCTTTCCATAGCAAACAGAACAGAGTTAACTTTGTCTTCTACACAATAAACACATACTCACTGAGTGGCTGGTAGAAAATGCGGTTCTATCACTTAGAGGTTGTTGTTTAATCTTTTTTATTTAATTTCACTATTCTTATCTATGATAGTGTAGTAAATATATATTCCAGAATCAATAAAAACAGAAATATTAAAAGGTGGCATTCACTAAGTGCCTATTAGGTTTCAAGCAATACACTATGCATCTCAGAAGCTTTATCTCAATTAATTTAAAGTAGATAGACTGCCGTCTCCTCTTTCAAATGAGGAAACTGACCTTGAGAGAGGTGAAGAAATTAGCCCAAATTCATGTAGCTATTAAGTGGAAGAGCTGTCCCTCAGACCCGGGTGCCCTAACCATGAACTGCTGCATTTCACTGGAGCTAGACAGGGTGGGAGATCACTTTCAAACGTACCAGAGTGATATGAACCCTGAAATCACTACAGCCATTTTCTTCTAAGGAAGGTGGGAACCAGTCACTTTTCCAAAAGAGCAATTCTATTCACTACAATTCCATATATGCATACTAATTTTATGTTTTAAAAATTAGTGACCCCCCCATCACCACAGAAAAACTGCTTTGATTTCATCTAACAAAACTTTATTGAAGTTCCACTTCCCACAACTATTTTCATTTTTTCTATCACCACAGACTTTACCATATTCACTTAGTTACAACTCGAGTATACGTACAACTTGGCATTATACTCATTTCACTTGGTATCATGTTCATTCATTAGTACCTTAGTACCTTGTTCATTCATTCAAAAGACATTTGTTTTTCTTCTGCCATAAGCCAAGCGTCATCTACCCTATGTGATTCATCATTAAGCAAAAGAGCCAAAACCATTGCTCTATAGAAACCTGGAGTCCAGTGAGGAGGTTAGATAACACAGCAGAGATAAAAGCACCAAGGAAAAATAATTTAACAGCATTAAAAGGCAGTAACAGGCAAAGTACTATGGGCTGGCAAAATAGCTCAGTGCACTAAGCGCTAGCTTAGGCAAGCACAATGACTGGGGTTTGATTTCCAGTCCTGCCTGCCACTCTGGCCCTGACCCCAGAGTACGCTGAGCCTGGGACCGAGTCCAGGTGTGGTGGCACATGCCTGTAATCCTAGTGCTGGAAAGGCTGAAAACAGGAGGATCACTATGAGTCTAAGCTGCATAGTGAGACCCTGGACCAAATACATAAATAAATAAATAAATAAATAAATAAATGGTAGTGACAGGCAAGGTACTATTTTAAAATAATCTGTTTGGGGAAGGGATCTCTGTATAGTTTATGTCTGAGCACAGACCTGAACAAAAAGAGGGGGTGAGCCCTGCAGAGAATTTAGCAAGTCAGCTTTCAATAATCCAAGAGTCAGTGTAAGTGCCAGAGGCCAGAGGAAGTTTGGTGTGTAAGAGCAACAAAAAGACCAAATCAAAGTGAAATACTGCAAAGAGTGGGAAGATAGGGTGAGGCATAATGCTATTAGGAAGATCCAGTGGAGCCATGTCAATTTCTAATTTTATTCCAGACAAATTGGGATGCCCCCAGAGAGCTTCCGGAGAGTACGGACATGATCTAATTTATGCTTTAAAAATCTCCCTGGTTTTATGTGGGAAATCAGTTATTCTATAGGAAGCAAAGCAGCAGTAGAGGGAACAATTAGAAGTCTGTTGATGTGCCCCTTCATAATGGAATTGTGTGCACGGTAGAGATGATCAGAGGTGATCTTATTCCAAATATTGTTCAAAAGTAGAACTGATTGGATTTACTAATTGAAGGCCATGAAGAAAAGAAAAAAAAAAACCCGCAAAAATAAGGGCTTCAAAAAATATACCTGAGCCCAAGAAAGTTTGACTTTGCCAGTTATGGAGATGAAGAGGGCAGGAATAAGGAGTTGAGTTTGAAAATCAATCTCATCATCTAGGTACATACATCAGCATGCCACTGGATAGAGCACCAGTTGAGTGATGAGGGAGAGGGCCTGGTTAATTTGTAGCTGTAGTGTGGAGAAAAGTAAAAGCCAAGAACTGATGTAAAGAGCTACACATGTGGAGAAGGTGAAGAGACATAAAAAAGGAGACTTGGAAAGGGGAGTCCAGTGAGAAACAGCATGATGAAAGTGTGGCTTACTGGAAACCCAAAGAGGAAAAAAAACTCAAAGGAGAGGAGAAATTGGCTGGTCAAAAGCTGCTGATAGATCAAGAAGACAAACATGGAGGACTGACCACTGGTCCGAGCATTCTGGGTTTAGTTTAGCAGGAATCAATACAAGGAGATAGGAAGTGGAATTGGAAACAATAAAGATGAACAGTGCAGTAGTTTACTAGCAAGCAAAATAACAAAAAAAGTAGTGGTAACCGAAGAGGTTTTAGGGTTTGCTTGGCTTTTGTTTAATACGAGAACTATTATAGCACCTGTGAAGGCATATTAGAAAGATCTAATAGGAAGATCTGATGGTGGAGGAAAGGGAGGAAGATTTACACAATTGCACGCCACCGAAATACCATGACTTACTGACGCCTTTCACTATGGATGTTCATCAAGGTTCTTCTGATTTTCCACTACAATGTCAAAAAGAAAGCTTGTGCCTGTTTAGTGTTTGTTTCCTGAATTCATTTCCTTAAGATAATTTTGCAAGTGGGAAATTGCTGGAGCAAAGATTATGAACATTTTAAGGCTCATCATAGTGCACTATGGCTTTTAAAAAAGTCTTGCTATATGATTAAATTTTATTGTAGTCTTATTAGAGTTATGCTGTATATCATTAATATACAGAGTTCACAGAATCCCTAGTTTTTTCAACTACCCTTATTCTAACAGATTAAGGTTAACTCCTTAAGTGCAATCTTTCAATTTTCTTGGTTTGATTCTCTTCTTTCAGATCAAATATGTCTACACTAATAATATTTACAACAATCATTAATCTTAAATCCCTCTGTATTAAATCATAATTGCAGATATATGTTGCAATAGGGAAAAAAATTATCAGTGTGAATCATACCAGCCAAAACTTGAATCCCATATTCATTACTTAAACCTTACATAAATCACTTTAATATCCCTATCAGTAAAAAGATATATAGTAACTTCTGCTTCCTAAGGATGATAAGGATTAAAATGAGATATTTGTCTGTGATGCCCTTAGTACCCAGTAGGAAAAATTTCTTAGAAATATTGGAACATTTAAAAGAACTTCATATATATTGTGAAAATAGCCTGTGAATATATAATTTTTTTTCAAGTCAAGAAGAAAATATCTGTCACAAAACCTATCTGAAACACAGCCTATAAAGTTTTCATCTTAGTTTCCTAATGCCCATTAAAAATCCATGAACTTTATTGCTAGTCAACTGCCGGAGCAGCAAGCACCTGGGGTGTCTCCTGGGAAAGCTCAGCCTGCTACAGTAGGTCTGGGATCAGCGATGTCTCTAGAAATAGTACCAGGCACTTAGCTCCAGGTGACTAACGGAGGCTTCATCTCAGCTCACAAACTTAGGAAGCTTTATGATTAGTCTGGCTTGCTCTGGTGAGGAGCTAACACAAAAGACAAGCACAAATGGAAGTGGAATGCCTCAGTGCGTACAGTCAATTTCCAAACAGGTAAGAGCAACCTGCATAAATAAAGTAGAGCATCATCTTCATGATATTGTGAAGCTACAGAGATAAATGTTGCAATTTATGCCTGTATCTGTTCATGTGCATGTATTTAAGTGACTCAGCAAAATATTCGGAATAACTAGAGAAACAGCTTTAACTTCAAGACTGAAATTAAAAGCAGTAGTACCCAATTGTTCAATGTATCTTAACAGCAGAGATGCACAATCGAAGGGGTTGCTTGCAAAATTCAGAGTCATCCAGAATAGAATGGAATTAAAACTTGCATCCACTTGAACAACTCACAAAATTTTTAATAAGCGACACTTAGTAGAGTAGATATTTGTCTTTTGTTCTGTATAGTTTTACACTGAGTTGGGAAAAAAGATGACAATGTTTATGGTAATTAAAAAACAAGAAAGATAAGGTTATAGTTAGCTAATTCATGAAATCCAGATATTTTATAATAATGGCATCTGGGGGACTGAACTTTTGCATGCAGACCTCACTAAAGGACAAGTCAGAGTCTTTCACTATAATCAGATGTGAGAGATCAATCAATGGAAATTTGTGATACGACATCCCTGGCCTAATTCCCCATCAAGGATGGCAGTTTTGTTGTTTTCCTCTAATAGACTAAGACCTCCTTCTTTATCTTAGCTGTTTCACAAAATTCTTACATTTTATTTCAAAAACTATGTATGAGGTGTTCACTGCATTGTGGGCTGGGCATTATTGAAAGTTCTGGGCAGACAGAGATAAAAATGAAGGTGTAGTTTGAATATTTAAAAATCGCAGTATTCTGGTACTGGTATAATGTTAGAGATATTTCTGATTTTATATGAACTCCTAAATGATTAATAGCAATGTCAAAAATATTGCATCTACTGTTTCCATCTGTTTTAATAATAGAATTGGATTAACTGCCTATCTGATTCAATATTACAGAAAACAGTCATCAAGATGGCCCAAATAAATCATTTTATTCAAGAAGTCAAGCTCTATTTCCCACAAAATATAGGGCTGCCAGATTTTTTTTTCCTTTTGATTACATCTCTGGGCTAAGGCATGGACAGATGATAATGTCAAATAAAGACTCGGCAAAACTTCATAGCAAGATTTAGAATTTAGCAGCAAGATTTTGTACTAAGGAGAGAAAAAGTTCTGGTGATTTTCTTTTAATGTCTAGTGTGTATATGTTTTTAACACAAAGATCATTTACCCATTAAAATTTCTCTTAATCAAAATTAAGCCTTTACAGAAGAAGCTGATTTCTTTATTTTATATCTCAAATTGCCTTCTCCTGAAGCTTCCATGGTCTTAAATTTGTTTTCTAAATTGCTGTCACGAATTACTCTGTTGATAATTGATGGTGAGTGTGTTGTATAATATTAATTAGTTCTATATTTAGCTGTGACAAGGGAGAATAAGCTATATATAATCTCCTTTGTTTTTCTGATCAATTCATGTGCTTCTATCAATCAATTTAATAATCAGATCAGAGATAGGACAATCTTAATACATACCCTGGCCCCGATCATGCTAGAGAAGGAAAACAAAGTGTGGATGAAGAAATAATAACAGAACAAAACTGGAACAGTCATGCTGAGCACTGAATTCATTCTACAAACAACATCATTCAGAATCTTGCTTTTCTAGAAATGAGATTGCTCTTGAGGTGCTAATAACTGAAATAACACATCATGGGAAATTATATGCGCACTATTATTTTCCCGCAACCTTCTGCAGATGAAAAGATTACAAAAATACTGAGTACAAGACCTCTTCCACACGGCCTGCATTCCCTTTTAGTTATGCAGAACAGTGTTGATTCATACTGTGACAGAAAAAAAAAATCAAGATTACCAAGAATAAAAGATGAAAAGACATTCAATCATAGTGTTTTTTTATTTGCATCTCAAAAATACATTCCAATAAACCTCTTTATTTTACTGTTTTGCGGGGAACTGTGCAGAGCAAAAGAAGAGTAAACAGAGGATCATATTTCAATCCTTGATGTGAGACATAAACTTCATGGAGCAAATAAAAATAAAAACAAATTTATAGCATCTTCACATGCAAAGTTAGACTTCAAATGACTCTGTGATTAGACTAATGTTTCAGAGCCTATGTAGTCCCCCACAAAAAAACACACTGTCATAAGTTGAGAGTTTGCACATGACCACCTGCAAGTCCTGAAATGACACATTCATGGTCATTGAATGAAATGTCACCACCTCTCCCTTTTGCCTGCCTCTAGCATGAAGCACCAATGACAACAAGGATTATTAATTCCTTCATTCTTCCCACAATGTGTTCATGTGTGATGTCGTGGGGCAATGCAACTTTATGAATAGAAAGCAGAATGCTTGAGGGAGTGAAGGATTATGATGGAGATCTATTTCCAATCATACCTAAATGCCATCTAGAAGTTAGACCCCACCACCCACTGGACACAGCAGTGAGAAATGTCTTCTGTCCTTTCAGAAACATTCTATAGATGGAGCTGTCACTGAGGATTAGAGTGTTTTTCATGTTGATGGGACAGAAGGCAGAAGCCGGAATTCATCTGACCTGGTTTTTCTTAATGTTCATTTGCCTGAATATTGCTCCTGTCCATTCAGGATGTCTGCCTGGCTATAATTCCAGCCTTTTTCAACTCAAGTTTTGGCAGCTGTTTATTTCTGCTTACAGCATAGGAAACAGTGAGAAAGGGAGAGAGGGAAGCAGCCACTTTGGCAAGACTGAAAGAGAACACAAGGCATAAGAATAACAGTAAAAATAATATTGAGTCCAAAATAGGAAACGTAGACATAAAGGTAGAAATTTCTGATGACGCCAACATACAATAAGAAGACTTGAAAATGCTGTCAAAAGCAAATAACTTCCTATTATATTTGTTTACTATACCTAGAATAATATCTAGTCATGGTTAAATGGTGATTTTTTTTCCTGTCTCCAAAGAACTTTGTATTAAGCTTCTGTTTCCTTTTGTTTAATCTATACATGTGTTTGTAACTTTTAATGCAATATTTTTGCAAGTAAAAATAAATAGGAAAATACAAAGTATAAGAATGGTAGTATCATGGAATTTATTTAGAATATTATTTTATAATTTATGGATGTTTATCTCCTCTAGTGAATTTGTACTTAGAAGCATAAAGACTTTCATCATTTCACGATTTTTATGAAGTACCTTACTGGAAGGACAGAGTCTTACTTCATTTTTTTTTAATTTAAAACTTTTATTTATTATTTATTTATTTATTTATTTATTGCAGTACCAGGGATTGAACTCAGGCCCTTGCACTTGCTAGGCAAGCACTTATTCTACTGAGCCATCTCCCTGGCCCTCTTACTTTATATTTATAAAACTTGAAAGTTTCAGAACACTGTATGTAAAAGTTATTTTTATTTGCCAAATTTTAGGAGTCTTTGAAGGCAAGAAGAGGATTTGTTACAAGAATGTTATTAAGGGATCTGAAAGAGGACACTAATTAAGAGGTAACATTAAAAATAGAGGAGAGAGAGAAACGAAATGAACAAAAACTAGGTTATAAAAGATTTTTTTTCAAAAGAGTAATAATGGAATTCTAACCTAAATTGCAAAAATTGGCTCTATTTCATTATTTGTATTTAATGCATAATAGTAGGTGAGGCCCAGGGAGATAGCTCAGTAGAATAAGCACTTGCCTGGCAAGTGCAGGGTCCTGAGTTCAATCCCTGGTGCTGCAAAAAAAAAAAAGAAAAAGAAAAAGAAAAAGAAAAAGAAAGAAAGAAAGAAAGAAAGAAAGAAAGAAAGAAAGAAAGAAAGAAAGAAGTAAAGAAAGAAAAAAATCTTAAACAGGGGGCCTGCCCCTTAGCTCAGTTCTTTAAGTGGCTGCTTCAACAAAGCAGTCAGGTTCAGGATGCTGTGGTTCGATCCCCACAACTCAAGCCAGCCAAACCTGCCCTGAAGACATTTGGAGCAAAAAAAAATAGTAGGTGAAAATGTGTACAAATTGAATTTAATATATATAAGAAAAATCTATATACTGTGAAATTTGAATCTAATGTTCACAGTAGGCCTGGTTTGAAGGAACTGGAGAGAAACTACAGGAAGCAAAGATTGTGAAATAAATTTTCTGGAAGCATGTCATTCTCATTCTCAACTTTAAAAACATATTTACTCTAAAAATCACTTTAACCAAACTGAATTGTTTTCTCCGTTGCTTTTACCCATGGTCTGGATTTCTTGTGACTTTTGGCTACAGCTTCTTCATAGATAGAAAATTTAAATCTAAACTCTGCAAATCCACCCAGGCCACTTCCCCGTATCTTGCTGCATTCTATTCCAGTAAATAAGCTAAAGACCTACATTAAATAACAAAGTTTCTGAAGTCCTAAAATACCGAAGTTCAATGGCATAGTTGAACAGTTTTCTCTTGTTCTGAATATCCAGAAAAGCAGGCCACTAAATTGTGTTGCTCCATCAACATATAGTTATACATATCTATATCCAAAGTTTACTGAGAACTCTTTTTTTTATAAGCAACACACTATTGCACTTAAAGTAATATGAACTCCACCATATTTGTTGTAATACATAGTGTTGTCTTCCAACCCATTATTCATATTACCAGATATAGGCATGTAAAATTGGAAGAAGGAAAAAAAATGAAAGAAATATGTAAGAAATTTAGAAGAGAAAAGGTACAGACACTTGAGAAGAGGAGACTGAGCACACTTTTGGGCCCCCATTCTAGCTGTTTTACATTTAATCACTAATGTAGCTCTCATGACCGTGCAAATTACTCTCACAATGAAGAATGCAGTTATGCCCATTTGACAGATGGACAAGATGAGGCTTAGAGTTAATAATTTGATTGTACAGCCCAAGTTCAGCTCTATGATTTTTTATTAAACTGATAAGAACAGATACTACACTTGATCTTAGCCAAGAGGCAGAGAAGCGATGTATGATTTTTTATTAATTTTGAGAAAGAAATAGCAATGAGACAGTTTCAAAACAGGTTAGTAGGACAGTTACAACAATTAGTACATTGCATATTGTTGTCTTTGTAGTAGTTATTCATATTACAAGATACGGACATATCTTGTCTAAACACTATTAGTTCAAAACTTTCTTTT
>NW_004524623.1:7802190-7804538 GCF_000260255.1 Octodon degus | reverse complement strand
ACTACAAAATGGTCCTTCTTTTATAGCCTCTTTTTTTGTTTAGCTTTGTCAGAGATGGGTATTCCATTGCCATTCATACATTGTAGGTGCATGAATTCAGCAAAGTAATCTAATATAGTCCAGTAGTCCATGATAGTAGTGGGCTGTCTGCAGGCCTGGAAATGTCAGAAGTTGTTGACTTGAGTCTTTTACAGCTCAGCACATTAATATGGCTTTATTTTTGTATCTCATTTTTGTACTTTTCTGCTGGATAGTTAAGACCAAGATAAAGCAAGACCTATATAACAAGAAATGTAACTTTTGTATCTGACAAGGTCAGTCAAATCCCTTTTCTTTAATCCATGAACTTTGCTACATTAACAAAGCTGTCCTGAAAACTCTTCTCCTGACTTCTGTAACACCACCCATGCCTTGATTTTTTTTTTTTTTTGACCCTTCTACCTTATAAGACATTTTTACTGTAACTAACTTAAGAAGAAAAATTTCAGAGCCTTTTGTTAGGGAAGGAATAATGCCTGAGTTTACAGTGCTCTGTGTTTTATGTTTCAGTGGATCAAAAGATAACATCTGTCTCCTCCTTGCCTGAGAAAGGCCGAGGAAATAAGCCTGTGTAGATCATAATTCCAGCTTTCCAGCTGGAGAATTACATTCTTCCATGTCAGTATCTTCTTCTTAGGCGTATTTTCCCACAACTCATAAGCAACATATACCAGTCATAGCAGAAATACAGTCTACTACTTACTTTCCCACTAGCAAAGAGTTGGTTGGGCTATTTGAGTTCACAGACAGGTAGACTATAAAAGTAAAGCACAAGCAGTTTACATGGGCAAGAAAGCTTGCAGTTGGGCCCTGTACCATCCCAAATCCTCTGCAACTCATTTTGGATATTTTTGCCATAATTGTAGAAGGGTAATTGAAGAGCATCACCGTCCTTTGCTGTAGCACAGGTTGTACACTTCAGTGGAGTTTTCCAGCAGCATCCAATATTTCAGCTTTAGAAATTAAAGTTACATGTCCAGTTCTAGAAAATGTGTGCAATATGTTCATAATGATGGCTGTGGTTGCGGCCAAGTGCCTTGGGTACCTCTAGGTACTGTTCATGCGCCATGCATGCAGATGGAAGGGGTGGAAGGGGTGGAACTGTGTGCTCATGGGGGGCCTTATCGGTAGCATTTGGCAGAGTTGCCTTCTATCTATATTCTTCCGTTCTAACTGCCAGTTTAAAAGTTCAGTCTGTTGTCATGTAGAATATATGTAGAATACACTAACAGTTCTCAGTCTGTTAAACAGCCATACGCTGATTCAGCCTCTTCAGATATTCTTGTGCAGCAGTGGCTTTGTGTGTAAATACTCTGCACTTAGAATACACACACACACACACACACAAATACACACAATGTTTACAGGATAATTCTCTTTTTTATGTATTTGGTACAGAGTCTAACTAAGCAGCTCTGACTCTCAGTGACCTCCTGTTTCAGCCTCCCCAGAGCTGGTAGTACAGGTATGCACCACTCTGCCCAGTCTCCGTGGCTGGCTCAGTGTACCCACGGGCAGGGCCGGCACCACATGGTGGTGCCAGGGATGGTATCCTGGTCCCTGCGCTTGTCTAAGCAAGCACTTGGTCCTCTGAGCTATCTTGCTGGCCCTAGAATAATTCTTTGTAACAACCAGATGGTCATTTATTACTGCGTTTGTTAGCAACCCTTCATCTCTCAGTGTTACAAACTCCACTTAACTCTGATTAACGTCTCATTCTTGCAAAAACTTCTTTTAAAAAGTAAAAAAGTGCCGCACAGAACTGCACATGCCTCTATATCTTATTCCAAATCCAGGAATTACACAACTCCCCTCCCCTCTCTGCCCTTGGGGTTATGAAGAAGGGAAGGAAACCATGAATATTATTATATAGGAATTGCTACAAAACAAAATAAAACATAAAGATTTGGAGTATTTTCTTCTAAAATCATGAGAAGAAAGCTGTAAGACTTTGATAGGTGTAGCATCACACTGAAATTGATAAATTCTTGTATGACATATATATGTATATGTAATCTGTGAATATATGAACATGTATATTATATGATATAACATATGTCTCAGCAAAACTAGCAAAAGCAACAACAGTGTCACAAGGAGACTGGGTAGGACTGGCCAGATAACTGGAGAATTAAAGCACCCACAAGCAGGCACAGGGGCCTGGAGTTCGATTCCTGGGCCTGCCATGCCGGCCCCATCCCCCCGGGGTGCACTGAGACAGCAACTGAGACTGGGCGTGGCGGTACACACCTGTAATCCCAGCTCTTGGGAGGCTGTAAACAGGTGGATCACTATGAGTCCAATCTAGT
>NW_004524623.1:7799684-7801010 GCF_000260255.1 Octodon degus | reverse complement strand
GAAGTCTCTCATGAACAGAACCCACATTTTCTGCAGAGAAATAGAAAAGAAAAATGTAAAGCTAAAACAAGAAGTTGTCCAATACTGATAGATTCTATAAAAGGTTAGGAAGGCCTTTTAGAAGAGGTAACATTTAAGATGTGAGCTCAAAGGCCAGGAGTGGCCACTGTTTTTCTAAGGCTGAACAGATGTCCAAGAAGTAAGCAGGTGACTCTTCAGCCCATGAGGTCAAAATGAGCAAAGCAGTTGAAGAAATAGGAAAAGCACCCTGTGGCCTGTGAGAGGCTATGACATGAGGTGCGGCGCTAATAAGAGGCAGATAAAGTGGGCCCACACCACTCAATTTAACTCTACGTAAAATGGACAGTCTTAGGAGGATTTTGAGAGAAAGTGAAAGCTAAACTCTGCAAAAAAAATTTTTTTCAAAGCAGATATAAAGCCCAAGAAATTTTAAGCAAAATTGTGAGTCACTTCCTGCTTAAAACAAGAGCCCATTCTTGTCTAGAGTCTAGGCTTCTGCTCTTGAGTTTATGTTTAACTGAGTAGTTCACCTAACTAGGATAGTCATAAAGTGTACGCTGGCAGAACTCAGAACATAAATCAAGATAGTAGTAAAATCATATTAGAGAAATTGAAACTACATTAGAAACCAGAGAAGTAGAATTGAGACTCAAAATACAGAAGGACAGAGACAGCAGGCCTGAGAAAATTTCTACTGATAAAACCCATAAAAATGACTAGGGAGAAAATGCATAAAAGACTACACTTAATGAAAAAGAACACTGAACTGTATAACTGGTGTTCAAAAGATGAAACCTAGACATTTACAACAGAAATCACTCAAACGTATGGAAAGAGAAAATATTTCTGAAATAAAACTTAGAATCCATAAATCTCAAGCACACTCCATTGCAGGAACTATCTAACTGAAAAAAGTGTGTTGAAATTTAACTTGAAAGCTAAAGATTCCTGTGAGATTACAGACGGAAAAAGCAAGGTGTCTACAAGACAGGCCAGCCTCAGGCCAAGGGTTCTTTCACAGCCAATTGCAGCTCCAAGAGATGATGGAGGAATAGCAGCAGAGTTCAAAGGCAAAAAGTAAAAATAGAGATTGAATCCAGAATTTAATATCCAGCCAAGCTGATATTGATTATGAAAAGCAGCATAAATACAGCCTAAAACATACAGTGCATTGGGAAAGACAGTACTTATAAACCTTACTTGGAAGTATTAAATAATAAAATCCAGGCCCGGGGAGATAGCTCAGTGGCATAGTACCTGCTTGGTGAGCATAAAGGTTCTGAGTTTGATCCCTGGTACAATAAT
>NW_004524623.1:7782108-7799453 GCF_000260255.1 Octodon degus | reverse complement strand
CCATTTGAATACAGAGCTAGTAGCATATACAACTGTAGAAATTATAATTGCAGAATATAGTTGGCTGCCCTCCCAGTAGGTTCCAGTCCAATCACTGAACAACTGAATGAAAAACTTTGAAAAAAAAAAAGTATTTATACTGGACATGAATCAACTCTTTTCTTGTCATTATTTCCTGAACAATGTGCTACAACTATTATTATACCATTTGTACTTCATTAGCAAGCAATCAAGAAGTGATTTAAAGTATTTAGGAGGATTGCATAGGCTATGTGAAAATACTATACCATTTTGTGTAAGGAACTTCAGCATCTGAAGATTTTTGTACTCTGGAAGGACCTTGGAACCAATTATCCATGAATACTGAGTGACAACTGTGATCAGTGTAAATAAGACTGACATAAACTCAAATCTTTGTGGTTTAAGACTATAACAGTTTACTGTTAACTCAAGCCAATATGTAATAACAGTGGTTGGAAGCGCCCTCTATTTGATGCCATGATTTGAGATAGAATCATCCTTTGTGTGTAGCTTTATCATTTTCAATGCGGTTTTGTGGTCATACTGTACCCATCCTATGAGCAGAGAGAAAGAAGAGAGAGAAGCCCCCCTCCACCTTAACTACCTGAGACTGAAAATATAAGGCAATTTGCTTTTGCTTATATTTATGATTGAGAATTTCTGGTACTATTCATTATACAAAATATAACCTAATTATCCCAAAGCAACAATATAAACATAGAGTTCAAAACTTGAGTAGTGGTCATAAGAATTGATAGAAAAAGTTACATATTTTCTCATTTTTTCTTAACAAAAATTAATAAATTCTTGCTCAGTTTCTTAAAAGATAAAGGCTTAAGTATATAAAGTGTGATCAAAACTATGGGAAATGTTTATACTATAAAAAATTTTAAAGACACACCATCATTAACCTTCCTAGCAATACTCTTTCTCACTTCAAATCCACTTATCCCACCCTTCCTTGAGTTTTTGAAGCAGTTGTGGAAGTCCCCTTCATGAATGTCTTTAGTTGTATTCTTTGGATTACCTCAATGCCCTAAATTTATTCAGAAAGTTAACTTTTCATGGTCATTTTGGTTGGGGAAGAGCCAGAAGCTTCATAATTCAGCAAGTAAGGTAGGTGAGGAAACAAAATAATTTTACAAGCCTGCTTGTCTGCTGGATAACAGTCAGCAGCATTCATTATATTTTTCATCATACCATATTGAGATGCTATTATGGTTTATGTCTAGTTGTCCCCCCACAAAGCCTCATCAGTCATGGGGCAGACCTCTAGAGTTTGTGATTAACTCATAAACCACTGGGATTATGGGTGTGAGTGCTGCTGGGATTATGGGTGTGAGTGCTATACCCAGCCTGGGGCAGACAGGCTGAATAGAGCATAAGGGAGACAGACTTGCTCTCTGTAGCCATTGTTGCTGTTACTCCTCTCTTTGCTCTCTGCTCTTTGCCTTCACCATGAGCTGCTACCCTCTCCATGTGCCTCTCTGCCTTGGAGCCAGCCGAGTATGGACTGAAACCTCCAGTAATAGTGAGCTAAGTAAACCTTTCCTTCCTTCATTTTGAGCATCAGGTATTTGTCCCAGCAATGAGAGAAGAGTAACTGGGACAGATGCTCAGCGAAAAAATGTACAGAACTGCTTCAGAAAGTGGCAAATGTGTTGGGATTATGGGTTCAAAGGAAGGGGAAGTATTTTGAGGCACATTAGTGATAATGTATTTTGGTTATAATAAATTATTTTTGATTTAAATATTAACCATACATTTTGATCCTACTTCATATTAATGTTATAAATATAGACAGGTTATATGAAGAATGAATTCAAGACTGAATGTTATAGTTTACCTCTAGAATGTCCCCAGAACTCTCATGTGCTTGGAAGAGGGACTTGTGAAGGGTGATTGTATTACTGGGGCATGGTGTCCATCAGTTAATTCATCTGCTAATGAGCTCAGTCACTGAGTATGCTACTGAGATGTGAGCTATGATCAGGAGAGGTGGCCCAGTGGGACCAGGATGTGGCAGGACAGATCCTTCCCTGCGCCCTTGCCTCATTCTCTGTCTCCTGGTCATGAGCAGTTTCTCTCTGCTCAGGTCCTTCCAACATGTAGTTTCTACCTTACAGTAGCCGGCCAGAGACTGACCATGAGCCAAAATAATCTTCTCCTTCTTTAAGTTGGAAGCATCAGTTATTGAGTTTCAGGAATGAGAAGGCAGCCAACGTACCACAGAAGATTGACAAGTCATTAGAGCTCCACTCCAATCTTCCCAGTAGCCAGGATGCAGCATTTGAAATGAGAATGTGGAGCCGGCCAAATAGCTCAGCAGATTAAAACACCTGCAAGCAGGCTGAGGGGCCTCAGGTTCAATCCCCCGTCCTACTGTGCCGGCTCTACCTGCCCACCCCCTCCCCCCCCAGGTGTGCTGAGGCAGCAATTGAGATGGCAAAGTGGTGGCGTGCTCCTGTAATCCCAGCTCTTGGGAGGATGTAAACATGTGGATCACTATGAGTCAGATCTAGTATTGAGAGACCCGGAACACCCTGTAGACCTTTCCCTAAGATAAAAATTTTTTAAAAGAAGAAAAGAAAGGAAAGAAAAAGAAATGAGAACGTGGAAATATTCAAAGAGAAGATGGGTTAAGGGCCGGGAAGATAGCTCAGTGATCTAAAGTGCCTGCCTAGGCAAATTAGGCAAGCAGGCGGGGACTACAGTTCCATCCCCACATGTCATGCTAGCCCCCTGGCCACAAAAAAAAAAAAAAAAAAAAAAAAGAGTAAAGAAAAGATGGATTCAATATTCAATAGATATGTCATGATGGCAGAGTAAGAAAACAAGGAAAAGTCAAAGTGACTCCCTAATCTTGTACCTAATCTTACATAAAATACAGAAAAAATTGTGGTTGTACATGGAAAGAGAGAAAAGTAGATTCGGTTTGAGTCAGCCTAAGGATGACATGGAACATTCAGGTACAGAGGAGATGTAAGGATCTAAGAAGGTAGGAACATGAAATTTATGAACGAAAATCATTAGTATGTAATAGCTGAGCACAACTGCAGAGTCGGAAGAAGGGAGTGGTGACAATATGACTCTGATGGGTCTGATGGGTCAGGGTTTTCTATTAGTTCACAAGTATAAACAGAAACTTTCACTTCTGTTTCCAGGAATCACTTGCCAATCCAACCCCTGAGCCCAAAAGAGAAAGACTGCATGACCAACATTGGAGTTAGAGGCTCTGAGTAACAATGGGAAGACAATCATGTTAGCAAGAAGTGGGTGGACTCCTCCTGACAAGCTTCGGTACTTAAGAAAGCTGGTAGCTTTTGTGGCTGTTGGTAACCAAGACAATGCTTATTTCAGGGGATATGAGGTCATCTCCTCCCATCAGAGATAGCCATTTTCCCTCTTTCCCTAACTGGGCTATTGGATATGAATATGTTCTTTCACTGAGTATGACCAAATAATAGACCACACTAAGTACACCAAGAGGTGACTAAGTGCTTCCTTCTGAGACAAAATTATTCAACCACCTTTTTAAAACAAATGACTACGAACCAATCACATACTGTTGAAACATAATTTTTCTGTTTAAATCTAAGTGTTATATTTTAGTCAGTCCCTTGTACCTAATGTATATCAAATGTCCAGAGACTTTAATTGTTTAGTGCACCCTCTGGTGACCAAAGAATGTCTTGTTCCAAAGTGATACTTCTTTTGTGAGAGAATACAGTAGGGAATTGACTCAGGAATCTTTTCTAAGGCAAAAGTTCAATAAATTTAGAATGTGAAATTCTCGAATTTTAATACATTTCCTTTCGTATGTGTTTATATTTACAACAAAGGCTGAACTATACTTGAGTACTGTGTTAGCTTTCTGATACTGTAACAAATACGTGAGAAAATCAGCACATAAAGAGAAAAATTCTATCTTGCTCAAGTTTTAAGGTTTCAGCCCATGTTCAGCTGATTCGTTGTCTCAGGGCTGGTGATAAGGCATTGTACTGTCACAAGAGCATTTCAGGAAGGGAACCCCTCACCTCATCTTAGCCAGGGGTCAAGGAAATAAAAGGGTTCAGGGTGCTGATATCTCCTCCTATCTCCTTTGAGGGCACAACCCTGACTGCTTACCTTCCTCCCACTAGATCCTACCTCATAAAGGTTCACCACCTCCTGATGGTACCACTGTAAGGTAGCAAGCAGGAAGCCAAGTCACTAAGATGTGAGGTATTAGGGTACATTCAGGATCTAAGCTATAGCATAGTGATTTTATTTGCATCATTGACTAAAATGAAGTGGCTCAGGCAGGGCATTTGGGAAGAACATCTCTTCAAAATTAAAACCTTAAATCATTTGTACTTAAATGATAAAAGTGATCAAGTAGTTTTTAATTCAGATTAAAATCCATCTCTCACTTCTGTGTTGTAACCTCAAAGCTATGAACTTATTATTGCCTGGGGAATTTGCATTCTAGCATCCCTGCTGTGATTTCACAAAGTCATGTAAGGAGAAGCTGTTTCTAGCATTTGTTAAAAAAGAAAAATACTAATAATATTTATTTAAAAATGGGGGGCATTATTCTTACCCAATGTGTACAATTTAGGATTTCAATATATTATATCATATCATACATGGAAATAGACATTCATGCTTGTACTATAATTAATCCAGGCCGGCAAAAAATTGGGCCAAACTCTTTAAATGTTTTGAGCCAGATGATCTTTATTTCACTAATTAATTCAATGTATTTATTTTACTTAGTTGGGTAGTCTGAACTTCTGTTTCAAATGCGTAGCTTTTACATTTTTGCAAATTGCCTTTTTGACTTTCTATTTCACTTCCCATTTACCATTTCAATCTGAGACTTTAATACTGTTTCCACAGTTACAAACCTCAATTAATTGTGGCCTTGGGAATTGAGTTCTCAAGTTTATACCCAACCCCCTTGGCTCTTTGTTCCTAGCCTAGACCGTAGGCTCCAAATGTAGGCCCTAGGGACTGGGACAGAGCCTGCCTGCTCATCCTGCCTGACAAACACCAGTACTAATCTAGAAGCCAATGGCTCATTGCCAGGGCTTTAGTTTAGGGAAACCAACCAAAGAAAACATTTTTGGTCTTGCAGAGAAAAAGAGGTTGACAGTCTTTGTAGAGTGTACCTGTCTCATAGCAGCTTTGGTAGACTGGCAAAGTAGAAAGCAAACCACAGGAGGAAAAGAAGATACCAGTGGGATAACTTGTGGTAATCTCTTGGGTTTTCCAGGTAGATATATAAATTGTGCTTAAAGCTAAATTGCAATATTTCTTTATCACTGAATTTCCAAATCCTATTGGTTCTTCAAGATTTAGTTTAAGTTTTATTTTCTATATGAAGTTATGCTTTTCAATACAAAAACATTTAAGGCTATAGAAAAGTGCGGATAATAAGCAAACAATTATGAATTATATAATTTACTAGATGAGTTTTTTTTTTTTAAATATATTTGGTACAGGGTCTCACTACACAGCTTGGACTCATTGTGATCCTCCTGTTTTCAGCCTCCCCAGCTCTGGGATCACCAGTGTGCACCACCACACCTGGTCTCCATGCACCTGTGCGCAGGGCCCACGTGGCTCGTGATGCTAGGGATAGAACCCCAGTTCCTACGCTTGCCTAAGCAGGCGCTTAGTCTGCTGAGCTATCTCACCAGCCCTACATGAGGGGTTTTTTTTCTAGTGAAGATTTACTCTCTAGAAGAAGAGGCTCACATGATACTGAGACAAAAATCACTTACCAATGTTCAACAGCAATTGCTGTGCCATGTGGGCAGATGAAGCCAAAAGAGATGGTCCCTTATAAATTGTGTCTGGATTCATCTACTCTTCTTTGGCTCACTCAGGCAACACTACTACTGCCTTTACCCTTTTCCTTTCTCCCAAATAGACTTATGCTTCTAGAGTGCACCTACCTGGTCACCCCAGCAGCTCTTCAAATAGGGACTCGGTTTACAGTCTTTTTTGACTTAGAGCCTGAAGGAAAGCATGACATTTTTAATCAATTATATGGCTCTGAGTTAGAATTTTTTTCTCATGATTCTGACTTTCTCTTTATGTGAGAGTACATGGTGTCCTCTCGAAATTCATTTGTTGTAGTTCTCATTCCTCAGTAGCTGAGAATGTGACCTTACTTAAAAATAGGTTTGTTGAAGGTGTATTTAGTTAAAATGAGCTAATATTGGAATAGGGTGAGAACCTAACTCAATATGATTGTGACTATATAAAAAAGTAAATTTATAGGTCTCTGAAACAACAAATTATTTCTGTTTCCTTACGCTAAGTAAAACAAATAAATACTTAATAAAAGCTGTTACCAATGATGGCTATATCACTTTTCAAACTACTTCCAGCACGAATCTTCTTTGCCTTGGTCAGAAGCTGCTGGTTGCTTTTTAAGCTGTTAGGTAGAGTGTCTAAGTGTTTATGCCCTTTTCCTGGTCTCAGTATCTTACTAGGATTCCAGTTTCAATCCCCAATATGACTAAGCCTCAGTCCTGCCTTTATGCAAGCATTCAAAGACGTTAGCATGGAAATAGAGCAAGGCCTACCACTTTAACTAAGAACATTGTATCTGTTTGCTCGCTGAAACTGCTCTGATTTCTCCCACACTGAGCACTTGGTTTGACTTCCAGTCACTTAATTTGTACCAACCCTATATATGCAGGGTATATTACATCTCATAAAGACTATAAATTCTCAAAGCAGTATCATTCTCCTTTTAAGACAAGTTGGACCAAACATTATTATACATATTTCATGCAATACATTAATATCAATACATCAATATATCAATAACATACTTCACAGAAATAGAGCAAACATTCCTAAAAGTTATTTTGAGTGAGAAGAGAGCAATAATAGCAAAAGCAACTCTGGGCAACAAAGGCAAGGCAGCAAGCATTAAAATCTCTGATTTGAAGTTATACTACAAAGCTTCTGTGATAAAATCAGCATGGTACTAAAAAAAAGACCTGAAGATCAATGAAACACATTAGAAGATGTAACATAACTTCAAGTACATTCAGACACTTTATCTTTGACAAAGAAGCCAAACATGTTCAGTGAAAGATAGCCTCTTTAATGAAAGGTACTGGAAAAACTGGCTGTATACATGTTGGAGACTAAAACTAGACTCCTATCTATAATCATGAACTAAACTAAAATCAAAGTGGATCAAAGATCTAAATACTAAAACAGAAACACTAAATCTACTGAAAGAGAAAGTGGATAGAAATCTCAAAGACATAGCTATGGGCAGAGAATTTATGAACAAAACCCAAACTGCACAGGAAGAACTTCAAAGAATCAACAACTTGGATCTCATCTTACTAAAGAGCTTTAACACATCAAAAGAAATCACCAACAGAGCAAAGAAAATCCACAGATTTTGAAAAATTTTAGCTAATTACCCCTCAGACAAAGGACTTCTGTCTAGAACATATAAAAAAATTGAAAAAAAGAAACCAGACCCCCAAAGTCAAAGACCTAATCCAAAAATGGTCATCTGAGCTAATACACAATTTCAGATGAAAAAATGCAAACAGCAGATAAATATATGAAAAAATGGTCAACATTATTGGTTATTCAAGAAGTGCAAATTAAAATGACACTGAGAGTCCATCTCACCCTGCAAACTATGGCTGTCATCAAGAAATCAACCAATCAAAAATGCTGGAGAGGTTATGGGGAGAAGAAAACCTTCTGTACTGTGTGGGAGTGTAGACTGGTACAGCCTCAGTGGAAATCAGTGTGGAACTTCCTCAAGAAACTATGATTGGAGGTCCCAGCCCAGCTATTCTCCTTCTGTGTGTTTTACTAGAAGAATTAAAAACCCCCATTTATAGCAACCCAGTTTGTCACAGCTAAATCCTGTAAACAACCCAGAGTCCATCAACTGAGGAAAGCATTAAAAATATGTGGTATTTTTATACAATGGAGTACTACTCAGCCAAAAAGAAGAAAAAACTGGAGACTTTTATAGGTAAACTGATGCAACTTCAGACCATACTTACAAGTGATATATATCAGACTTGCATGTGTAAAAGCAGTATTGTCCCTCTAGCATAACAACCTGAAAGAGTAAATGAGAGCCAAAATGTATAATAGTTATTGGGAAATGGAAGAAATTATTCAAAATGAAAGGAAAACTAGTATGGTGGAAATGAAAAAAGGAAGGGGAAAAGATAGATAAATAAATGCACAAGATAGTTATACTACTAATTTCTATCAGATCACTGAAAAGAAAGCTTGTGCTCATATTGTTTGATCAATTTTATGCCTATATCTTGTAATCTGCACAACTACTTTGAAGATAACCGTATATAATGTGTTAACCATTGTTATTCTCCTGTCATCATTTTTTGAAATTTTGCATCATTGTTTTCATTATTTGACCTTTTAAAATTTAAAAATAAATAAAATAAAACAAGCTGGGAGAATACCCAGTTTAAGAGTTCCTACTCTATTGTATATTACTTTTATAACAAATCTCTTTATCAGAAGTGTGTATTTAGATGTGTGCCTTATAGTAGAGAAGAGACAAAACATTACAGTCATCAGTGATTGATAACCTACTATGAGCAAATCCATGAATTATGCATCTTAGAAGATCAAA
Organism: Octodon degus; assembly: GCF_000260255.1. Classification (NCBI taxonomy): domain Eukaryota; kingdom Metazoa; phylum Chordata; class Mammalia; order Rodentia; family Octodontidae; genus Octodon; species Octodon degus. The sequence goes on along the minus strand of NW_004524623.1, from coordinate 7,790,788 downwards.
ATGCATAAAGGTTTGGTTTCATTACCTTAAAAGTATCTCTATCTGATATTAAAATTTAGTCTATAGTTTAGGCATTTCTAATTGTTTTCATATTTTCCCAAAGAATCTGAAAACTTGGTGTTTGCTCAAGGATTAAATAAGAATTGTTTACCTTAGGGCCAGTGAGATAGCTCCATGAACTAAAGCGCCTGCTTAGGCAAGCTCAGGGTCTGTGGTTTGACCCCCAACAGTGGACGCCGCCCTAGCCCTGCCCCCAGGGTGGGCTGAGCCAGTCCCCAAAGAAAAAAAGAAAAGGAATTGCCTAACTTAAACTGAGTCATCAGTGCCACTGACTTTTATCAGAGTTTGGACGTACATGACTGTACCTCATTTGCTTGCCTTGCGCTGGCAGCAAATCACTATATAAAAACACCGCCTAGGTGAACCCTTTGGAACTTAAACGTGTCCTTTGGCCTCTATAACTCTAACACACTTGGCTGTGGCTTCTTTTTTGTCATCTGAAACTGAATTAAAGCAAAATAAATCAACACACATTTTAATAAAATCATTTATGAAGTGACCATTATTTGCATTTTTAAATAAGTAGACAGACTACATTATTGCACAATGCACCATTTTTAACAAGCACCATTTAAAATTTCACACGCAATGTCCCTATCATTTTATTTTCATCAAAATTCAATAAAGCACTCTGAAGTATAGAATTTCAGATCCACAGAAATGGTTATGGTTGGTAAATAGCCAAGAACTGGCTATCCTAACCCAGACTAACTACATTTTCTTTTTCTTTTCATTTCTGTTTTCCAGACACTGCAAATGGATGTAAACAAGCTGAATATAACCTTGCTTCGGGTATTCCGCCAAGGAGTGGCAGCAGCTTTAGGACTCTTGCCTCAGCAAGTCCACATCAATCGCCTGATTGTAAGAAGCCTATGTTTCACATTTCCAGAATTTAACTCACTTTTAAGTCTTTGAAGGTCTCATGCTATGGTTTTGTTACTCATAAGCCAACTCTAGCCTACCATCTGTTTTTGCAAATAAAGTTTTATTGTAACAAGCTACAACCATTCATTCACATATTGTCCACTTCTGCTTTCATGTTTATGGTGGCAGAATTGAATGGTTGCAAGAAATTATTTATCCCATGAAGCCTATAGAATTTGCCATCTGGTTTATTACAGAAAAAGTTTCGCAATTCTGTTAGAGTTCAAGGCTGGCTGCCCTGGTAAGTATGAAAAAAGGGATCCAAAAAATTTGTATTGCCAACCTCTTCCTGCTCCTAAAACACTCCACATGAAAGTAGAATTTCTGTATTTGCTTAGGTACTGCTTTCAGATGGTCACTTTAAAACCTTTAGAATATCAGTGCCACGGTGGACTGACTGCACAAAGCAGAGGATTTTGAATAGGATGAACAGCCCAAATGAAATGTAGGAATGGATGGTCCAGAAAGGCCAAGGCAAAACTCATCCAGGCATCTGTGGAAAGCCCAAGGGACTCCATCATTGGCCTGTCAATTGCCACATCCTTTCTCAACCCCCCTTTCTTCGTGTGTGTGACCGTGAATGTTGTCCAACTCCATGCTCCCATTGGCAGTTGAGTAGGAGTGAATAAAGGAGGGCATGGCAAATGCAAGTCGGAGGATATTTTCTTTGTAAGAATCTCATTACCTAAGATTTGGGCAGAAAGGAATATGGGAATTTTTAATTTTCATTGCACTGGAAGCCCAAGCAAGGACTTCATGTTCTCCTTGCCATTAGTCGCTACACTCCTGGTTGAGCTCAGCTTTCTACTGCATTCTCATCTGCATTCCCAGTTATGACAAAATTTGCCTTATGTTTGTTTCTTCTATATGTAGAGGGTGAGTTGTTTCACTCCGTAGAAAAGTTTTTATTCTGTGAGTCAACAATTTTCTGGTATTATTTGTTTTCTTCTCAAGAATGAAGTTTCAGCTCAGTATGACTGAAGAGGGAATATAACATCTTCTAATATCCTTTGAGAGTGAAGTAAGTTATTATATCCAGGGAATATTTTGCCCAAGTGAGAAGGTTTAGATATAATAGAAGTTTGGGACCTACATCTACATGTGCTTATACACTCAAATATCAGAGGTATTCTTTTATGCATATGGATTTAATGAGACAGTAGCTGTTCACAGGGATGAAAGAGGACTTGGCGCACCGAGAAAAGGGCATACACATCCTTTCACGATGTTAGCAGCATTGTTCACGGTAATTACTACAGTAGGTAGAGGTGTGGATCCTGAACAACAGAGCAGAGCGATGGAGCACAAGTGCCTGGGAGACAGACAGACAGACAGACAGACAGACAGACAGACAGACCTTACTCCAGTGGCAGTGTGGTCCTGCCCCCGCCATGTGACCACAGCAAGCTACTTAGGTTTCTTCATTTGCAAAACTGGAGGTGACCACCATGCCCATCTCTTGGGAGTATTTTCAGCATTAAACTGGATAACATATTTAAAGGAGATAGGAGCATTTCAGGAACAGAGTCAATATTCTATTATACTATTCTTCTTAATAGGTCATAAGCTTATGTAAGGTATCACATTTTTCACATTGGTATAAATACTGACTGTCATTCCCCATTGTTCCTGTAACACAGGAATGTTTTTCTGGGTTGCTAGCAGTGTCTTGATCGTTCATTTTGTACTCAGAGAAACTTCTGATAAACTGTATTCAAAGAAAATTTTCTAGCCTGAGAGACAGGGCAAAAAAAGACTAACAATAATTTGGCAATAAATTTCCTTCTATAAGTACATACTGTAAAACACGAAAGATAATATTTTTAATATCTTTTTCCTGGCGTTTATTTTTTACATGTATGGGACACATGAGCCATAAATGGTGAAAGGTTAGTCTCCATTTCAGCTAAGGAGAGCATGTTATCAGGAAAAGCATCACAATATCACTGCATGTTTCTTTGTTTGCATACGGACAGTGAGCTGCTTCATTCCACATAAAAACTGGAATTCGGCACAGGCATTTAGTATATGTGCTGCCAAAGCTAGTGCATCCACACTGGCATTTAAACCAAGAGGTCACTTTTCAAAGTGTAACGTATTAAGGTGCACAGAATCAGGGACAGAACTTCAAAGCTTATCTAGCACTATCTTCCTTGGCTGGACCAGCCTTCACCTTCATATAAATAATAAGAGAAACTTACAGAATGTACAATCACTATACTGTTACATCAGATTTTATTTCAGTTTAAAGTACATCTTTAAGTATAATTACTCAGGGGGCCAGGGAGATGGCTCCATAGAATAAGCACTTGCCTGGCAAGTGCAAGGGCCTGAGTTCAATCCCCGGTTCCACCAAAAAAAAAAAAAAAAAAAAAAAAAAAAAAAAAATTACTCAGGAAACATATAAACAATATAACTTCAAAAATTGAAATATATGGTGTTTGTAAATAGGATATCATATCCACATCTTGTACAGCAATTAACCACTAGGAAGAATGTATGCAATGTGTTAATTACTGAACCTGTCCTACCAATTTGATTTGAAACTGACTCATTGCTATTTGTTTCTCCAATAGCAATGAAAAAAATAATAATTTCATAAATAAAATTATGACAAAATAAATAAATAAACTACACAAAAAAATTGAAATATCGACTGGAGAATATACCAATAGCCAATCAATATAAAATTCCAAATTTTGAGTGCCAAGTAACTGAGAGAAAACTGTTTGAAGGTATTAGACTTTACACTGGTAATATGAACTCTATCGAGAATAACAAATGTGCTAAAATAACTTTTCAGATTCCAGGATGTTTGCTTAGATGTTAGGATTCTAGGACGGCCTTTAATGTTTCCAAGGAATGGTGGAAGTGTTGCCCAAAGCAGCTTAAAATGTCTATAATGCATATGAACAATCTGCTTTCACTAGGAAAAGAAGAACAGTGTTGAACTATTTGTGTCTCCCATAAACAAAAAATCAGGAATTTCTGACACTCTGCCAGCTGAGGAAGTATTGCACTCCCTGAATACCAATGTTTTGCATCAAAGTTTATCCCAGTTTGGAATCACAGAAGTCTCCCCTGAGGTACGTCCTTGCATGTCAGATTTCATTTTTAAAAAAATCACCTGACAAACATATCTACCTGGTCTTGTAGACAACTTTTGCAGTAAATGTGATGTAGTGACCTAGCCCCACAAGGCTTTGAGATGACAGCTCTTTGCTGTATGTTGTTTAATTTTGAGTCTACCTAAGGGTCAGATGTCTCTGCTCTTCAGACTATTATGTTTGTTTTTCCAGAAAATTCATTTTCATAATAAATCCTTGCTCTTTGACACATTTTTCTTGAAATCTTTGTAATATTTTACAAAGATTTGAAATCTTATTTTGATATACCCAGTAACTTGTCTACAACACCAGGTAGATATGTTTGTCAGGTGGTTACTTGGAACAGACATATCAAACAAAACAAACAAAACCCACAAAACATCCTTGTCCTTCTCCTGCAACAAGTGCACCTATCTTTATTGTGTTATCGTCAAAATGTTCATCAAATCTTTTTCCCACACTTTGGAATTCATTTGAAATGTGTTCTGTTTCCTGTTCTATTTTCTTTGCTGAGGAACCCATGCTTAAGAACCATGGAGATTTTATGTATAGTATTTTCTAAATTTGGTACTTTTACAAAAATTTCTCCTACCATCCATTGTCTGCCTTTCCATAAGGTCATTTCCTCCGGGCCTCAGCTTCCTAATATATCAAATGGGTATAGAATATAATCTTATCTTACACAGTTGAGATATGGATTACATTTTTCAAATATATGTGGAAACCTTCACATCAAGGAGGCCTCATATAAATATAATTTGAATAGCAGGTGCAATGGGAAAAATAAGAACATGCAGTTCTCTTTTGGTGTCCCTGAGGAATTGCTTCTAGAGCTCTCAGAAACACAAAAGGCATGGATTCTCAGATTATTTATATAAAATGGTGTTTTATTTACACAATATTCTCCCACATATTTTATTTATTTATCTATTATATTTAGTATAGGGTCTGTAGGATCTCACTACACAGATCAGACTTGTAGTGATCCTGCTGTTTTCAGCCTCCCAAGCACTGGGATTACAGGTGCGCGCCACTACACCCAGTCTCCATCACCCTCTCAGAGCACCCTGGGGGTGGGACCAGCAGAGCACACCAGGGATCAAACCCTGGCCGCTGTGCTCTGCCTAAGCAGGTGCTTTAGTCTTCTGAGCTATCAGGCCCGCCCTTCTCCCACATATTTTAAATCATCTCTAAATTACATATAATAGCCAACAGGATGTTGGTATTATTAAGATAACTGTTATATTGAATTATTTAGGGAATAATGTCAAGAAAAACTCAGTATATGCAAAATATAGGTGCAAGGTGTTTTTTCCCCTCAATATTTTCTATTCAGAGATAAATCACAGAAAGGTGTGCCAATGTTACGTGATTGAACTATGATTGTCACAACAATCCCCACTCATGTAGTTTTTCTCTATTTTCTACCTCCTCTCTGTCTAAAAACATGATTTTTTTTATTGTAGCTTTATTTTTGGCAGGAGTTTTTTTTTGTTTGGTTTTTTGTTTTTTGTTTTTGTTTTTGTTTTTGTTTTTCTTTTGTCACCAAAAGCATGTTTCTCCATGTAAATCTGGCTTGCCTTCCTAATTTAGCTTTCAAAACATCACAGAACGAACTCTGCATTTCCTCTTGTGGTGCACAGTCTTCTATGTGCTGGGCCTTATCATTGTTGAGCAGCCCTTTCTTCATGTGTGTTTTAGTAACTCCAAGCTTAATACATGCCATACCACCCATAACCCACCCTTCTTTTTGTACTTTTGGGTGTATTGGTTCTTCTCTATACCTTTCATTTTGCAAGATCAGTCTCCTGTACAGCAAAGCTTCCCTTGTGCCACCACAGATAGAGGCGCTCATGGCATTAGATGCCCATTGAGTTTGGTTCAAACGTTTTTTGTCCTGTATTGCCTTTCCAGTGTGTTTTTACACTGTTAGTTCGTTGAGAGCCTGTGATGTGTTATGAGTATCTTTCGTGCCTTTACCTGGCATGCAATGGACATAAGAGTGAAAAACTAAGTGAACAAATACCCAAGCACCATACTACCTAGCCACAAAGTCAGAAAAATATACGTATAAACAAGCAAATAAATCAGTATGTTATCCTTGCTCTCAATGAATTTATACTGTCATAGAGCAATGAAGATACAAACAGATAAGGAAAATACAGAGCTATGATACAGTGACAAGCCTGCACATGGGAGCCCTAAAGAAGTGGCCACTGTGTCCTGCTGAGAGGCCAGAGGGTGGATCAGCATGGGCATCACCCCTGAGACCATTCCTCTGCCCCTGCTGTATCCAAGTCAGAAGTGGCTCACGCAGTATGACAAATCAAGCCCCACTCCAGGTTGTTCATCACCCGCACAGACCCACCAGGCCTCATGTTGCCTAGGACAGCTCCACTTTAAACTTTACAAAGAACATTGAGTTAATTTATTCTTCTTTTTGTAAGCCTCTAGGGAAGAACACAAGCATTCTTCCTTGTTGTTTCTTTCTAATTTTAAATGCCATTTTGAAGCCTTTAGAAACACAGTGATTTATTAAGTCACTCACATTTGAAAACCCAGGGGATATTATCATATAAAAAGAACTAATAAAAATCACATACCGGGGCATCCTCCAACATACTCTGGTTCAGGAAAGGTGCAGAGCTTACCTGAAACACCTATCACAGAGCGATCCTTCCACAATGGACAGAAAGACCTGTCCCATGTTTCACTAACTGACATGTATTTGATGAACAACATGTGACACTTTTACATAAAATTGCTAAAATTGAGAAATCTAGGAAATGCCCAGGCTATTAAAAAAAAGGTATGTTATGGGAGGTGAGCACGCACTTACCTGAACTCTGTTCAGGCACTCTGACAAGGGGCCAAGCACTGCCCCCTGACCTGAAGCTCTAAACGCAAAGTAGAAGAAACTGCAGAGAAAGCCTTTGAAGTGGGCCAGCAAGCCCGTGGGGAGCTTCGAACACGTGCAACCGAACGAAATCCCGCACAAACACTGGCTGTTGATTGTTTTCAGCTGGTCGGGGCTGTTCTGAGCGCTCCCCACACGCCTTTGGTCATCCTCTTGCGGTGATGTTTCATAACAGCGAAAGCCGCAACTCATTGTTTTTCACGTTTTAATTCGAAAAACATAGCTTGCTATCGCACCGAGTTGACTAACGACAGCCACAACAACACGAAGAAACTTGGTCTTCGCTTTTTGTTTTCACATGGACTACTGAACGTCATGAATGGTATCTCAAAGCATCTATTCCTCAACTTACGTTAATTACTTTCCTGGAAGGATATGGTTTTTGTTGCTGCCATTTCTTTATAGTCTTAATTTTTTTTTATAATTGGAAATGACTCTTGGGAAACAAAGAAAAACACAAAACAGAGAACTACTTTTGTTTATTTGTTTTGCTTCCAATCTAAGTTTCTTGAGAGCGAAGACATTATTTCTTTTATATTCTTATGTGTTATTTAAAACACGGTAGGCAATCAAGTATTATTACATGATACTTACAAAGATAAAATGACATGTATCACTTCCTGCCAGATATATCAAATTCAAAAAATATCTATATCAAATTCTGGGGAAATCAAATTAAATTCATTATTTCAATTTCCATTTACAAATATTTTTACAAAATGAATTAAATATCTGTTGAAATAAGTTCTGCATTAGAATTATAAAAATCCAGCTAGGGGCCTGGGAGATAGCTCAGTAGAATAAGCCCTTGCCTGGCAAGCAAAAAGTCCTGAGTTCAATCACTGGTCCTGCAAAAGAAAAAAAAAAAAAAAAAATGGGCTGGCCAAAAGCTCAGCCAATTAAAGCGCCTGTTTAGGCAGATGCAGGAGCCAGGAGTTCAATCCCCTCACCTGCTTCTACTGACCCTGCCCCCAGGATGCACTGAGAGGGCAATTGAGACTGGATATGGTGTACCGAACCTATAATCCCAGCACTTGAGAGGCTGTAAACAGGAGGACACAGTGAGATCTTGTACACCCTGTCCTAAATACAAAAAAAGAATTATAAAAAAAGAATTATAAAAATCACTATTTTTACTGTGCATTTGCAAATTGCTCCAGGTACACAGGTCTTATAATTCAAAGGAGGATGTTACTTTTGAAATAATAGGTAAATGTGCTGACTGACACGTTCATGTAATATTTATGAAGCACAAAAGGTATAATGTATGAATACAAATCGTAATTCATGAGTTGAGTGACTGTTCATCCAAATTTGTAACAGTTGCTAGTAGTCTGTTTTATAGAATTATAGATCTCTGCACACAATGCTGAGGAGATACACCCTCCATCTAAGCATGTGCTAGATCCTTCAGACCAAGTGTTCACTGCATGCATAATGCAGCAGAAGTTGGGCATTTACTCAACAAAGCCATGTTGTTGTAGTGTCTTAGTTATCTGCCTAACTCAGTGAAATCAACCTAATAACTCACAACATTTTCATTTCATTGCTATTCTATGTGATTCATCTCTCCCAAAGAGATGTCTCCTAAAGTCTCTATAGCTGTATCAACTTATCTAGCATCTGAGATCTGAGAAAGGAGGAAGGTATGAAAGAGGGAGGGAGGGAGGGA
>NW_004524623.1:7775236-7782008 GCF_000260255.1 Octodon degus | reverse complement strand
GAGGGAGGGAGGGAGGGAAGGAAGGAAGGAAGGAAGGAAGGAAGGAAGGAAGGAAGGAAGGAAGGAAGGAAGGAGAAGGGAAGGGAGGGGAGGGGAGGGAAGGGAAAGAGAAGGGAAGGAAGGGGTATGGAGGAAAGGGAAGCGAGGGGAGGGGAAAGGAAGGGAGGAAAGAGAAGAGAAGAAAGGAAAACAGGGAGGAAGGAAGAAAAGAAGAGATAGAAGGAGGAAGAGAGGGAAGGAAACATTAAGCCCTACAGATACTATAATATAGACATATATAGTGAATTACTAAATCACATAGATATTTAGAAAAGTCGTTATTACAAAGGAACTTGCCTCGATTTCATATAATAAAAGAAAACTGGTCAGCTTCTTTCACTACAAGTTAAAGGTCAAAGCACCATAGCTATGAAATATGGTATAAAAATGACACCGAGGCATTAGCCTGAACCAGCTGCAAAGCCTGTGAATGACTTAACCGTTAGCCCCCTGACAAAATATAAAAGGCATTAGGGTTACTCTGTGCACAGGTTAGATTGGAGATTGCCATGAGGTAAAACCTTTTCATTTGTGGGATCTTAGCTACAAACTTTTCCATTTATTACTCTGCCCTTATCAAGTTTTTTAGATCTCTGTACAAATATAGTAGTGCTCAGCAGGAGTAGCATGACTCAGACGGAAATCTATTTACCAAGAAAGCACAGTGACTAAGTTCTAGTTCAAAACATGTCTTTCTAACCAGGAGTGGAGGAAGGGAGGGTGAAGAATAATTCTTCCATCATGATTGCTTTAGTTAAAAAAGAAAACAAAACCATTTTGTCTCAAGCAGAAAGGAACACGTTACTTTACAGGAGTTACAGGCCTGCAACAAGATAAAAGGAAAGTGAACCAAACCAGGTTAGGAACACAACATTTCTTTCCACCCACCTAACCATCTCTTTTTACCCAAATTTCTCATGAGTTTAAGCTCAATTCTTTATACTGAAATTTGATGTATTCATGCTGCCTACCTGAAGACTTAACTAGTTTGCTTTAATGACAAACAACACATGCTATTTAGTTGCCTGCAAGGAAAGTTCATTTCCATATTTAGACTTCATGCCTGTAAGTTTTCTCTATTTGTTTCAGCCATGTTTGTAGAGACATCGGAATAGAAAAATGATCTAGCTGATGTCAGCCATGAAAGAAAATTGTCACTTGAACCCGATTATTTTCTTTCCAGCAGAATATTTGGTTACTAATCATTTTAACAATCAAATATTTTCAGATTCCCCATTAATTTGCCATTTACATACATTTAAAATAAATGCTGTCATTTTTCTATCTATGCATCTGTCTAGAAAATAAAAAAAACAGTAACTACATCACTCTCCTACAAGCCAAAAAAATAAGGAAATTTGATTACTTAAAGCAATAAGCAAGTCTCCCTGCAGATATTTTTATAATCACAGTTCAACTTAATAATCTTCTACATTCTGCCTCACTCATTTTTCTACCAAGGCTTGATTCAGTTCCAAAGCAAAATTCTTCATAAGCTTTTTAAGACAATCTTTTGTTTAATTAGTAAATATTAAATGTGTCTGGGGGTTTAAAAATAATCAAAAATTATTTCACAATTCAGACACCTAACAGATATTTTCTCCTGTTTTCTTCATTGGAGACAATACCCAAGGACAGACACATCCCTTTTCTAGGGCAATAGAATGGGCAGCTGTTCAGCATTTGACTTAAATTATATTGAGTACGTTTTTCTTGATCATGGACCAGCTGACTCCAAGTTAAAGTTTCTTTAAGTATAAATCTATAATATCACCTATTTACCGGTTTTACTCTAAAATTTGATTGTGGTCAATGTGTTTTTTATTAAAAAAAAATAGATAAAATGAAACTAAAAGGCATTCATATTTTATTTACACTTCTCCATTTTTCCAACCCCCGATATATTTTGCAAACTCCTATTTGTCAACTCTTGTTAGCAAATAATTCTGATTATTTATTTATTTATATTGGTGTTCCTGGTTGCTTTAACCAAAATATATTAACAATTTATATGGGGGGGGTGCTTTAGACAAATTCTGACAAAGCAAACTGTATTTAAGGGGTTAAAAAAAATCTGATGCGATAAAAGGGAAGAGGAAAAGGAAGGAAAGGATCCTGGTACTGTCGCTGTTTTTATTAATGCATCAGGAGCTTGTGTTTGCACCTGTTTCGCTTTTGTTCAAAAGTAAAGAGCGGTGTTAGCACACAGCGGCAGGGTGTTATGCTGTGGGAGGGAACTCGGAGTAGAGAGCTTCAGAAACAGGTTCTTGCGGAGGGAGCAGAACTCGCTCACCTGTCAGCCACACGGTTCCCGGGAAAGACAGTGAGGGACATTACGAAGGTGAGGTCCTGCGGGTGCGGGCAGACGCGTCTGCCTGCTCTCCGGCCGGAGACGGAATAATCTCCTGACTTGCCGGGATGGTAGCCCGCTGCGGAGAGGAGTTTGGGGAGCCCTCAGGCAGCAGGGGCGGGGGGTGCCTCACTACACTGAATGGAATCAAGCTAAAAATATGTTTGGTGTCTGATAAGAACGCCCGTTTTCTCAAGCTCTCATTTAACGTTGGACTTTCTGTTTTGCTTTTAAAGAAAAATGTTTTGCAAGGGCAGCACGAAGCGGACAAAATCTGGAGCAAAGAAGGATTTTATGCTGTTGTCATTTTTCTCAGCATCTTTGTTATTATAGTAACATGTTTGATGGTAAGTTCGCTTTTCTGTATATTTTATCCTTTGCTGAGTCCACTGCTTGATATTACTGGATGCGTTGCCATTCGAATGAATGCTGAAAAGACTGAGAGCTCAAGCAAAACGATAATGGGAAGGAGAGGCAGCGGCGGATCGCTAGAGGAGAGAGAACCTATGGAGGTGTGACCCGCCTCACAAAGCTCGAATTGCACTGAAGTTGTTAGTAACTTGATCAACCCTGAGAATGCAGCAGTAAAACGCGATTTACCGAGGTCATTCCGAGCCCTCAACGACAGTAAAATCTCATGAGTGTACGCTGGGTTTTATTTCTTCTTTTCTGTTATCTCTGTGGAGCTCAGGGGAAAAAATTAAAAAGAAAAAGAAATACGTCTTTGGGGCAACCCTACCTCCAAAGGAAGGGCTAATTTCTTTCCTTTAAATGGCCTTGAAAGCTTTCTGTGAAATAGCAAGCACAAAAAAAGAGAGGATCGTAGCCTCAGAGGCTAGACCACCCTCTACCAACTAACTTTCCAAATGAATGAATAATATATAAGTATAAAAGTATACATTGTAATCATTATGTACGTGATAACCTTTAACAGTATATATTTTTCTTTTAAATTCTATTACCCCAAATTTTTCTATTGCATGTACTTTTATTTTATTTTTTTTTATTTAATTATCTTTTGGTGGGTACCAGGGATTGAACTCGGGATCTTGCACTTGCCAGGTAAGGCACTTATGCCGCTGAGCCATCACTCCAGCACTTCTTACCCCAAATTAACCTCACCCACTAAATTAGGCAGCACTGCTTGGTATTGAATGAGTTAATAGTTATCTTTCAGGCAGACTATGATTCTTTTATTCTTCTAAGAATTTTGTGATATGACATAATATTTGAAGTGTGCAAGTGGGTTAAATATTGCTTTCCTGTGTGCTATGTTTTCCTTGATTTTACATATTTTCAAAAATATTCTTTTTCAGTTTTTAAATATCCCCTGAAAGAATGACACTACGTATTCTGTCAGTATTGCAGACTGACAATGTTGTCAAGTGTTTTATTGCATCTAGCTCTTTTATGCACCCCGGGGGGTGGCGGTGGAGGTTGGGACGTCGTGGCAGAAAGACTGGGGCTCCATCTGAAGAAGTAGGGGATTAAGAAAGAAGAATGTTAAAGAAAGAGGATTGAAGGTCTTAGGAAAACTGAGGCAGAGACCTCAGAGTGTATCTTGCCGTTTCAAGGGTGGTTCCTTCTTATGGATAATTGCGCCCCAAAATACTTGATTCTTCTTTCTATAACAAGAAACTCTGGAGTAGCATCCTCTTCCTTGTCAGTCACAAGTAGACTGTTATTTGGCCTCACAGACCTGCAAAACGATGAGAGGGGCCGAAGATAACCCTGGGCAATGGTAGAGAACTGTCTGGGGTGTGTGAAGCCCTGGGTTTAATCCATGACCCTGAAAAAATGGACACAGAGGGGGTAAGAGCATAAACTGAAAAATACAAAGGCTGCTCATGGGATAAATGGGTAAGATTTAGAAGAACAGAGAAAAGGCAAAGATGGAAGGAGGAAAGTGTGAAGCCCTCGTGTAATCTTTGAGCAGCCAGAGGCAGAGCGGAGCTCGCTTTCAACACTACGGGTTTCAGACTCAGTAAGTCCAGCTCAGGCCAGGTCCATGTGTTCAAAGGACCAACACCTTCTTGCATTTGGCCCTCTGTGGTCTCATGTGGACGAAGGACCTCTGATAGCATGTTCTTGCCTCTTCAGGCTGGGAACGCCTCCTCTTTCCCAGTATTTACAAAACACCAATAGAAAAGTTAGAAGCTAAAATGAGTGTGCTACAAAACAAATCAAGAAAGAAACACTGCCAGGAAATAGGTGATTGCCATCTGCTGAGGCTAGCTAATGATTTCACCCATTCATTCTATCAGCATGTCCCCTGGAGGTCCACGGGCCTGTGGTTGACCCCGCGCACAGGTGGGAGAACAGGCAGATAAGGTCCCTGTGCTCTAGAGCCTTTACTCTTCAGAGAGAAGCTCACAATTATGAATTATTTTTAACAAGATATCAAATAGTATCCATATTATCCTCCAACTTTTTGACACTGGGAAAAGCAAAACTGTAAGATGGAGAAGTTAAGTAATTTCTGGAGGTCAAGGAGAGAGAGGGTGATTAGGGAGAAGGCAGCAGGTAATAGTGTGGTGAGACCGTTCCGTCTTCTATAAAGATGAATACATGATATTTTGGATTGATTGTTTCTCAGTTACTCTTCTCTTGTTGCTGGAACAAATTCCCAACCCTCAAAATGAAGGAAGGAAGGGTTTATTTAGCTCACAGTTACTGGTGGTTTCAGTCCATACTCAGCTGGCCCCTACGTAGACTGGCAGATGGCAGAGGGCAGCAGTTCATGGTGGTGGAAGGCAGCAAAACCACAAGAGCAAATAGGAAGAGTAGCAGAAACAATGGCTACAGAGAGCAAGCCTGTCTTCCTTAAGTTGCATTCAGGCTATCTGCCCCAGGCTGAGTGTAGTACTCACACCCATAATCCCAGCAATACGCAACTAAAACCCATAATCCTAGCCTTGATCATGAGTTAATCTCAAACTCTAGAAGTCCCCACCCCATGACTGCATGATGCTTTGGGGGGACAACTAGACACAAACCATAACACATTAAAACCTATAAAATGCATGGCACAGAATGACCAACTAATCTATCCTGTGGCCTATTGTTAATAATAACAAATCAACATGGCTTTATCAATTGTGACAACTATATGACACCAAAAGAAGATGTGAGTAAGAAAGTGGGACTGGGGAGATGGTTCAGTGGAATAAGTGCTTCCCTGGCAAGCGCAAGGGTCTGAGTTCAATCCCCGGTTCCGCAAAAAAAAAAAAAAAAAGAGATGTTAGTAAGGAAGTAAGAGTGGGAGGAATAACAGAAACTTTTCAGTTTCTGTTCAATTTTTCTATAAACATAAAAACTACTCTAACACAAATTTTCAGTTTTAAAAAATCAAATAGAGATATGCCCCCATGAAGAAGGCAAAACAATGGGGAGCAGTGAAACAGCAGTGCGACAGATGAGACACGAAAACGCAAGAAAGAAGCTCCGGGGCAGAGGAGGTGAGGTGTGGAACATGGTTTGCCTGTCTGGGGCATCCAAGGGGAAAGGTGGAAAGTGAGTGCTCTAAGCAGAGCCTTGAACTCACTGTATAGCTCAGGCTGGCCTCGAACCCCTGGGAACTCTCTTCCCCGAGCCTCCTAAGATTACAGGTGTCTACCACCACAACCAGTGATGGTGGTGGGGGTTTTTTGTTGTTGTTTATTTGTTTTTGGTTTTTTGTGGCTGGCTTAGCCCTCCCAAGGGGCGGGGCTGGCACAGCATGTGGTGCCGAAGATGAACCACAGTCCCTGCATGTTTGCCCAAGCTTGCCTAAGCAGGTGCTTTAGACCGCTGAGCTATCTCACCAGCCCCAATGGTGTGATTAAAAGCATGCAGTCTTTGCTGGGGAGAGTGACTAGGGCAGCAGATGGTGTGAAGTGTGAAAACAAGAAGGCCCTTCCTGGGGTTGAAAAAGATAATGGTGGCCCAGAGGATTTGCATGGGAGGATAGAGTGAAGTGACAGGTTGAGATCCATTAGAAGCGAGAACCAGCAGGATTTGTGTGTGTGTGTGTGTGTGTGTGTGTGTGTGTGTGTCTCAGGGAGAAAGGAAAAAAAAATAATTCACGCTGTTGACTTTCTGGATAGCAACACTCCCATACTCCAGGAGAGGAACATGTTCAGAACAGGGGCATCAACACAGCAAAATAACACTTCTGATTTCTATGTACATAGTTCTTGAATAAATTAAAGAAACAGAATGATAGATTCAAACACAATCTTAAATTTTCATAGGAAAGCATCACATCAGAAAGGATGTAACTCAGTGGTAGAGCCCTTACCTAGCATGTGCAGGGCCCTAGATGGAACCCCTAGGACCACAAAAAAATCAGCAGAGGAGCTAGAAGTAAATAAAGTAAGTGCTGTTCATAAGAAAATAGGCACA
>NW_004524623.1:7772314-7774311 GCF_000260255.1 Octodon degus | reverse complement strand
ATAAATACACGTCAAAGGTGATCATAATTAGCCAACATTTTCCAACGTAAGGATTTAAAAAGATGAAACCAGATTCTCCATAAGTGATTGATTATGGAGTCACTTCCTAAGTAGGCATGTTTTTTCATTAATTTCACAGTTTTGTAGGAAGAAGACTACAACTCCTCATTGTAACCATAAGATAGTAAGAGTTAGAGTAATGACAGTAACCATCATTGTTGCCTTCTGCGAAATGTACGCTTATGGGTCCTAAGCTGGTCTCAAATTTGCTATGTAATACTGCCCCTCCATATACTTTAGGTTCTTAGTGTTACCGATGAGAAGATTGAGATTCAGAAAAGATGAATACCGTGACCAAGAACAAACAACGGGTGGCCATAGATGGCAGGGTGGGGATATTGATGGGTTGGAACTCAAACCTAAGTCTGTCTGAATTCAAATAAAGGATTTGAATTTGATTCCATAAGGACTCAAGCTGTGGGGAGTTTTAGCCCTATAACTCTGTCTACAAACATCCATTTCTAGCTACAAATGAACCCAGAGGAGCTGAACATGCCTGCACTTATCAGAGCAACTCCACCCACACAAAACTGATAAGGGTGTGTCACGCCCTTCCTTGTGCCAGGAACACCCCTGTGTTTGCACTTAGTACTCTGCACTGGGCATGACTCTTGCACAGCTGTCTTCTCATAGCCTCGAGTTGTGTGTGAACCTTGCACACCAATGTCTTATTTTTACAATGTGTTGACCTGTGTAAGAACACGCTCATGTTTATTAAATGAAAACGAAGGAATGAGCTCTTTCAGAATGAACTGTAGAGAGCAAATGCTACACTCTATGGGTTGGTAACATCATCTAAGATTAGAACAAGTCGCAAGAGAAACTGGAATGGGGAATGGAGAAAAAAAGAAAGAGAAAAGCAAATATACATAATAGACTATATATGTATAATATAGTCATGCTACATATTATATATATATAAGTTAGTTATATTACTAATTTATCTTAGTTCATCAAAAAATATATGGTACTCATCTTTCTATAAGTGTTCAAGGGCTTTTGACAAGCATCTTAATTTAAAGTAATGTTTTACTGTGACTGATCAGTAATATTTTAATCTTTACTTATTATTTATTTATATTTATAGTAAAGTACAGTATTTTTATGCTGACATACACTGGGTCATACTTTTGTGATCCTCAAACCTAAGTTTGTCCAATCCGGCGTCCCATACTTCTGTTGATTCCATAGCAAAGAAAAATTATAACTCAGAATTTTCTTCTTGGCATTAATTATATTTATGAAAAATCAAGTGCTTCTATTCATGTTCAGCTTTCTCTATGCCGTAGAAATGAAAGCATGTGGTTTTATTGTGAAATTATATAGGTAAATTGCTGTAATGGAAGGGGTGTGTACTAAGTAACAGGAACATAAAACTTGGCAAAATTTTTGAAATGTGGCATATTGTTTACTTTCCTTAAAATACAAAAAGATGAATATATGTTGCCAGGCATAAAATTAGACAGGCATGACATTTTCAAATGTGTGACTTATTTAGCACCTCTCAAATGTGAATGTGGGGTGGGTGGAGCAACAAATACACAAATACAATTTTCCAAGAAAAAAAATGTGTGGGCTAGTTCCAATCCATTCAGTCTTTCAGATGGAGGCAATTTGTTACTAAGAAGAATTATTTCTTAAACTTGAACAAATAATAGAAAGAACACCATTTATCAACTAAATTATACCTTCAAGTACACTTAGACATTTATTAAACAGTACAAAAGTATTTATGAAACATAAATAGAGATGTCCACAGACCAAATTGCGCATAGAAAGCAATTTTAGAAATGATGGAAAGACAGCTGTTTCTATCAACAAGAGCGCTGGGCTGTGAGACCTTTTGAATAATCATCCATATGTAATGTTAAGTGTATCTTTAGTGCTGGTCTGGTAACTAAGACCAGAAATGTTGTAGTGCAGCCTGAACATCACAA
>NW_004524623.1:7762812-7771294 GCF_000260255.1 Octodon degus | reverse complement strand
ATATAGTTATGCTACATATACTATGTTATATATGTTACTTATATTACTAATTTATCTTGGTTCATTGAAAAGAAAGGTTTGTACTAATACTGTTTGGACAATTAAATCTGATATTTTTGTTCTCTGTAACTAATGTAAAGACAACACTATACAACGTATTATCCATTGTTAACCCCTATTATCTTGTTTTGAAATTTGGTTTCATTTAAAGAAAAAGAAAAGAATAGAACATATTCTAATCCAAACATATTTTGTGTTACTCACAACATTTTAAAATTAAAATTATAAGCTATGAAACACTTCAAAGGACTTCTTTTTGCTTTGTCCCATTTCTGTGTCCCTCAGGTTCTCCTTGATGCTCTTGGGATTTTTTTTTTACTGCCGTTCGATTTTTACAGCTCCTCTCATTCAACAATCTTTTCTGTCTTGTGTCAACTGATTGAGTGGCTTTAACGCATCACAAGATTCAAACACAAGCCGTAAAGATGAAAGAAAAAATTTAGCTTGCTATTTCTATAGGAAGGTTTTAGGTTGAGTTTTAAAACACAGTATATTTGCATAGAAAAGTAAGCATATGTTATAGTCCAGACTTCAATCGGTAGAGAACAAAATCCTGAGCTTACTGTTCCAGAGGCTTTGGGAAAGAAGCTGTGATGGAGGGCTTTGAAAGAAATAGTGCAGCTGAGTGACCAGACGCCTGGAAGTCAGAAAACCTGAACTCTAGATTTGACTTCCAATTTGCCTTCTAAGTGCTCTGAGTTGAATGTGAAAATCAGGTGGCAGTAGATGACTTTTAAGATCCACCTGTCCAGGGCTTCTCAGCACATCACCACTGACATTTTTGGACTGACTACAGAATGGACAGGGGAAGCCAGGTTTTCCTGTGCATCATAGTGTTCTGGAAGCCAGTAGCGCCTACTCCTTGCTCCCTGCCTTCATGTGTATGACAACCAAAAAACCTCTCTAGGGATTGCCTAATGTCCCAATGTCCCCAGACATTGCTAAAATCCCTTCCAGTGGCAAATCATGGCCTTACAGCTTAATGCCATGACAATTATTATATTTTATTTACACACACACACACACACACACACACACACACATACACACACACACGCACGCACATTGTTCCAGGTAATGGAATCTCTCGGGGTTTTTTCAACAGCACCTAACTCATCTTATACGTTCTCCAGGTTCTGCATTGCCCTAATTACAAATATAAGAACCAGTTTGTATACGGGCTACACTAAGACAAGCTGAAAAGTTGACCTCTAAACAGCGATGAAATAGATCACTCATTAAAAATATGTGACAAAGTTTTCTCATTAAAAACAGAAGCCATGAGTGGCAAGGAAAGACTGCAATATATTTTACACTAATCAAATCATAATAGTGACCTGTTAAGAAGAATTGAGATCAACCTTTTTTGGATTTCACATTTTCATCATTAAAATAAGCAAAACCCAAATATAAACAAGCTAACAAATGTCCTGATACACATATTATATTTATGTGAAGAGCTGTGAAATCACAACACATGTATTATCTTTTTCTAGTAAGAATTTTTTTTAAAGTACAGATATAGTTGTTTCTCCAACCAGGCAAATAACTTCCTGCCTTTAAAAAAAAAATGCTTTCCTACTTTGAATTCTATTGCTTCGTCTTTCATAGTCATGTGTTTAACACAACAAACTTACCCATCTGTGTATCTTGTGATGGACATTTTTTCAGAACTTTTTAACAGAATGGTGGGAAGGTACATTGTAAAAGTCAGAGAAACTAGTAAGATCCAGTGAGTTAAAACCTTAGGCACCATCCACAGAATCAACACATCCATCTCAGTATTCTCTCTTCTACCATTTAAGGGAAAGCACAGTAAAGTTACTAGAAAGTAATTACAGTGAAAGATTTCTCACTTACTAATAGATCCCACCCCCCATGTTTTCACAGTCACTCTCCTTCCAACTAACATATGTAGTTTGGGGGAGGGGTTAGCCTAGTAACCCTTTTTGTTGTATATTCTTCAATTCCCTAAGAATAGAGGGCAATGCATTCTGGGAACAGCTTGTCACTCACAGCCTATGACTTAGTGTAGCTACAGAAAGATCGCTTTGTATGACTTGGATTTTTTATTTATCTTAATTGACCTTTTATAGTATCTCATGTGGCTTCACTTCCTAAGTTTTGTCTCTTTTTTTGTTTTGTTTTCTCTTCTTTTATCTTCATCTCTTTATTTCCTTGTTTCGTATCTCAGTTTCCCAAATTTGCCACATATTATGCGTTTATCTTGAGAATGAGAGTTTAGTTCTTCGGATTTTCTTGCTTAATCTCAGTCCAATGTCTTTTCATTTTAGATTATGTTTTTATTTCACCCTGATCCTTCTCATAATTTAACTGTGTTAAATACACTCTCTACTTCCAATGTCATTTTGAGACAACTGCAAAAATGTTCTCTAAAGTTGTCCTGAAATAAATTCCCAAAGGTATTTGTTACATCTTCAATTCTTTACTAATTTTCTTTTTTAACTTAGCCTACTTTCACAAGAATAATATATATTTAGATTTTATTTCCTTCTAGTAGATTGAAAATAATGCAGCAACTAAAATTTAACAAAGCTTTGAAATAAGGTGAACATAGGGATTAGTTAGAGGAAATGTAACTGCAAACGGCTGGGAAAACCCTCTCCTCCTAAAATAATATTTATTTTACTAACAGATTCTAGAACCTAACCAGGAAGTTTAATTGATGTAAGATATTTTAAGATGCGGACAGCACTGGTCCCGTCCATTTGAGATAACTGTAGATTATGAGCTGTCGCCTTTTCTCATGAATTAACCTATTGAGTCCCTGTCCTAGAGCAGACTTGAGAAATAGGAGGACACCTAGTTTGTGCAGAAACTGTAAAGGAGCCAGTGTAAAAAGATACATCTAATCAAATAAAAGCTTGTGGACCTGCAAGGCCAACATTGTACCTCAGAGCGCGCCTGCGGTTCATCTCAACAAAGGCATTCCAATTCTTTCAAAAGTTCAAAAGTGATCATTTTAGCAATTCAGAACTTTTTTTCCAGTCTTTTGTGTTTAATTAAGTTTATTGATACAATGTAGATATGCATAGTGATCACATTCCTCCTAGGGAGCTTGTACCTGTACATGATGGATCTTAGTTCCCCCTTTCTTCTGTTCCTTGCCCTCTTCGATCGCTCTTCCACTCGTTATGTACAAAGCTTTGCTTCTGATTTATCTTTTTTCCCTCGTTTTTTCTTTTCCCCTTCACCCCCAACCCCTCACCAGTTCATTTCCTTTTATTTTTTATTTATTTGTATTTTAGGGAAGGGCCTATAGGATGTTCAGAGACTCACTACTAGATCAGACCCGTAATGATCCACCTATTTAGAGCCTCCAAAGAGCTAGGATTACAGGAGTGTGCCACCACGCCCAGTCTCAATCCCAGTCTCAGTGCACCCCAGGGGCAGAGCCGGCACTGCAGGCCCGGGAATCAAACTCCCGGCCCCTGTACCTGCTTGCAGGAACTTTAATCCGCTGAGCTATTTGGCTGGCCCTTCCTTTCCTTTTAACAATTATTTCCATCTCACGATACACTATTCCCTTGCTGTTTTGCTGTTTGTGGACTCACTAGTTCGCGGGTTTTCAAAAAATATTGATCTAAGTTATTTACTGCAGATTTTTTGCTATATCGCCGGCTTTTGTAGTACCATACAGTGTAGGTATGTTATTAAGATCATGTAGGTTTACAAGCTTAGAAAATGGTTAAGAACATTAGATGTGTTTTTAAAAATGTGGGAAAGGTTTGTAAGAGTGTGATTTATGGAACCTTTATATATATATAGCAAATATATATTTTTGCTACTTCGCTGATTTTCACCTATAGCAGGGGTGTCTGGAATGTAACCTACATGACAAATGAGGAACCACTATACGTATTATACATTTTGGTTCTTTTTTACACTTTAAGTTTCTCCTACCAGGGAAATAATACAGTATCTGCCCATATGTGTCCCATTTATTTTACTTAAGAGTGTGGTCTCAAGGTGCATCCATTTAGCTATAAACGTTCAAGTTTATCCTTCTATATGGCTGAGTAGTACTCCATTGTATTTTTTTTAAGCACATCTTTTTTAACAGTTCATCAGTTAATGGACATTGGTGTTATTTCCAAGATTTAGTTATTACAAACTGTGCTGCTTCAAACATGGGTGCACATCTGTCACTGGGGTGTGATTTAGCAATTCTGACATGAGTTAGCCCTTCTAGAAAGAGCTCTGAGAATAGAGGAAAGTGATAATTCTGCTTTTTCCCCCCTATTTACATTAAAAATTAAGAGTAAAAAGGTAAGATAAATAATTCTGGTTGTCCAATTTATTCTTCCACAGATTCTGTAAATTTGTCAAGTATTAATCAGGTACTCAAGTTGAAATATGACCAATATAGGTATTTTCCAAGATAAGAAATTAAGGTTCACAGCATAACTATTCTATTAATGTTTTAGTGCCTCTTGCTGCCCTGCTGTATTGAACGTAGTTCTTGGTTTCTATAAAAGTCATGGAACCATGTTTCATGGATATTCATTCTCTAAACTTAATAAACTTCAACAGAACAAACTGAGATCTGGCATTTTGTAGAATTAGCCAAATTGGTTTTTTAATGTATCTCTGAGGAACAGAGTCATGCACATAAATTTTGGCAATGTGTGAGCAGCATAACTTGAAATACCGAGTACCTACTTTTGAGGAAAACTTTAGTACCATAAAACCAAGAAATCCTCTCAGCAGGCTGCGTCTCCTTTATCGCTTAGCCTTTATTTCCATTAATTTTATAGGCGAGGGTAGAGGAGATTGTACTCTGTGCTTGGGTGTGTGAAAACGTGATAGAAGCCCCTGTCTGTCTCATTTCTGTAGATTCTTTATAGACTGAAAGAGAGACTCCAGCTTTCCTTAAGACAAGATAAGGAGAAAAACCAGGAGATCCACCTGTCCCCCATCCTCCTGCAGCCGGCACAGTCTGAGGCCAAGACAGGGCGCAGCATGGTTCAGCCTGACCAAGGGCCGAAGGTGCTGAGTGTCGTTGTGGACCCGCAAGGCCGATGCACCCCTGAGGTCAAAGCTACTGCCTCTACCTCGGTCTGTCCTTCTCCTTTCAAAATGAAGCCTGTAGGACTTCAGGAGAGGTAAGAGTGTTTCTTGTTTCCACCTACAACTTGCTTTCCATTTAAAGAGTATTCATCAGTTGCAAAGGATGGAACTGGAAATGATTGGCATACCTGAGTAGAACTGTTCACCAGCAGATGGACCCCAGCCACTAACAGTGTTTCTAAAAGTGTCTCTTAGAGGTTTAAGTACAGCCAATTCCGTTAAGCTGGCATAGACCTAAGCAATGTGCAACTAGGGGACAATTTCTATCACTATTTATTATTTATTGAGAGTCACTAGCTGTTTGGACACCACATTATATTTTTAATTATCCTCAAACTCTGGTGTAATAGGACCGGGGATGAATTGAGCATGCTTCCTGCTGAAGTCCACATTATTTGAAGTCATACAAGGGTCTGCATCACCAATTAATTTTATGTAAATTTTTCTGTTTCTTTTGATCACTGAAACATTAAGTGTTGAAATATATGACAGTTTTATTACCTTTTGTTTTCCTGTTCTTTTTTTTTTTTTTTTGTTTTTTTTTTTTTTTTGGATGGAACTGGAGATTGAACTCAGGCCCTTGCACTTGCCAGAGAAGTGCTCATTCCACTGAGCCATCTCCCCGATCCCTGACAGTTTCATTACCTTATCTGCCTCTCAGATATACTTATTCATGTGATAGGCTTTGTGCTGATAAATTTCCACTTAAATCAAGTCCAATGTAAGAAATACAAATTTTTGATGAGAGGGCTAATTCTTTGCTTCCCAAAAAATGAGAAATAAAACTTTTCACGGTCTTTCTTAAAATAAGTTTTGTTTTTATATTTAAACTATTGCTACCAGGCATGGTGATTCACACCTGTAATCCTAGCACTTGAGAGGCTGAGGCAGGAAGATCTCCATGAGTTTAGGGCCAACCTACACTACATGATGAGACCCTGCCTCAAGAAAAAAAAAAAAAAAATACTGCTTACAGTACATTATACACATGGTACTATAGTGATTAAATAGGCTTTGAGGTACATACTCTATTTTCTCTATGTCTCTATTTCCTATCATTGTTTGATTGGGTTTATAGATCACATAAATGCATTTGGATTGTATTTCCAATGATTTATCACAATGCTTAATAGAAAAGGCCATATGATTTGATGCTTCAAGAATTGCGAAGGACAAAAATTGTTGAAATTTTTGCCAGAAACAATGAAGGATGTGAAAAGAAAGGTCGGTTCCCATGATCTCTAAAAGCCCTTATTGGGCAAATACTGCAACGTGACATTACACAAGAGGAAAATAAAACCACCAAAATCATTCCCCCTGCCTCCTCCCCAAGCGCTTGGTGGCTTCCTAAAGTATCCTCATGGACCTCTACATGGTATTCCTTTTTCTTGCATACCATGAAGTCACTCCTGTGATTCAGTGTTAATAGAGAGGCAAGATAAACCTTTTCCTAGGCTAACTGGGCGTCACGAGAACCCGGCTTGAGTGTGCTCTGCCTTCCTGTACCGATGCCTTCCCAGGAAAAAACAAGTCGCTCATCTAATCTACTCCTTTCTCCTAAAAATGGAGGGATGAATGGAGTTCTTAACTTCTTTTGGATGCCTTTATTCTCAGGAATTTATTTTTGCTTCAAAGAGAAACCTTGAGGGAATCACCTCAGTGGAGAACCAAGGGCAGGGTAGCAGGAAGGGTCTTCACAGAGGCACGTAAGCGTGGATGTGTTAGCTATGGAACATCGCAAGATTATAATAAACTGACTAAAAGTCAGACTATTTGTGATTATTGCTGTGTCCCTCCAATTCCCAGCAAGGTCAGCCTAAAGTTGCCAAGGAGAATAGTTATTCCTGGCATTCTGCAGGCCACTGTCAGGTCTGGCTAAATTTCAAAGAGCACAAGGTTAAATATCAAAGTGCTCGCTTAACTAAAGTGAGTATTTGAGGAGGGAGAACACAGGGCTGCTGTTTCATTCATCTTTGTCATTCACGTGCGGACCGTAATGGGGCCAGTACCTAATCGGCGTTTAAGGGCCTCAGCTCTGATGACCCCCGCTGTAGAGGTCTGGCCCTGTGTTCCCGCTCTGAGCTGGATATCCCCACGATAGCTCTTAGATATAGCCAATTTAAAATAGTACAAAAAGGGCCTGCCAAATAGCTCAGCAGATTAAAGCATCTGCTTAGACGCAGGGGTTGGGAGTTCCATCCCCAGGCCTGTTGTGGGGCCCCACCGCGTGCTGAGATGGCAATTGAGACTGGGCGTGGTGGCGCACACCTATAATCCCAGCTCTTGGGAGACTATAAACAGGCAGATCACTACGACTCCAGTCTACCCTGTGAGATCCCGTACACCCTTTAAACCCTGTCCTAAATACAAAATCAATCAATCAGTACAAAATGACCCTCAAAATATCGCTCATCAAATCATTTCACTTTTTTTTACTCTGATTCTGTTTCTTCATTCTCCTTTTTGACTGAGTCAAACATGGTGAAGGCCTGGCGTTTTTGCCCCAGCGCTGCCTTCTGCCCAACTGCAGTCCCACTGAGAGCTCCAGCTCTCTCGCTTCCCCTAGTCAGCCTCCCACGATCCTTCCGCTCCGTTTTCATTCCCACCCCACCCTGCAGACCTCTCAAACACAGCTTTTCCACGTTACATTTCCTTGTCATTCTCTTTTAAGATCCCTCCGTGTTTCCACATTGCTTTCTGAAAGTAACTGACGTAGCGGTGTCTCGGTTCACGAACACTTTCCCTTGCGAGCAGTATGGTCTGCAAACAGCAGCACCCAGCGGATTTTCGCTTTTGTTTACAAACTCTGCGTGGGGTGAGGAATGCAGTCACAGACACCCCACCCTTCTATTATGAACATGACCGCCTTTTCCAGAATCACGGAACAATTCAGTTCACAAACTGAGGTACCGCTGTAATTTCTATGTGTGACGTGTGAAACCTTCGCTGGCGTCTCCCTCCCTCCATCTCCCCCTAAGCACCCACCTACAGCTCTCCTGCTACTTGGACACTTTTCTAGGTTGATGCCGTGCTTTTTAAAACCTAGGAAGCCGTCCTTACCTAGAACTTGTCTTTCTTTTCTCTACTCTTATTTACCCTGGAGAAATACCACCACAGGAGTGAGCCTGAATCTGGATTTACAAATTAAGAAAACAAGAAATACAGTTAAACCCTGCAGGCCCCGCCCCTGGGGCGTGCTGAACAGGTGGTGCGTGCCTGTAATCCCAGGGCTGGGGAGGCTGAAACAGGAGGATCACTATGAGTCCAAGCTGCCCAGGGAAACCCTGTACCAAATACATAAATGAAAGAGAGAGAGAGAGAGAGAGAGAGA
>NW_004524623.1:7749833-7762712 GCF_000260255.1 Octodon degus | reverse complement strand
GAGAGAGAAGGGAGGGAGGGAGGGAGGGAGGGAGGGAAGGAAGGAAGGAAGGAAGGAAGGAAGGAAGGAAGGAAGGAAGGAAGGAAGGAAGGTAGGTCAGTTTAGTTCTTCTGTAACTCAGACTGAGTCTTTCTTCCAGGTCCCACTCCACCTAAATTAGAGGAGCTTGGTCTCATCCCTTTTCAAATTCACTCTCCTGCTCTGTCTCTGTGACCCTAAGATTTCGAGGGGACTTTTGCAATAGCAAGAGCAAGTCTTCCTTGCTTTGATACTGTCTGTCCAAACTATCATTTGCTACTGTGTCCATTATATCCCCAGAACCCATTCTGAACCCTGGTTACCAGGTTGTTCCTTATTGCCGTGCAGCCCCTTGCTCTTCCCCTCTCTTGGCTATGTCCAATCTACTCTTAGAAACACATATTCTCACTGTTCTACCATAAATGGAGACAAAGAAAACTTTGTGCATGTCTAAAACACCACCCCCCAGAAACACCATCCGGACACTTTTTGTCCTGACTCTACCACGGATCAGAGTCCTCTTATTGATAACCCCCCACTTCCCAGGGCTTAGCCACAGTGGATGGGGTCTCACTGGTACAAGGAGCCTGGTCTTATCCCTTTTCAAATTCATTCCCTGCCCTGCCCTTCTGCCTCCCCTGAATTGGCCAACTCTTTCTCAGGCTTCATGAACAGAGCCCCTCATTGCTTATTTTACATTCTGTGTCTCCTGACACACACAAGCTTAGAATGTAGGTCCTTCCACCAAAGACCTGAACTTTAGAACCCAAAGCGCAAGACTGAACTCGAATTTCCCCTCCGCCTGCTTTCATATTCCTTCCCAAAGGCAATAAAACAGCAGATAGGTGACAGTCTGAAGACACAGGTCTAAAGGTGACTGACTGGACTGGGAATGGGGGAAGAGAAACTCAGCCACTGTTTCCTGTTGGAGGCCATCCAGAGATTGCTGTCCCTCCTTTCATTCTCCTTCCAGCCCAGCACTGATTTAGCGACTCTTTTCTGCTAGCTTCTGTTTTAGTCCCATAACCCTGTGTGCATAGAGTATTTAAAGCACTTCTTGGGTGTACTGTAAATTTTAGTTTACTGATCTGTCTTAGCCAAAAGACTATAAACATCTTGAGCACACATATATGATGTAGTACCGTCGTTATCACTAGTGTATAAAACATAATCCTTGGAAAGCAGGCTCTCCCGGAAATCAATATTTCCCCTAAGTTACTCTCAGGTCAACTTCTAGTAACTGTAGAGAAACACTTGGCTTATTCCGCCATCTTTTCTTCTTCTATTCTCACTCCCATTTCTCTGCCACAATTCTGAGCCACTGTGACATAGTGAAGATTTTTAAGAGTGATAATGCAGGGCTGGCCAGATAGCTCAACAGACTAAAGTGCCTGCTTAGGCAGAGCACAGCAGCCAGGGTTTGATCCCCAGCATGTCGTGCTGGCCCCACCTCCAAGGTGTGCTGAGATGGAGATTGAGATTGCTGGCACGTGTCTGTAATCCCAGCACTTGGAAGACTGAAAACAGAAGAATCACTATGAGTCTGATCTACATAGTGAGACTCTATGGATCCTGTAGACCCTGTACTAAATACAAAAAAAAAAAAAAAGAAGGATGATGCATTAAAGATATACAGTGTGCTATGCAGTCAAAAGTTTTTCTGAAGTTTTAAGCCTTAAAATTTATGCTTATATATTTTAGTGTCTTTTAATGTTCTCATGTTTTAATTGCCACTTCTTGATCCTAGAATGATTAATTCATTCATTACATAAAATGAAACCTTGATATCACAAGGACCGCAAAATGAATCAATTATCACAGGAGTGTTTTGGGTTGTGATATATGGCTCTCTCATCTATGATGGGAAAAATCTATTACCTTGACATTATTCATAATAAAATGTGGTTTTAATTTAAAATATAAGTAAAAGAAAATACAAGCTTAATTGAACACCAAAGATATATGTTAAAATTATGAAGATTACTCTACAAAATGAAAACATATTAACTTTCTCTTCTCTTTTCTGTTTCCAATTAGTTACCTAATCCTATTTACTCTTTCTCTTGTACCGTGTGTGTGTGTGTGTATGTGTGTGTGTGTTTTGCCAAGTATTGAACCCAGGACCTTGTGCATAGACGGCAAGAACTCTACCACTTAGCCACGTCTCCAGCCCTCTGCCCTTCTCATTGTTGATTATCTTTCTACAGTCATCACTCTGGACATGATTCTCTCATCATTTCATGGTTCAATTGTATCTTCTGATAATACAAATGACATTAGAACTGACGTGTATGTTTCATATATATTACTTTATTTCATTTTATCTGTCTGCATCTAGTTCTTTTTCCTCTTCCAGTTCATGCTGTGTATTCTGCAACCCTACTTTTCTATAACAGTATCTATGTTATCTTTGCTGTGTTAGCTCCCTTTTGCCTACAGGACAAGGCCTAGACCACCTCATTGGGTCTGCGAAGTCCTGTGCTGTCTGATTGTCTCTAATTCTGTTTGCCATTAAGCCCCAAGTAAATTCTATTTCCCATCCAATCTGTTCTCCTCCCTGTTGTCCTCAGCATCCTGGATGGATGCTCGTATTTGCTTATTTGCTTACTGGTTCCCCTGCTTCCCTCCATCCATATAGATCCAGGCTATAAAGTCTGACACAAAACTTGCCCTATGGATCATGTAAACCATCTGTGTCCACAGAGACCACTAACACTTCTGAGTTTAAGTACATATCACTATCTAGTCATGGTTTTATTTAAAGAATCATTCATGGAAGCACTGAAACTGGCTCTCAAATGGCCTGGCCCTTGGCCAGATTGTAAGAATCCTAAAGACAGGTCCCGTGGTGCAAGATACTCATGTCTCCTGTAGTTCCCGCAGTGCTGCTTCATAGTAAGCACTGGAAAAGTATTGTGAAGTTAATTAGTTTCCTTTGTATCTGGGGATCTCATATATTTCGAAAGAAACTTCCATAAGAACAAGTAGCTTAATGATAAACTACAGAGCTGAGTCTCTGACATTTATTAAGTAAGTGAATCATCAGAGTAAGTCCTCTGTGGTATGGTTTTCGCAATCTACAAAACAACATCTAATCCACTTTATGAAATAACAGCCAGTAAAAACTATCATGAGTGGGCTGGGGAGATGGCTCAGTGGGATAAGCGCTTCCCTGGCAAGCGCAAGGGCCTGAGTTCATGAAACCTTTGAGAAAACAAATCTAGCGTTACTGGTTTGTTGCTGTTGTTGTTGTTGTTGTTGTTGTTATTGTTGTTTGACTCCATTGCACAAGTTTTTATGTACTAGATCAGTTGTAATTTTGAAATAGGAAAGTTGAAACCTTTTTTTCACTGAATTAGCACAGTACAATTTGCTATATGCTTTCATAAGAATTTTTAGCTGTCAGTTGAATTTTAGTCTTTTTGGGCCAGGGAGATAGCTAGGCAGTGTAAGTGCCTGCCTGGCAAGCACAAGGACCCAGGTTTGATCCGTGGCACCACAAGTAGCACCCGCCCCTCACCAGGCCAGCCACCAAGACCAGGCATGGTGGTGCATACCTGTAATCCCAGCAGTGGGGAGGCTGAGACAGGAGAACCACTGTGAGTCTGAGCTGCATACTGAGACCTGTACCAAATAAATAAACAAATAAACCTTTGAAAAAAAAACAAGAATTTTAGATCTTTTATCCAAGATAAAAATGTGAAATTATAATCATTTATTATAATTATATAACCTATGTATTTATAGGTTGGATATTAACAATATAAAGCTAACCTCAACTAGTCTAACACATAAATTAATCTCTTTTCAGTGAGTCCAAAAACTGGAGAAATAGATTCAAATGTCCATTATAACTTGCAAACTGCCCCCTCAGCTGTAATAGCGCACGTGGCATGTGGATCTTGAGAGTCAGGTCAGATGGTGTCAATGACCAGCGCAGCCCGGGCCATAGTTGGCTGCCATCCCCCTTTCTCTCTTGTCCAACCTTTGTCCTTCTCAAGTCCTTCACTTGCTGTTTTCGAGGAAATGGAATGGGGGCTGGGTTCCCAACACCTAGAAAACAAGGAATCATAGGCTGGCTCTAGAAATAGAAAACTAGAATGTAGAACTAGAAAAAGATAACAAGCTATTTATGGAGAGTCACTTAGTGGACAGGCAGGAATATGGAATTAATGGGAAGTAAAGGTTACTCAGATGTTGGCTAATATAAAGACACACACACATGCGCGTAAGCACACACACACACACACACACACACACACACACAGTCTCTAAGGAGGGTTATTGTCCCCAGCTCCCTTTCTCTTCAGCTTCTTCATCATATCCACCTACACCATCGTCCTGGTCCCTGTGCCAGACAATCATTTGAACTCTAGCATGGAAACAACTGGAGTAAAGAAGAAAGCCAAGGCAGTCAGTGTGTAGAGAGGCAACGACATGGTTGTGTGTCTGGAGCACTTTTAATTTCCCTCCTCAGATTTCATTCCGCTTCATTCATATTCTGAAAAGCAAACATTGTATCTCCGGAGAGGAGCAGCAGTGTAAGACTCCATAATACACCTGCTAGCTAAATCTGTATGTGTGTGATTTATTTTCCTTGGAATGCAAGTGCGGGCCTCTCCTCTTCCCCCGAGGATGGCCGTGTGGTATTTCTTAGGAACACCATCTCTGGATTCGTAATGCTTTGGCTTCGATTTCATCTGTCACTCTCAAACTCCCAGAAACATGTTGAGTAGTTATTTGATCAACAACTCAAATGATCTGAGCATTAATTCCCTGATTTATGTGAGAATGAAATAAGATAATTCATGTGGAGGATCAGTAAGTCCTATCAAATTGTTTTATTTTTATTGATGTCATTTGGAGTTTAATGATGACTGACTCACACACATCTTTTGTGATGCGCTCTGCCACAGTGTCTCCCATGGGCAGGCGGAGCGTTGCTGGACTGTGCTCATAGGGATGCTGGTCCCATAGGATGAATGGTAAAGGATGATCATGTGACGGAGGCCATGTGGTACATACATGATGGCCTGGAAGGGTCACAGGAATGCGGAGCATCACGGGGGCTCTGCTGAGACCCATGTGGGAACCTGTGCAGGTGACTGCTGGTGAGTGGCCCATGCAGGTCACCTGTCTGCTGTCCTGCCTCCTCTCCCCCACTTTAAGAAGCATTGACTATTCAAGAATTCAACTGCTACTTCGCTGGAGACTCATTCTCAACTGTAGGAATTGCCAGGTTCAGAGGTACCTAGAAAAGTATGCTCAGCACCCTCTGGACCGTCTCAAGGTGACAGTCCGTGGCACGGGTGCAGACGCCCAAACCTGTTTGCTTCCAGAAGGACCACTGTCCATAGGCTGTTGTTCATGCTCCAGAGTCCCCGTGTGATCAGGTTGAGAGCAGACGCCGCAGCAACTGCCTCCCTGCCTGTCTTCCCTTCTGTCTAGCTTCCCTCGCTCACCCAGTAGACTTCTCCAGAGCGCACCCCCAAGAAATCACCTAGACGAGAATTCTTATCTCAGGCTGCACATATAAAAATCCTCCCCTAAGACCTCAGAGAAGACGCGGGGCCTCAGTTTCATTTGATGATGGTGCAGATGAATATAACGAAGAAGCTGAAGGAAAAGGGAGCTACGAGACAATAACTCTCCTTAGAGGATGGGGGTCTTCATATCAGCCAAAGTCTGAGCAGCACTCACCCCACTTCACTGTGTGTGGCAGACAGCGGAAGTGGGACGAGAGCAGACAAGGCAGATGCTCGAGCCTCTGCACCCTGGGTTTACACACGCACCCTGGTCAGAGCAGACAGGTGTGTGTTGCCCCCTCCCATAAGGGACACTAACCCAGCCTGTGCCGACGGCTCTGCTTGTGTCATCCCATAGAATCCTCACAGCATCCCTTGAGGCTGGGCAAGAAGGCCTCCCCTGGTTCCCTTCTTGCAGGGAAGCTAACAGAAACCCAGAAAGAGTAAACAACCTGTTAAACATGGAGAAAAGAAGATGGAGTTGGACATTCAAATGTACAGAGTCTGGCTACAAGATCTGCCCATGACCCTGCTAGTCTACCCGTTCCCAGGTGGTACCGGGGATGGTACTTTAGCTTCCTGTTATTTTTTACACTTGGATTGTTATGAAGTTCTCTTACGAGGCTCCCCAGACATGGAGATGCCAGCGAAAACATTCTTCGGCCCTTCTTTATCAGCAAATACCAAGCTGCTTTCTTTATGTGTAAGATAGACATGAGTGTGTGTGTGTGTGTGTGTGTGTGTGTGTGTGCGTGTGTGTGTGGTGCTGGGGATTGAACTCAGGACCTTACACTTGCCAGGCAGGTGCTTATGCCACTGAGCTATATTCCTGGCCCAATATTTTTATGTGGGTGAGTTGAGGTTCTAAAGGGTTGGCAAACAATCTGTAGAAGGATTCTTTATTCTTAAAAATATAAAAAATTTAAAACCCAGGGTTTAAAAATGGAGGCATAAATTGTGAAACTTAACAAGAAAAAAATGGCAAGTCATGAGAAATATATCGCAGTGTTACAAGAGAAGACAGCAGATACAACTCAGAGTAGAACAGGAACCAAGATAAATTTATAGAGAATTAAGCACAGAGAGGTGACCCTCACTTACGGGCGAGTGCGGCCCCAGGTTCTCCTCAAGCAGAGGCTGCAGTGTCTGAGCTGCGGTAGCTGGACACGTCTGGCAAGGGTGGGCCTGGGACGTCCCAGCTGCCCTCACTCTAGTTACTCTTCCTCGTGGCCACATTCCATCTCCCCAGATGTGGTGCTCTGGCTGAATGATGGCAGTGGGTCCCACGGGGTCCTGTCCCCTCTGGAGCTGCCACCAGGCCATCCCTCACACACACACTGCTTCGTCCTCAGGTACAGCAGAAAGGGCTGCCCAGCCCCTGGATAGCTGCCAGCCCTCCGCATGCACTAACTTGTGATCTGGTCTTGGACGCTGCTTCCAGCCTTCCCAGTGGGCTCCGCTCCCACACACGCCATAAGGGGCCAAGTCCAGTTGCTGAAGAGACTCTTCCGACTGGTCCTAGAACAGGAGCTATTTTTAGAGAGAAGTATGCTTGCTTCCTGTGTGCTGCATAATGCGGGCATTTCTACAGAGCTCCTGTCCTGACACTAAAGAAGAGGTGATCGTGGCATAATTTTTTTTTGAGATTCCTGTTTGCTGAGTTCTTTTTAGATGTGATGGAATTAAAGCTTCGCTTTGGGGAGTACTGAATGAGGTGCTGTGTAAAATGAGCCTTTCTTCACTTAGGGATGGTGCTCCAGATCTCGATGTACAGGTTGACAGAATTAGGTGAAACAGCCCGTTCTATAGAACCATTTTAATCAGGGCAGGGACAGACAATTCCCTTGTCTGTAAGCCTGGCTTCCTATTTTGAGAAAGCACCTTGGAATCTCAGGCAGCTTGGCAGGAGGTTTTATCCTGTAGGATTTTTACCCCCAAGGAATTATTTGTTTTGGGGGTTTTTTTTGTTTTGTTTTTTATTTTATTTTATTGAGAAACAAATAGCAATGAGACAGTTTCAAAACAGATTAATAGGACAGCTTCAATAATTAATACGTTATACATTGTTATCTCCTTAGTGGTTATCCATAGTACAAGATGCAGACAGGATATCCTGTCCAAACACTATTACTACAAATCTTTCTTCTCATTGAATTAAGCAAAGGTAGCTGTATATCTATCCTAACTATTCTGCATATAGAGATACAAAATGGTCCTTCCTTTGTATCACCTTTTTTTATTTAGTCTTGTCAGGGATGGGTATTCCATTGGCATCTAAATACTATAGGTGTGTAAATTCAGCAAAACAATCCAACACAGCAGTCCACAGTAGTAGTGGGTTATCTGCACAAGTTGTTGACTTGAGTCTTTCACAGCTCAGCATATTAATTTGGCTTCACTTTATGTACCTCATTTTTATACTTTTCTGCTGGATGGTTAAGACCAAGATAAAGCAAGACCTATAGAACAAGAAATGTAACTTTTGTATCTGATAAGTTCAGTCAAGTAGCCTCAGGATTTATCCTGTAAACCTGTACCACAGTTTGCAGATCCTTTGTCAGTGTCAGCCATGTGGATGAGTCATGGCCACTGCTTGACTAATTTGCTCTCTGTGAAAGCCTGAGAAAATGTTTTTTTCTCTAGGTGACTCTCCTTAGGCACACTATACATCATTGATCACATTGCTCTGTGGCCCCATAATCTCCTTGATTAGAAAATTTGTGACACAACTGAGTTACATGATATTACAGTATAGGTTCTCTTATGTCCTGAGTCTTCACTGACCTTGAAAGGCTAGGGCCAAAATGTTGGCTTTCCTTGTGGCCCTCCTTTTTCTCGAATTTTGCTCTGCAAACTTAGATTGTTAACCCTTCAGAAGACAACCTTCTTATTACCCTATAACATATGCAGTTGGGTTTAACCTCACTATCTGTCTGAATATCAAACATCTTAGGCATAACATGGGATAGGTATTTTCCATCAAGTATTGATATGTTAAACTTTAAGTCCCTACAGAATATGGAGAAAAAAATTTAAAACTTAAAAAATTTAAAGAATATGAATAAACAATTTCATACTTTTACACAGAAATTTAGAAATCTTATCTAAAACTTGACCCAGGTCTATCACCGTGCACTAAGCTAAAGTCAAAATGGATTAAAGATCTAAACATTAAAACAAACACTGAATCTCCTAGAAGAGAAAGTAAGAGGAACTCTTGAAAACATAGGGGTAGGCAAAGAGTTCATGAACAAAAATCAAACTGCATGGGTAATACTTGAAAAAATTAACAACTGGGACCACCTCTTATTGAGAAGTTTTTCACATCAAAAGAAATTACCAACAAAATAAAAAGACAGCCCACAAATTTCAAAAAAATCTTAACTAATAAGCACTTAGACAAAGGTGCTCTCTAGAATTTATAAAGAACTAAAAAACACTAGGGCCCCTAAATTTAAAGACCCAATTCAGAAATGGGCATCCAAGATGAACACACACTTCTCAGAGGACGAAATTAAGGAAGCGAATAAATTTATGAAAAACTGCTCCACATCACTAGCCATCCATGAAATGCAAATTAAACAATACTGAGATACCATCTCACCCAAGAAAGAACAGCTATCATAAAGAAATCAACCAACAACAAATGTTAGAGAGGCTGTGGGGAAAAGGGAACCTTTCTCCTTGCAGGTAGTAATGTAGACTGGTGCAACCGGTATGGAAATCAATGTGGAGACTCCTTAAGAAACTAGGACTGGAAATCCCATTCAAACCAGCTATCCTCCTACTGGGAATTTTCCCAGAGGAACTGAAAACGACATATCATAGTGATATATGTGTGCCTATGTTTATAGCAGCACAATTTGTGATAGCCAAATCTTGGGAACAACCAAGATACCTATTACATGAGGAATGGTTGAAAAAGATGTGGTATTTCTATACAATGGAGTATTACTCAGCTATAAAGATAAACTTGAAGCATTTATATTGAAGTGGATGCCACTTGAAGATATATTCATAAGTGAAATAAACCAGACCCACATGTGTAAATATCGTATAGTCTCCCTAGTATAAGAACTCAAAAGAAGAAATACAAATACAAAGGTGTAACACAATTAAAAGGAAAGGGAGAACTTGATGGGTTGGAGAACAAGGAGAGGGCAAGGAAAATGGCTGGGGAAAAGGACAAGGACAAAGCCATACATTTATATGTGCAGGATAGGTAAGGCAATGATCCTGAGAAATATCAGCAGGTTTTAGAAACTAGAAGTTAATTGGTAGGATTCTCACCCTGACTAACTATATACGCTGATACGTGTGAACCAAGCAACTGCACTGAAGATAGTAATGTGTAATAGAAGGATCACACTCGGAATGCTTGTCATTCTGGTCTTCTAAATATGTACTTCTTGTCATGACATACCAATTATTACCATATTGTCTCTCAAGTAAATGTTTGTTTGTTTGTTTGTTTGTTTAAAGGGTAATAAATGGGGAAAAAAGACACAAGGAAAAAAATGTCACAGGACTGTCCCAAGGAATTATTTGAAATACACCCTAAAGCTATGGCTCAGGGTCCCATTGTGTGCATCTACAGACTGCCTGACTCCTGTTTTCCTGTGGAAGGATGCCGTTCTACTCTTACCGGGTTTTCCCAGATAGTGGTCATGAGTTTGAAAAGTCACATACACTAGTATCAGGTGACTTGAGCAAAATTGTTAGTTTTCAATTCATTTTTTTTCCCTGCATGCGTGTTACGTATTACATACTTTAAAGTGCCATTCTCATTTAACTATTGGATGTACTTTAAACGTGGGGGGCACTAAGTGCTCAGATCCGGCCTAGATGACGGCCCTCTGATTGTAAAGTAGGGAAATAGCGCCGCCCAGTGGAGAACTGTAGTTGACACAGTCGTCCCGTAATCTCACCTAGAGAAAGAAAGCTAAATCTTGAGTTTGCCAAAAAAAAAAAATTAAAAAATAATAACTTTAACGTCCTCTCTGGTAAGTAAGGAATAATCTCTTTTGGAAGGTGCCCTTTTACAAAAAGGTCTTAGGTTGCTGATGAAAGCAATGTCACTTGAAAAATAACGGGGTGTAGACAATTTAAAATGTAATATGCTTTCTCAAAATGTTTAGCATGCAGTTATTACCCTTTTCATTTAATGCAC
Source organism: Octodon degus (assembly GCF_000260255.1). Classification (NCBI taxonomy): domain Eukaryota; kingdom Metazoa; phylum Chordata; class Mammalia; order Rodentia; family Octodontidae; genus Octodon; species Octodon degus. The sequence goes on along the minus strand of NW_004524623.1, from coordinate 7,751,999 downwards.
AAGTGCTTTTTTTTAATGTGTCAAATAAATTCATTATTGCCTAAGAAATACACACTGCCAAATAATAGTATTTGGTAATGTGTAAGTCACTTATACAAGAGCCCCTCCCCCAATCAGAATTTTAAAGACCAGTTTTGCTGGTTCTTCCCCCTTCTAGGCCTTTCCCAGCCTGCCTGGCTCCCTGAGCTTTTCCTTCATTTTCCTTCCAGGGCCTGATGTTCCTGCCCGGCAGAGTGCATAGCACAGTACCTGATACACAGTGTACTCCCTAAATATTTGTTATACCTCCATATGAAAAAAATCAGCAATCAGTAGAGCACTACTCTCCCCGCATGTCCTCAAAAATAGCACACCTGTCCCTTAAAGCTCCAAGGGGAGTTTGCAAAAAAATTCCTCAATTCCCTTACTTTGAATATGGCTTCATGAATTATTCCCTTACTATTACTACTAAGTCCCTAATTGTGAGGAATATTCTCTTCCTGATAGAGAGCTGAGAATGACAATCATTAAATTCCCTGTGATATGTCAGACTGGGGATACAGCTCAATGGCATGGTGCTTGCTTGGTCCTAAGCTCAGTTCCTGGTGCTCACATTAAAAAAAATAAATAAAAGGTATATTGGAGTGAATGGATTACTATTCTGACAAAGACTTCCTTTGCCTGAAGGAACCCACCCCTGGTGAGGCTCCTAGGCCATATTAATCTCCTATGGACCTTCAACATTACTTAAAAATCACCTTCCCGCTATGCTTTCTTTCTCATTAACCCATGTAGCTTTTTCCAAGTCAGCATTCTTTCCTTAAGTTTTCTTCTTCTCATTTTCAAAAATCCTGGACCTCCAAGAATAATGTAACTGTGTGCGCCCTTCCTTCACCCCTCAAATTCTTTTCCTTGAACACACAAAGAGAGAGAGAGAGAGAGAGAGAGAGAGAGAGAGAGAGAGAGACACAGAGACAGACAGACAGAGACAGAGAGAGACACAGAGACAGAGAGACAGACAGAGACAGACAGAGACAGAGAGACAGAGAGGAAGCTCATTTATCTTCATCTTCTTACTAGTGGACAATCTTTCATGCAGCATCTTTGCCACAATGGAGAAGGCGAGGCTCCTGCACTGTTCGGTCCCTCTATGCATTGCCTGAGTGCCACGGTAGCCCTACTCACCAGGGTCAGCCTTGGAGCACACCTGTTTCAGCTCAAAATATGTCATGCCAGAAAGCCTGGGACCTGGGGGACTGGCACCTCCTTCTCTGATGTCTGAAGTCTCCAGGCACTTCCTGTGACAGTGGGTCTTTAAGGGCCATGTGGCCTCTCTGCATGTGTTTAAGGCATAAGTCTTAGAGAATTCACAAGACTCTACTTTGAACGTGCTTTCACAGCACCAAGATGCACCAAGACAATGAGGCAAATTAAGGGAAATTAAGTGGTTAAAAGTCTGTATTTGTAAAGAAGAACCTCAGCAGCAGCCTCAGATTAGGAGATTACAGGTCTCTCCGCGAGAAGGAAGTCTTCATCTTCCAGCGTTCACAAAACTTTTGCAGAGGAAATTTCTTTTTACCCTGCTTTTTGCAGAACCGGGGATTGAACTCAGATCCTTGCATTTGCCAGTCAAGCGCTTAGCCTACTGAGCCATTTCCCCAGTCCCTACCCTGCTTCTTTACAAGTGATCTTTATGGTCTTGATCACCAAGATAGTAGCCCAATTTGTATCCACCATTCTGTGGAAGACTATGTTGTACTTCTTAAACCCGACTTGGAAGTACATTCTCTCAAGTCTAAATATATACACTCTATATATGTTATAGACATACCTATCTATATATCTATATTCTATTCTGTACAGTAGTCCCTTGCTATCTCATAGTTTGACTCTTGCAGATTCACTGTTTTATGGATTTTCAAAAAAATTACTTTAAATTATTTATCGTGTATTTTTCGCTATATTGTGTGATTTTGCAGTATTGTGCAGTGTACTATGTTGTTAAAATTATGTAGGTTTACAAGCTTAGAAAATGGCTAAGAACATTAGAAGTGTTTCTAAAAGTGTGGGAAAGGTTTATAAGAGAGCGGGTTGTTTTTAGCTCGGTTGTTTAAGCGCCTGCTCATGCAAAGGCAGTCAGGAGCAGGATACCGCGGTTCCATCCCCAGCTCCAACTGCCTTACCAGA
>NW_004524623.1:7746796-7749530 GCF_000260255.1 Octodon degus | reverse complement strand
GGAACCTCCGTGATAAGTGAGAGATCACGGTGTATCTATTCTCATAATTCAGAGTTAAATGTACTGAGAGCAGAAATTAATAGAAACAGCTTCTACTCTGGTAATAAGAATCTACAAGGGAAGACTTTCCGGGCCTGCAACTGACCTCCCGTTGAATGAGAAAGACTTAAGGACAGTAAGCAGTAACCTACTAGGAGCATACGAGGTGCGGGGAGGACAGATCTTAAGTACCGCCTTTATTTAGTGGCGTAGACTGAGCGTAAGAGTTTGTTAGATGCATATTTTGGAAGCATGAGCACAGAGATACTATCAGAGTAATACGTTCCCTTTAAATGTAAAAATCCTTGAGACCGCTGAAGGCGTGAAAAGCATGCACAGCAAATAGTAATGAAATGATCCAAAGGTTCCTAATCAATCTAAGTGTGTACTTCCACATGTGACCTGCAGGGGGCACACGGAAACAACAGTATGACAGAAAAGTAAACCTTGAGGTCTTTTTGAGACAGCAATTTCCAGGTTTCATTTTACATCATAAAGTGATTCCAAGGCCCAGGGAGATAGCTCAGAAGAATAAGTGCTTGCCTGGGAAGCACAGGGTCCAGAGTTCAATCCCAGGTACCAGAAAAGCAAACAAAGTGATTCCAGTGAAGGGTGGGGAGGATGTAAAAAAAAAAAAAAAATCATCTAGGGTCCGTAACAGCCTGTAGAAATATTATTTTTATTGTTATATGCCCTTCCATATTTTAGAATGTCAAAAAATAAGTAAAATAATGGACGCATGTCTTAAATATGATTATTTGACCCCTATATATTTTTTTCCTAAGTCATTATCATCCCTCACAAAACACTAACAGTTTCTCCCTCTTCCCGTTCCCACTTACTACTGGAGACAGGGATTGTGGGGGACTTAGCAATAGGCTGAAGGTAGCTATTCCAATTTTTAGAAGAAGAGCTTCCTGGAAAAATTAAAAATGTAGTGTTGGAGAGGAGCGAGGAACAGCAGGAACAGTGCTCCCAAGCCTAGCCTGCGACCACGGTGCCTTGGGAAACTTTGTAAAATTTCCAGGTGTATAATAAGAATGTTTTTCTTTTCTTCTTTTATGGATTTAGGACAAGGTCTACTGGGTGTACAAGGTCTCACTACAGAGATCAGACTCAGTGATTCTCTTGTTTTTAGCCTCCCAAGCACTGGGATTACAGGTGTGCACCACCACGCCCAGTCTCAGTCGCTGTCTCAACATGCTCTGGGGGCGGAACCAGCACAGCACACCAGGAATCGAACCCCGGCCACTGAGCTCTGCCAAAGCAGGTGCTTTAGTCTGCTGAGTTATCTGGCCGGCCCCAAGAATACTTTTTTCTATTGATACAAATATCTAGACAAAAACAACTTCTAGAGTCTGACCCATACAGTCAGCCTCAACAGATCTGGGACAGTGGCAGAGAGAGTGAGAGCCATAGGGAGAGAAGAAAATGAAAAAATCATACCTGCCAATCTATCTTCCTATTTAATCCATACAGAGACCTATACATAATCTGCCCTCTGTTCTCTATATCAGTGGACTTCGAATCTGTGGACTCAACCAACTGCAGATGAAACCTATTTAGGAAAAAAAAAAAAAACTGTAGCTGTGCTGAACGTGTACGAAATATTGTCTTGTCAACATGCCCTCAACAATTGGTAGAACAGTGATTGGCACAGCACCGACATTGTTTTAGGTATTACAATAAACTAAAGATGATTTAAAGAGGATGGCTGGGAGGGTGTTTCTAGGTTATATGCAAGTACAACATCATTTCATATGAGGCCCTTGAACATCTGAGAACTTGCATGGCCCTTGAGGAGACTGAGAGATTGGTACACATACACATCAACACAGGCACGCATTGTTTTTAATATAAATTCATTGTAACATGTAAATGCATGTATGTATAAATACCTGGGTATATTTTAACATGTTTAAACTGCTGCATACTTCAACTTCTACATTTGAATTATGCCATTTGGGAATTGAGGTCTTAGTGGTGCAGGTCCAAATCCCAAGGAGGTTCCCAGAGCTAGGGCCAGAGCCCTTGGTGAAGCCAGGGGCCAGATGCCTTATCAGAAGCCCAGCTCTGGAACTGAGACAACTCATAAATTGCCAATCAGGAAATTCTGAATGATTTTATGAAACCAGTTTCACTTTTGACCCCACAATGGCTTTTCTTATCTGCTCCATGACAATGTGTTCCTATAGCTGGATTTATTACTGAAATTACTAGGCTCACAGGATGTTGGCACTGTTCACGGCCTAGACACCGAACAGAGCTAACGAACTTGTTTTCAACGGACCGCAAGAGCGCGGCCCTGGTGGTTCAGCGTTGACTGGCTGCAGATTCGTCCATATTTGCATAGTGCTTTGTAACTGTGCTTCCCAGGGCCAGCGAGGGCAGGGGACCTGAGGGGACCGAGCCCTTCTCCACGGCCTCTGTGACCCCAGCTCTGTGGGCCTGTCTTCTCTTTATTAGCCTACCTTGCAAGACTTTTTCTTTCTTAGCCATGGAGCCCCAGCTTTAAAGGCTGCCTAGCATTGGAATTGTAGGCTGCTCGGGATAAACCTCTTCTGAAGGAGTCAGAACCGTGTGTATCACAGTGTCAATTTTCATCAAATATAAATTCCTCCAAGTAAGCTGCTGGTATTTTTTCCTCCCCACCACCATTCAGCAACCAAATCAGTAAGAGGTACTAAAAAAAAAA
>NW_004524623.1:7745382-7746696 GCF_000260255.1 Octodon degus | reverse complement strand
AAAATTAGATTTCCTGACTAAAATATTGCTCTTTTTCCTAGATTCAGGGAACAATTTTACTCCATTGTGCTTTATTTATTTCTAGTAGAATTTGTGTGGATTGTTTTCAGGATAATGTCAGTGGTATTGTTCAGATTTGAGCTATGGGCCGCCCTAAGGGCATTCCCCTGGGAACAGTTGGCCTGAAATACACAAAAGAGTTCTCTTCTTATCAAAAATATTTCTTCTTAAACATAAAGATGCATGAGAAAAGGTTTAACACAAGATAAAAATAAAATCAAGTCAATGAATAAGATGTCTTACAGGCCCTTCCTGCATAGTGAGATGACAAATGAATCACATCTTCTGGCCTTGTTTCTTTGTGCTTATTTTATGATGGGATGCTGTATAATATAATACCTCTTTTTACACTGGAGGGGTGCCTTCTATACCCTTCCTCTCTGAGCAAGCAGTCTTGGCCATGAGACAGTATATAAAATTTTGGTACGTATGAGACATGAATGTCTCTCCAACTTAATTATTTTTAAAAAATGTAATGGGCTATGGAAGTAATGCATTCCTATTACTGAAAATTTGAAAAGCTGCTTAAATACAACAAACAATGTAGCTGGGCATAGTAACCCATGCTCTAGTGACAGCTGTGCACAAGGCTGAGCCAAGGGGACCCCTTGAGGTCGGGAGTTCGAGACAGGCCCGAGCAACATAGTGACACTCTGCCTCGAACTGAGAAATCAAAAAGACAGAAATCGTTTCCTAGTAAACCTAGCTCAGATATAGCCCCTGGTAATGTCCTGTGTGTCGCTCCGGACTTCTACGCACATGTACGCAGTCACAGACAGCACCTGGTGTCGCTCCCGGCGACCACAAGCCTGGCAGTCACTATGGCAAACGCACCGGCTGCTGCGCTCTCTGCACCAACCAGCAGCGAAGGCAGAAGTCGCAGTGACGCTGCAGGGAGCGAGGACCGCGACAGCCACAGCCGAGGGACAGAGGCCTGACGTTGGCTCAGTCGCAACTTGTTCTAGGACTTGGTTCTGCGACTGTGGAGAAGACGGCCGCTTCTGTGCTTTCGTTGGGAGAGATGGCCACAGTCATCCCTTTGTCACCTGACGCAGAGTTCGCAAACAAAAGCAAAATTTTGCCAAGCCCTTTGCAAATGAAAGCATTCCTGAACTGAGGCGCCAGGGCTGCTTCAAGTGCTTTCCATCAATTAGTCCTCGCAGAAATCAGCACTTGGCCTTTGGTATCTGGAGGTAGATTTGTGCCCTTGGATTCTAACAACTTCAGACCAAAAATCTAATCATCATCATCATC
>NW_004524623.1:7719486-7745187 GCF_000260255.1 Octodon degus | reverse complement strand
CTCCTCCTCCTCCTCCTCCTCCTTCTTTTTTTGTATTTAGTACAGTCTACAGGGTCTCACTACACAGATCAGACCATGCTCAGTCTCTATCCCAGGGGCGGGGCCGGTGCCACATGCCAGGATCGAACCGTGGTCCCTGAGTCTGCCTAAGCAGGTGCTATAATCCGCTGAGCTATCTGGCCAGCCATTCAAAACTATTTTTCTAAGAATTGTACATATACAGGCATTTTTTTTTTTTTGCCATGGTTCTTTAATCACACAGCATAACCACTATTTACAAAGCATTTACATTATATTAGGGATTATAAGTAATACAGATCTACTTTGACTATGTGGAAGGATGTTCATAATTATTAGGCAAATGATAAGCAATTGTATACAAGAGCCTTGAGAGTTTGTAGCTTTTTAGTATCTGTGAGGGGCCCCAGAACCAATTCCTCACAGACACGAGGAACAGCTGTGAATGTACAAGTTGTATCCCCATTTTACAAATGAGATAACTGATGCATGAACAGATTAATTCACCTCAAATCACACAATCTGAAGGGTAAAAATCAGGCTCCATAATCCAATATAAACCTATTTGGAGAGTGGTTTTGAAACTGGGAAAATAAAGAGGATATAAACTGACTGCCAAAAAATAAATTTCTCACAACTAAAATGGTCAATTATCTTACAATCCCCAGTTCACATTATCAAAGAAAGTATATTTGTCAAACACATTTGCTATTCCATTTTATTATTCCTAAACAATTTGCGTTTATCCTTTTGTATGTTTGTCTAACTTTTTGGTGCCCTTTACTGTAAATACTTTTGGCGCAAATTAAGCATAAATTATAATCCTAAATAAGTGTGTCCTCCATGTACTTAGATGCTCAATAAATATTGAATGAAAATTAAATGAATGAATAAGGAAATCAGAAATAAAATTTCACAATCTACACTGAAAACAAATAGAATTGGGTTGGGTCAAACACATATCACTTTAAGAAGAGCACTTTTTTTGGTATTGGGAATCGAACTCAGGACTACAGGCTTGCCAGGCAGATACTCTTTCACTCAGCTATATCCCTGGCCCAGGAAGAGTGCTTTGTAATGCTGTCCATTTTCCAAAGAGTTGAAAAAGAAAACTTTAAAATATACAAACCTAAAGTGAAGCATGGATGCTTTGTTCTATTTTGCTTCTCTTTGCCTCCTGTAATGGCATATTCCAGAAATGTATGGATTATGTTTCCAAATCAAATTCAGTGGTTCAGTTCAATGTTGACCAAGTAGGGAAATCTGATTTGGTTCTCCTCCAGTTCAGTTTTCAATCAGAATGCTAGAGAATTGAGTTCATGAACTAAGGTCCTATTGTAATCATGTGTATATGTGGAACTGTCTCTCCGCTTCCAGAAATGTATAATTCAAGTTGGAGTAAAAAAAAAAACATTGTCCAAGTTCATTAGTGAGATTTTATCTCTTGAAAGATAAGAAAATTTTGAGTTGGGCAATATATATGACCCTTATTATAAATTTAATTTTTTTATCTTAAAAGAAAAACAAAAGCTATACACAATTTAAAAACAAGATGAATAGAAAATTAACAACGGTTATTCTTGTTGCATATTGTTATCTTCAAAATAGTTGCTCCGATTCCAAGGTATTGCCTTATCATACATTTTAAATAATTTCAGGCAGGTATAAGTGGCAAACTTAAAAGGAATAAATCATTTGAAGCGTGAAATAAAAGCTTTTAAATGCTCTCAAGTTATCTGAGGACTTTTCTGCGTGGCATTTCAAGCTGGAGGTCTGGTGGGACGGCCAGCTCTACCTTCCAAGTCTCTTATCTGTAGTTTATTCTTGTTGCTGCAGTTGCTACTGGCGTTTCACTTGTACACAGGAACCAATGCCAATCAACTTTGTTCCCAAAGTGACAGGAAACCTTGGTTGGTCAGATGTTGATTGTGCTGGCCGCACAAGCTCCACCCGTCATATTTTCTTCCCTTTTGGCTGAACTTGAGACAAATTAATCAGTGGTCGACATCTGGCAGAGAGTTTTGGTGTCTTCTCGGGGAATTGTTGACCTGCAGAGTTAAAAAGTAAAAATTCAGTGCATAAAACCTGTGGACACTGAATGTGAGTCCTGCTCAGGATCCTTTCTGCCTTTCTGGAAGGCTTATCTATTGGCCTTTTAATTGAAAATACGGATTTTCTTGAGTAATGAAGCATCTGCTGAATAAATATTTCACTTTCTTCACGGTGGCAAGTGGCTTACCTCACCCTATTGTAAATTCAAGCTATGAAATGTGAAACGGGGCAAGGAAGACTTGGAGAATGTTAAGCTTTTTCACAGCTCTCTGCTGTTGATTTAGCCACCTGCATATTTTCTTCATAATGATTCCTATTCCACAGAAACATATCCTGCTTCACTGAGCACTCGGAGAAGAAATGTTGGTACTCAGAAGAGGACAAATATGACACTTCTTAGCAAAATCTATGCATAGAATCAATCCAGGTCACCTTCGCAGTCACAAAGCCAAGCTTCTCCGGAACCTCTTCTTTCAAATGTGTGGTTTACCACTCTGTAGGAAGAAAAACTACAGACTATTAGCTTCAAGAAAAATTTTCAAAAATCATTAATTTTACCATCATGGCACTAAAAGAGCATGTCTAACTTAATCCGTTCTAGTGACAATAGGGATCATGAGAAAGGTACAAGAAAAGATGAAGAAGGTACACATGCAGGAAGGTGAGGTGATGATAAACCTAAAAAGGGCAGGTATGTTGGACCGGATAGGTTTTTCCTGTTCCTGAGCTGTCTTGTGCTCTTGCACAGGAAAGCATTCTTACTCACCCGAGCCCGTGGGAGTCTTAGGCTCGAGTCCACAACGCTCCTGGGTTGTGGCAGTATCACAGGAGACAGGAAAGCAGGCAGGAGAGGACGCGTGACGGACATCCAGAGGCAGGGCCAGGTTTCCGAGGGTTAAGTATTTGGTCATGTATTCAACCGTGCCTCCCTTATTTTGAGAACAAACTCTGCAAAGGGGTTGTTTCTTAATGCTTTCCACACCAAAATGTGGACACATTTAAGCCTGAGGCTGCCTCAGGCCGCAGGATCCCTGCAGTCATGTTCACGGACTCATCGCCTGCGGTGTGCCGCCCTTGGACGCTCTGTCGCAAAATTGCCCAACTACTTCCGACACATGGATTAGCAGCGCGAGTTTTTGGTACTTTCATGTATTTGTTCTTTTTTTCTTATAAATATATATACGTAAGCTTTTAATACAGGGTCTACAGGGTCTCGCTACACAGATCCAACTCGTAGTGATCCTCCTGTTTTCAGCCTCCCAAGCGCCACCCATTCTCCATCGCTGTCTCAGAGAGCCCGGGGATGGGGCCTGCACAGCATGCTGGGGATCGAACCCCGGTCGCGGGGCCTGCCTAAGCAGGTGCTTTATTCTGCTGAGCTATCTGGCCGGCCCTTCATTTATTTGTTCGCTAATGCATCTTCCATAGAGAAGCTGGAACTGTGAAATAAAGCTTAAGGGGAAAAATAAAACTGCATAATTTCCATATCCATTTTGCAGGACCCTAACCCCATTTTCACGAATAGCCAAATAAAAAAGGCCTGAGATGTAAAAGATGCATTTCTAAGCAATCAGGAAATGTGGCATTTACCAAGGCTGTGTAGGACATCTAGTGTTCATAAAATCCTGATGGAATCCTATAAAAACTCTAGAACACCCTTGAAAGCCATGTCATAATTCCGCCTTTAGATGTCCCCATGGTTTTTATCCCTTTGATTTGCTGAAATTCTGTTCGGACAAGAAGAATCCCCTGTGTGACTTTTCTTTCCACCTGCTATTTTATCAGCTCTAGGGGGCAGTACACTAACAGGCGGTGGCTACCAACTGCCATTCACAACGTCAGTGCCCTTCTTCCCCTCCTTAGACGCCACAGCAGGACAGGCATTCTGTATTCTTGAACTTTTGCGATGTGCAGTGTTGCCTGAACCCAAACTGTTCCTCTGGGTCATTCTAGCGCAGGAAGCTGAGTGCCTGAGGACGTGTGCGCAGGAGTTGGGAACTTACACAGGACAGCCCTGCAAGAGTGACAGCACCTGTAGAACTCTGCCGTGCATTTCTTCCACAGACATATGGCGAAAGTGTTTTCCTGGATGATCTACTTTATATAACACACATATTAAAAAAACAAAACCTCTTTCACATGCCTAGAAGAAAAAAGCATTTCTTCTGTGCCATGTCTCTCTACAGGCAAACCTTACCTGAAAGACTCAAATCTGGACCCAGATATAAAAAGTTATTAGGATCAAAGATAAGGGAGAGGTCATTTAAGGTCATTTATTAAGAAACGGAGAATATCCAAAGACCCGGTGTTAACAGCAATAAGAAAAATATACCAAAACAGTAGAACAGACTAGCTGTACCTCTGTGCAGAAAGGAAAAAACTAGAAAAGCCTCGGTATGTCTCTGCCTGTACCTGCCATTTGTTGGACAGCTATTGTGTGCCAGGTGTTATATAAGATCTATTCAAAGATATGATACCATGTCCTCTTTATAGCCATCTCAGGTCGGTAGATTTTATCACTGGACTCTTCCGGTGAGGAAAAAGACACAAACACTTAAGTAAATGTCCACAGTTCACAGAGCCCAGGAGCTCCCGAGCCGGGGTTTTAGACCAGGTCTGTGTTCCACAAAAGCCATGCTCTTATTTCTTGCCTCCCGGATGCCCAAGGAACTCTACAATCCTTCTCCACATTCATAATTAGACTTTCTTGTATTCTGTCTTTTTAGGGGAGAAATGAGCATTCTAAAATAGAATACCGTGGTCAGCCCGACTCTCTCCTAGCTGGATGAGTCCCCTGGAGCCAGCATTTGATTCTGTCTGGCTCCCTCCAGGTGGCACCTGTGCGCCACCGGTGGGCGGAAAGAGCTTCAGGGTCCCCAGAGGAGGAGCTTCTGCTTTTGTTCAAAGGATAGGAAAGCAGCTTGTTTCTCTGGCCTCAGAACTCCTTCTGGAGACATTTGTTGCCGGTTTAATTGTTCAAGCCTAATGAAATAAACAAAGAAAGCGGTCGTGCAAGGATCCTAAACCCGACCTGGAGCAGCCAAAACCTCCTCTCCCAGAGGTCCGGGTTGCTGCCATCCCGGGAAGGTGGTCCCAGCACATAGCCTCAGGCACGGCTGCATTCGTTCCACCTGCCGTCCCACCTGGGCGTCCCCCACCACGGCCCTTGAGCCCAGGCAACGATGCTCAAGTGACATCCCTGGCGGGGGCTTTTGTTCTTGCTCAGCGCTGATCACACGCGTGCCAGCGCGAGGCAGCCGGGTTTGGGCGCTGACCTTTGCAATGTTCATTCTAAAAAAAGAAAGGACTTCTTGGCCTCCACCCCCGCAGAACAATAATGTGATTCCAGCAGGGAACTGTGCAAGTTCCATGAGGACCCAGATTGGAGAGGAATTTCTTGATAAAGCACCCCTGCACGGGAGAAGCCCTGTGCAGGAGGAGACGGCCGGCCGCAAGCCTGTCGCGTTAGCCTTCCTGCACCAGTTCCCGTCACTGACGCGGGAGCCTTATCGAGGGCAGCCCAGGAGGAGCTGGCGGGGCATGAGACAGCGCTGGGGGGCGAGGCTGGCCCGCCCTCCTGTCAGCTGTTTTCCTCCACAGGATGCTGGGTGATTCCTGTCCTAACAGATACTGATTACTTACAGCTTAGCTTAAGAGTTCTTGTCAAAAATGATTTCCGTAGTGTATTTTGACTTGCTGAGGCCCCAAGAACTTTTGGAATTTGTTAGGGGTGGACCAGAACTCCAGGATACCAGTCTGCGGTATCTGGTTAATGAACTCTATCTGTTTGAACAGAATGTCTTAAGCACCTTGTTTGTATTTTATTCAAAAGTCTAAATGTTCTTATCCAACACAGAGAATTATTGGTGGAAAATGTGTGTATTGATAATTCAGACAAGTGAAAGCAGAAAAAAAAATTCAAGATTTATCATCAAATTGTTAAGGCCCGGCCAAATAGCTCAGCGGGTTAAAGCACCTGCAAGCTGACAGAGGGTCCGAGGGTTCAATCCCCAGGCCTGCCATGCCGGCCGCCCCTGGGGAAAGCTGAGATGGCAACTGAGTCTTGGGAGGCTGTAAACAGGTGGATCACTATGAGTCCAATCTAGTAGTGAGACCGTGAACACTCTGTGGACCCTTCCCTAAAAAATAATAATAATAATAATAATAATAATAAAAAGAGAGATTAGACAAAATATTTACTGTCCTACTTCAAATATATGAAAACTGGTATAAATAGGTATCAATTCACAGATTTATTTTCCCTTTTAAATGGAAGCTCACCTCATTAGATGAACACAAAATATTTAAATTGCTGAAGACTGTTTGTAAAATCCCTATTCTCTTCATGTTAAGTGAAGGATTAATGTAACATTCAACTTTTCAAAATATTTTATCAAATAGTCAACCCAGAAGACAGTTGTGTGTTTGTGTATGAGGTAGTAGCCATGAAGACTTTTTTAAAAACCCACCTCAGAAGTATAAGTGTCATTGTCAGGACTTTGGAGTGCTTGGTTGTCTCAACTGTCCAGTAGTCAAGAAGCAATTCTAAATTTCACAAGTAACATAATATCCAACTAAGTTTTCTTAAAATCACAAGAATGAGATCATTAATATTTGTAGGCCTTTCAAATACTGTAGCAGTATGGGCTATTTTTTTTTTTAAAAAAAAAAGCATTTTATTTTTCATTTCTTAGCATAGATGTGTATTTATACCAGGCATAGGTATGAATATAGTCAACCACTATCGCAGCCAATTCACTGACTACACTCAAATTTTATAATTGCTTTTACATAACAAAGGCAAATACTATTTTCGATTCTTTTAGACTCATTTAAAATGTGATGAATTCAAAGAACAATGTACTTCTAGTCAATCTTTGAAATCTCTGAAGATTTTCCTTCTACACTTATAAATCCCTGCCATGCATGAAAGAAAGCCATAGATACATAGAAGTAATTGAAGTTATTCAATTATTTTCTGCCCTTTTAGGGTTTCCTGGTAAACCAAATACATGGGACTTGTCCTATAGGTGCTGATTTTGTTCAATATGCCATAAGGGTCTCGCTACACAGTTCAGACTCATAGTGATCCTCCTGTCTCAGCCTCCCCAGCACTGGGATTGCAGGTGTGCACCACCATGCCCCATTTTGCCCAGGGTTGGCACAGCATGCGGTACCGGGAATTGAACTCCACCCCTTGCACTTGCCAGGCAGGCACTTAGATCACCAAGCTATCTCCCAGCCCTGCCGTAGTGTTTTTTAATCAGTGTCCACAATGCCCTGCATTCAGCCTTTTTATTGCATGATAAAAATATGGACAATTACAGCTATTTTTTCAAAATCTAACTCAGCATCCTCTATTTTTATTTGCTAAATCTTATAACTCTGCCTCTATCCTTCCTCATTAGAGTCTGTCAGTCATTAAAATTGGTTTTATGTTCCCTATTTCATACTCTTCCTGAAATGACCATGTGTTCGAAATAGTGTCCCTGGCATGGCTTAGGACTTGCTTAATGTGACCAGAATACAGCAGGCTGGCACTGAAAGTCATTCAGTCTTAACATTCTCCTTTCACCTAAAATGTGTTTTTAAGATTAAGCTTTTTCTTTGTTCATTATTACATCAGTTACAGAATCATGTCTTGGCGATGTTATAAAGATGAGTATCTCAGATATAGAGTTATCTAGATACATAGTAGGATTTCTATGTTAAAAGATCTCTAGTGAGAAAAGGAATGAAATAACTAATAAAACACTATCCAAAGGAAAATAGTTTGTTAAAGACAAGGAATATTCTTACAGCTGTTGTTTAAAGTCTATTTTTACATATTCTCTGCTATTATCTGCCTTAGAGGAGTATCACTGAAATATATTATATTCGGAACATTTTAATTTTGTCTGTAGTTATGGAAGTCATTTGGATGGCAAATTCTTGCAATGAAAACTCAGTGATTACCAGCTGCATTTCCAGAGATTGGAGTGAAAGTGTCCGAGATAGACATGTGAGGTTGTCTGCACAATCTTTCATGACTAAGGAAGAAAGCCGGGGCATGAGGGCTCGGGGTAGCACCCCAAGGCGCCTGCTGTCTTGTAGATCCAGAGAGGTGAAAACAGGCACTGTCCTCACAGCTACATTTCAGATATGGGCAGTGGTCCCAGGGGAGACATGTGCCCTTTGCGAAATATGAAGAACGAACAATCTGGTAGAGCAAAGAGAGAACACAGAAAAATCGTCTATTAATTTTTTTGCCTTTCCTTAAACTTCAAATTGTATAAATACTCTATATAATTTTCCAGAGTATACATTAACAAGTTTAATAATTTCTGATAAATAGAACAGTCCATGGAAATAATTTATAACTGAAGAAGCTTCAGGTGATATGTGTTTGATTTTTTTATTTTTAGTTATAAAGGTAGACAATAGGATGAAATGAAAATTGCTATTAATTCTAGTTAAAAATGAGAGATAAATTTAAAGTGAAAGTATGGCAGACTCAACCCCAAGTCTTTAATTCCAGTACTCTCTTAACTCTGTGGTGTTACAATGACTTAGAAGCTGATGAAAGAGACAATGAAAGAGTTTAAAGGATTTTTTGTAATTATATAAATAGCAAAGAAAATTATGCGTCCATATTATATGTCAGATAAACTTACATTCCTACAGATATATTTGCATGAATAAGCAAGAATAAAAAATGCCAATTGTTGCAACCAGTTATCTATAAAACCTCAAGTTTATCTTTCTTTATATCTGAGTAATACTTCATTATATAAAAATACCACATCATTTTTAATCCATTCCTCAGTTGATGGGCAATTGGGCTGTTTCCAACATTTAGCTGTGACAAATTGTGCTGCTATAAACATGGGTGCACATAGATAACTGTGGTATTATGTTTTAATTTTTCTGGGAAAATACCCAGAAGAAGAATAGCTGGGTGGAATGGGGCCTCTAATCCTAGTTTTCTGAAGAATCTCCATACTGATTTCCACGGTGATTTTACCAGTCTGCACTCCCACCAATGGTGGAGAATGGTTCATTTTTCCTCACAGCCCCTCCAGCATTTGTCATTGGTTGATTTTTTGATGATAGCCATTCTTTCTGGGATGAGATGGAATCTCAGTGTTGATTTAATTTGCATTTCTTGAATGACCAATGATGTTGAACATTTTTCACATATTTATTTGCCGGTTGTATTTCTTCATCTGAGAAGTATGTATTCATCTCAGATGCTTATTTTTGGATTTGGGTCTTTGAATTTGGGGGCCTGATTTGTTTTTTAATTCTAAATATATTCTAGGTAGAAGTTGTTTGTCTGAATGACAATTGGCTAAATTTTTTTCCCCAATTTGTAGGTTTTCTTTTTACTCTATTGGTGATTTATTTTCATGTGTAAAATCTTCTTAATGAGATGAGATCCCAGATGTTGATTCTTTGAAGTATTTCCTGTGAGATATATATATATAGATATAGATATAGATGCTAAGATAATTGTACTGCTGATTTCTATTGGCTTATTAAAAGGAACAGTTAGTGCTTAATTTTTTGACCAACTTTATGTACTTATATCTGGTGTAAACAACTATGATAGATCGTTGAAGGTAACAATATGCAATGTAACAACCATTATTGATTTCCTATCATGTTTTGAAGTGCTATATAGTTTTTAAGGTTTTTATTTTTTATTCTAAAATAAAAATAATGCCAGTTGTAACATTATTGTACAAGCAAAAAGAATTAGAAATATATACTTATAAATATATGTTACTGATATATATGTTATTGCATATTTATCTGTGAAATCCATGCTGTTGTAAAGTTTGCCAATGTATAAAGTAGGAAAAAAGTTTCAAAACTATGTAGAATTTTATGATTTAATTTATCATCAAAAGAAGGGGGCATATAGTACAATAAGACATTTTAAGAGAGACAACATATTCACTTAAATATTATAATAGTACATTGATAGAATTTTTATTTTATTATTAGTTGTTCTTCATATCTTACTGTGCTTAAATTATAAATTAAATTTTATCAGAGATACATATATGTAGAAGGAAACAGTATCCTTAATTGTCAATACTATTCAGAGTTTCAGGCATTCAGTGAGGTTCTTAGAAAAAATACCTTGTAGATAAGAGATGACCACCAAACATTTTCATATGGCATAATAGATACCAAGTTAATAACTGCATGTGATTCTTCTTTTAAAGTTAAAAATTCCTCAATTTTTTATTTCTGGTACCCCTGCCACAATTTACAGGGCAATATACTCGATGTAATGAAAAGAAAGAAAAAGACAAAGCTACAACAGATAGAAGACCTCAGGAATGTATGTCTAATTGACACGACATTGCATTAATCATTAAGCAAAAGCTTCACTTTATCTTTTTATTCATTTTAATGAGAAAAAGAAGATAAAATAGCAATGAAACAGTTTCGAAACAGGTTAATAGCTGCACTTTTTGCAAACTGTGGCTGGGACAGTCCTAAACCAGAAGGTTTCCTGTTTAAGCTGCAGTAACTTTTCTGACTTTGGATCATCGTTCCTTCTGTGGCAGATTTTTACAGTTCCTCTAATGCCTTTAGGACGGCTGTCTCCAAGTAACCTGCAGCTTTCCTGACAACTCCTCGCTCTCTCTCCTGCTAAGAACTGTAGCCCTTTTTTGTTGTGTTTTAAAGCCTTCTGCTACCATATCCACCACTTCCAGCACCAACTCCACAACCACCACCATAGAGACTGCCAGAGCTTCTTCCACCAAAACTGCCCCCACTTCATGGGTCCATAATTTGACTGTTGCTGTCCACTAAAATTTCCAAAATCATTATAGTTCCCACCACCACCATAGTTACCACCACCAAAGTTTCCTCCTTCGTTGTAACCATCATATCCTCCTCCACCACCACCGTATCCACCACCTTAATTTCCATATCCTGGTCCACCACCATCATACCCTCCTCTACTACTGTAACCAGGACCACTACCGTAGTTTCCACCATCACCTCCAAATCCATTATGTCCACATCACCTCCCTCATAACTACCTCTGCTGCCACCTCCTCCACCACTGTAACCTCCTCTTCTCCATGTGAT
Source organism: Octodon degus (assembly GCF_000260255.1). Classification (NCBI taxonomy): domain Eukaryota; kingdom Metazoa; phylum Chordata; class Mammalia; order Rodentia; family Octodontidae; genus Octodon; species Octodon degus. The sequence goes on along the minus strand of NW_004524623.1, from coordinate 7,734,024 downwards.
TCTTGATATTGCTCTATTCCTTTTATCATGACATATATCCGTTCACACGCATGTAGTATTACACAATCACATAATAAACATGCTTGCTTCTACTTTCTACTTTGATAAAACATTATGAATATAATAGAAACTGATTTTTTATTTTTTTAACATCTTTTATTTATTTATCTATCTGGTACAGAGTCTCACTGTGCAGCTTGGACTCAGAGTGATCCTGCTGTCTCAGCCTCCCCAGTGCTAGGATTACAGTCATGCCCATCACACCCAACCTCAGTGGCCAGCATGGCATGCCCAGGGTTCTGGAGCCTGCCTGGCATGTGGTACCAGGATCAAACCTGGGTCCTTGTACTTACCAGGCAGGCACTTAGACTTTCAATCTATCTCCCCAGCTCTAGAAACTGATTTTAACAAGTGTAGTTCTCTAGCATCTCCCTCACAGGCACGCACTCTTTTAAATCTTGTATTTGTCACTGCCCTATATATTTTTATAACTTTTCCTAGGAGATGTGCATCAACGGACAATGCATATGCACAGAAGGAATGATCATGATTCTCTGCACGAAGGGTGTCCTACAATATGCAGCCTTCTGTCTTGCTGGATTGAAGACCTATGTGTCAGAGCGAAAACTATTATTGCTTGGGAGAAAGCCTAGGTGTGAATCTTCATGCTTTGAGCTTGTGTAAGATTTGGATTATGGCACAAAAAAAAACACAGCAACCAAAGAAGGATCTTCTATTAGCCAGTGTCCTCCAGAGAAGCAAAAGCAACTCTGTGTGTGTGTGTGTGTGTGTGTGTGTGTACCTGTGTGACCGTGAGGGGGAAGGGGATATGAAAATATTTATTATAAGAAATTGGTCCACACAATAAAGGAGGACAGTTTCTTTTTTCTTTCTTTCTTTTTTTTTTTTTTTGGGAACCAGGGATTGAACTCAGATCCTTGTGTTTGCCAGTCAAGCACTTATCCTACTGAGCCATCTCCCCGGCCCAGGAGGACAGTTTCTGTATCTTAGGAATGACTTAACAAGCTAGAGGCCCCGGAAGACCAATTTTTTACCAGTTCATAGATATAATATGGGTAGTGAAAGACAGTATCAAAGCTTAAAATTCTTTACTTTATCTGGTATGCATGCTCTCCACAGTTAAGTGAATGGCTACTTGGTGATTTTTCAGAGCTATGTTATGATTATTGCTTCTCCTGGTGGGTAATAAAAGACCCAGAAGTACAAGTGAATTATTATACATATCACAAATCAACGTATGCCAGGTAGTTCAAAAGAAAGCCTTATTTTAACATTGGCAACTATGCACAATAATTTATCCTATATTTAAATACCTACCTTTGAGATGGCCCTGATAACAGGATTGTGTATTGACATTGGCAGGAATATGGGCACTGTGATCAAATCCAGGGCCTCCTCCTCATGTATAACTAACACAGTTCTCCCGGGTTATTGCAGCTTCCTTCCCTCCACCTGAGTGATGGTACTTGAAACACAATCTGTGAGCACAGCGTAAGTCAGCAAGCTCACTGATTTCATTGGCCCAGAGGAAGTAACTCCCTGCCCTGAAATTCCAAGGTGAAAGGCCAGTGACTCTTAGAGGGCAGTGGTCATCCTGGTTTATTTGCAGCGTGTCTCAACTGATCAAAGCGCAAATTGCATGGGTGGGTGGTATGCTTTTCAGTGAACACTGAACAAACACAGGAATGTATATTTAAATAAAATATCGCTCTTGGCTGAACATTTGGGGAAACTCTGGAAACAGTGGGTTTTCATCATTTTGACTGAGAGTTTATTTTAGATAAAGGTAGATATTGTGCCACGGTTGATGTTTTAAAGTAATCTGTTCCTTACACCAAATAACTACAGGATAACATCTAGAGGAGTTCTCGATGCTGCCAGTAGACTGCAGGTGTAATTGCTTTCCAACATAACTAAAAGCAAAACTTTTCCTTATAACTGAATGTGTGTTTTTCTCCAGTGGCTAAAACGTTCAAAGATTTGATATGAAGAATTACCCTCTTAAATAAATAACTTTTATAAATTCCTAAGCATGCCTCTATTTCATAAAAAAGACACATGAGGTGTGATTAATCTATAGAGGGATCTTTCTGCATAGTCTATAAAGTTCTCAACATCACTGACGGTGGTGGTACATGCCTGGTGCTCCAAAAGGCTTTGACACAATGACAAACTCAAGCCTAGCCAAGGCAACTTAGCATTAGCAAAAACCCGTCTCAGGAAAAGGCTAGCAATATAGCTCAGTGTGAAGGCCCTAAGTTCAATGACCATTACAAAAAATACATTTTCAATATCAGAGGCCATGAGTTACTGTTACCCCAGAGCCTAGAACAGTTGCTAGAAATAGCTGGTATTCATATATGTATGTTAGTTAAGGTCAGTACATCTTCTGTTTAAGAAAGATGTCTCCGAAATCACGTTACCTGTATTCACATGCCTTATTGAATGCCTTCCACTAAATTAACATCTTTAGTTTCCCTAGATATAAAGAAATAATGACCATAACATCTCCTTCAAAGATGTTGTAACAATTAAATGCAATAATACAAGTATATTATCTCTTACAGACTTAGCTTAATTAATGTTAATTGTCCTAGTAATTGTCATCTATGCAATTAACATCTCTGCAACAAATAAGAACTTTAAGCCAACTTGGGCTTATGCGCACCTCTCATCCTCTGGCTGCTGGTTATTGCTTGAGACATTCAGGGCAAAAACCAAACCAGCACTTCCACTTATTAGAGACAAAATAAAGTCTTCAAAAATTAATCATTTCTCTTTGCTTCTTTCCTGTTTCCTTGACTTTTCCTGCTCATTCAGCAGAGCAGATAGAAATGAGAAAATTTCCCTCCAAATGCTCACAAAATGAGGGAAGCCATACAAACTCTAAGGAACTGAGAGGGTGCCTATTCTGAAAGAGAAAAACACAAAAAGTCGGAGAACTCAAAGCACTGCAATTTGAAGATGTTTTAGGAAATTTGTTCCCATGGTAAATTAGCTGGGAAATTTCCTGCCTATCACCGACCGACAGAGCTGTGGAATCTTGAACTACGCAATAAAGTGGTCTCATAATTTCATTAATAAGTCCATAGTGAAAATTTATCACTACCAATGTATATCATTCTTGTGTTATATGATTCAAATTGTGTAAAAATTAAATAAAATTTAAGTTGTGTTGAGTACAAAATTTTCCATAGACATACCACCAGATAAAAATAATCAGAGCTGCCACTGTCCCTTCTACTTAGAAACAGTCTCTGGGAAATAATTTTATTGCTTCTGGTCCATTCTTTCCTTATTCTGTTCTCTTTTCTATACTGATAATAATTATTGAACTTTAAATAAACAGCTGTTTTATTATTCAAAAGATGTTATGATAGAATTTTGTTAAAATTTTAACAAAGATATGCATTTCTTAGTAGCTTTTAATTCTGTAACATTTTTATCATCTCAGAGAGAAGCTTTTGTCTGACAACTCCCATCTACATTTTTTTTTTTTTTTTTTTTTTTTTTTTTTTTTCAGAACCGGGGATTGACTCAGGCCCTTGAGTTTGCCAGGGAAGCGTTTATTCTACTGAGCCGTCTCCCCGGCCCCCCATCTACTTTTTCTCTGTATAGATTTACTTATTCTAGGTATTTCATATAAATGGAATCACATGATATATGGCCCTTTATGTCAGGCTTTTTTATTTTGCATAATGTTTTCAAGGCTCATCTATGTTGCAGCATTTACCAGTAAGTATTTCTTTTGCATAGCATAAGTAATTCTAATACAGGAATATACCATATTTTGTTTATCCATCAGCTCATGGAAATTTAGGTAGTTTCCTCTTTCGGTTATTATAAATCATTTTTTAAAAATATTTTAATGTGTTTAGTACAGGGTCTACAGGGTCTCACTACTCAGATTGGACTCATAGTGATTCTCCTGTTTTCAGCCTCCCAAGCACTGGGATTACAGGCAATCCACCACACCCAGTCTCAATCGCCATCTCAGTATGCCTTGGGAGGTAGGGCAGGCATGGAATGCCAGGGATCAAACCCTAGTCCTTGTGTAAATCATTTTTCTATGAATATTTTGCACAAGTTTTTGGTTTTGTACAAATTAAAGTGTATGCCTTCATTTCTCTTAAGTACCCAGTAATGGAATTGCTGCATCATATATAGTCTAGGTTTGACTTTTTGAGGCACTACCAAATGTTTTCCTAAGTGTAGGTCCATTTTGTGTCACCAACAGCAATGTATGAAAGTTCTTATTTCTCTACATTTTCACCAACACTTATTGTCCTTTTTGTTATAGCCATCCCAGCACATACGAAGTGGCATCTCCTTGTGGTCTTCATTTTGACCTTCTCTTCTTATTATTTCTGCATCCTTAATCTATTCTATTGATCTATATGTCTATTCTTATGCTAATAACTCATTTTTGTCAGTGTAACTTTATAATAAGATATAATCTCAAGATGTGTAACTCATCCACATTTATTCTCTTTCAAAATAATTATGGCTCCTTTGAGTTTCTTGCATTTCTGTATGAGTTTTAGAATCAGGTTGTCAACTTCTGGGAAAAAAAGAACAGCTAAGACTTTGATAAGGATAAAGTTGAATCTGTATATCAATCTGAGGACTATGGCTTTCTTAATAATAGGAGTTCTTTGAACAAACCAGCATTGTCCATCCTTCCATTTATTTTGGTCTTTAATTTCTTTTACTGATGCTCTGTATCGCTCAGTGTGCATGTCTTACACATCTTAGAGAATTTTTCCAATGTCTTTTATTCTTCTAAGTGATGTTATAAATGGAAACATTTTCTGAATTTATTTCCAAAGTATCCATCTATAATCTATAGAAATTGCAATTGATTCCTTACCTTGATGTCATATTGTGTGATCTTGTGAAATTTTATCACCTATGTTTTTGTGGATTCCTTAAACTTTTCTAGGATAATCAAGTCATGTCAGCTGCAAATAGAGGCAGTTTAACATCTTCCCGTCTGGTCTAGTTTTCTTTTGTTTCATTTTCTTATCTAATTGTTCCGGCTGAAACCTCCAGTACAATAGAGGACATGGAAGAGCACTTGACTTTTCTTCCTTGTGCCTGATCTCAAGTAGAAGCCTTCAAATCTTTTGCCAGTAGAATATTAGCTGTGGGTTTGGTGTATTGTTACCTTACAGAAGTTCCAATTTGTTGTGAGCCTTTGTGTTGAAAGGCTGATCATTCAAGTTTTAGCTGAATTCAATGGATAATTATAATCAAGTGTGTTTCCTACTTTTGAAAATAAATGTACATGTATACTATAATGGTCAGCACCAAAAGAGTCTTTAGTGGTTGCCTTTTTAAAAAGACAAGAAGCTGATTGTACTTTGCTGCCTGTGTCTATATAAGTCAACTGGAATTCAAAGAAAGATTTTTCATTTGAGGAAGAATATCTTATTTATTGAGAATTAATAATTTCCCTCAGTATTATCCTTCTCTAAACTAACTATATGAACTAGAAAAAAGGAACTTGTAAACTAAAATTAGAACTCAAATCATTTTGCTTTTTAAAAAAACAGAAACAGCTCCTTCACCATGAGTACAGTCAAAGTAATGCTAAGCACCAAAAAAAAGACTAAAATTTAATCATATTTGGTTACAGAACAAAGCACTACATGGTTTTTGTATGAACATGATCATCAAGTTTCATTAATATTTATTTTTAAATTAGTTTTATTGAGAAACAAATAGCAATGAGACAGTTTCAAAACAGGTTTATAAAACAGATATAATAATTAATACATTGCATATTATTGTCATCATAGTAGTTATTTATAGTACAAGATGCAGACATGATTATCTTGCCTAAACAGTATTAGTACAAATCTTTCTTCTCATTGAACTAAGAGAAAGTAGGTGTATATCTATCCTAACTGATTTGTATATACAGATATATTCTTTTTCACTACAAAAATTTTCCTTCATTTATATCCCCCTTTCTTGTTTAGTTTTGTCAGAGATGAGTATTCCATTGCTATTCAAATATTGTAGGTGCATGAATTCATCAAAATATTCCAATATAGTCCAGCAGTAGTCCATAATAGTAGTGGGTTATCCATAGGACTGGCAATGTCAGCAGTTGTTGATTTGAGCCTTTTACAGCTCAGCATATTAATATGGCTTTACTTTTTATACCTCATTTTTATACTTTTCTTCTGGATGGTTAAGACCAAGAAAAAGCAAGACCTATATAACAAGAAATGTAACTTTTGTATCTGACAAGGTCAGTCAAATCCCCTCAGGATTTACCCTGAAACCCTGTACAGCAGTTTGTAGATCTTTTGTCAATGTCAGCCACATGAGTGAGATACCTGTTCCATGACATATCTAAGGCATTTGATATTCAGACAGATAGTGATGTTAAGCACAACTGCCTATGTTATAGGGTAATAATATCATTAAGCTTCTCTTCTGTCAGAGATTTAAGTTTGCAGATCAAAAAATTAGAGAAAAAGAAGGGCTACAAGGATAGCCAACATTTTCACCATAGCACTTAAAGGTCAGTGCGGACTCAGGACATAGGAAAACCTGTACTGTAACATCCTGTAACTCAGTAGTGTCCCAAATTTTCTGATCAAGGAGATTATGTGGCCACAGAGGAAAGTGATCAATGATGTAGAGTGTGCCTAGGGAAAATCACCTAGAGAGAAAACATTCTCTCAGACTTCTACAGAAAGCAAATTGGTCAAGTTTCCATTAACATTTAAATAGCACTCAAATCAAATTTTGCCTGTACCAATTACTAGACCTAATTGACTTGGCCTTTTCACTGTAGAATTTAAATCTCTTTTCTATCATGATCTCCCAGCTCCCCCATTTCTATAAGGTTTGGAATGGCTATCAAGGTACAATAGCAATGCATGCCATGGCATGAACTTAATTTATTTAAAACCATCATCCACTAAGGCAACTCAAGTATTATTTTTCATCTGTTTAGTGGTTAGAGAAGGATGATTGGAATCAAACTCCACCTTTAAAGAGTTAACATTCTAAGGAAAACTATTTCTAGTAAATATATATTAGAGATGTACTAGAAAAGTTTTCTGTATGAATGAACCTCTGCATTTGCAAAAATGGATCTAGGGCAGAGCTGGAGCAGGCCCATCTGAGGTACAGAGGGTGAAGCTGAAGGAGACTGCGGACACAAACACAGCCAGGCGGTGACAGGAGATGAAGCTGGAGAAACCCACAGAAAAGACATGAGTAAGCTCCCTCCAGGCCCAGGGCAGCGGGTCACAGGTTCTACTATCATATTTTCAGTGCTCAGACATTATTACCCTGAAATCTGAAAGAATACATATTGACCTAGGAGATCTCAGAGGTGAAAGGCTAGTAGGGGGCCAAAAATGGAGCTGGGCCCACACAAAGAGCTAAGTCAACGTGAACAGGTCCCCAAGAGCCAACTTCTGGCTTCCTCCACAGCCAGGTGCCCAACAACTTCTCCAGACTCAAGGATTTTGTATTTAAGCTTCTTAAATACAATGTCAATGCGCTGAACATTAGACAAGTGTGATTTTGTTTATAATGGTGAAAAACTGAAAGCAACTTATTATCTGAAAGAAAAGTTATTGCTTAAATAAACAATATATTGTATATGCACCTAATGGATTACTGAAGAGTGTTTGAAAATTATGTTTCTTTGTTTGCTTAGATAAACTTGAGACATGATACCCTTATTCAAAAAAAAATTATAAAATTATATTGAGTAATTATCATTAAAGACTACAAGGACATAAGCAAAAAATGTAACTAGAAGTTACTCTTAAGAATTATAATATGGGATTTTTTATAATTTATTTTTGTCTGTTCTTGTTTCTAGTTTTTCTCCAGTGAACATGCTTTACATTAGAATCAGAAAAAAGACCTCATTAATTGTAAGATGTAGGGCTGCGGAGATGGCTCAGTGGAATAAGCGCTCTCCTGGCCTAAGGGCCTGAGTTCAATCCCTGGTTCTGCCAAAAAACAAAAAAATTGTAAGATGTGAGATACAAATCTTAAGAGCAGGAGGTTGTCTAGGTGACCACTGACTATGTATGCAATAGTGCTGCAAACTCTTAATCACTAAGCAACCGCCCCAATCTTGCCTCTCAAGCATTTCTCAATGAGTACCCAAGTAGCTCTCATATGGACATGCATGCGTAGAATGGAATGAGAATTACCACATTATCACTATGACGGCGATGGCGATGGCGATGATGGTGATGATGATGGGGAGGAAGATGATGATGATGATTCTCAAATGTGTATTAGGCTGGAAAATGCACAAGTTTTTACTTCCTACCCTTTTGGTATGGGAACCAAGCCTCTGAGTTTCATTATCTCTATTTGCAATTTATGGAATCTGAGTCCAGTGAGTTTAAAATAAAGTGGCACAGCATTGATTTGAGCTCAGATTCTAAGATCAGGGTTTGAAAATAAGGTAACAACTAATTCATGCTTGTTTTTAACAATTATTTCAACTTTCAGTTTTAAATAATAGACTAGGGTAGAGTAAATTTTGTGCTCTCCCATATACATGTAAATTGTATAAATTCAAACTTTTCATGTAGTCATTCAAAAAGGAGTGCAGAAATCTGCCTAGCAAAGTAAGTGCTTTCAGGTAAAGAAATGAATAATTTCCTACACCACAAAATGTTCTCTGTGCTATACATTTTCTTTTTACTTTAGAGGGAAAGTTATTTATTATCTTTATTTATGATTTATATATCATTGATCATTTGGACCCATACCAGGTATCATTTATATTTATTATCATTTCTGCTCTATAGAATTTTCTTTTGGAAATTTACGTCAGCATCTAGAATTTAGTAACACTGTATTCACATCATAATTTAAGTTTCCTAGTATTCTGTATCTTTTTATCTTAAATCCACTTCTCATCTATCAAGTGATCCAGAAAGACACCATTATAATTACTTTATAAAGAGTTATATAGGGCCAGGGAGATAGCTCAGTAGAATAAGCACATGCCTGGCAAGCGCAAGGGACTGAGTTCAATCCTGGTTCAGAAAAAAAAAAAAGAAAGAAAAAGGAAGAGTTATATAGTTACTCTATCTAATTTGTTTGAAGATAAAAGGATGGAGATAGCATACTTTTACTAAATGCTGTTAATCCTTGGGATTTAAAAAGTCATAGAATTTGGAGTCACCAACAACTCTGAAAGCAGTGAACTTGTACATATTAAAAGAATTCATCCCTCAATTTTTTCTTTTTCTCCTTTGATGTACAAATAAGCAAAGACTTTTTTTGTTTCTTTTTTCTTTTAATTAAATTCTCCTAGACAACTAAATATGTACATAAACTGAACAAAATTAAGTAAGAATAATCAAGTTAAAGTGGACAGATTTAAACTCATGTGTTATAATCAAGCTAAGAGAGAAAGAGAGAGAGAGAGATTAGAGAGAGAGAGAGAATCTGAGGGGAGTCATTATAACACCCCAGGAGAAAAGCTTGCATTGACCATCTTGGGTTCACGTTTTTGGAGCTGGAAAAGATGCAAATGTTAGGGTTAGTTTTAAAGTGTAGGATTAAATGCCTATTGGTGAAAATGGATCTGAACAAATTATGTATTTTTATTAAAGCAAAAAGCACTCTCAACAGTCAAATCTGTTTGCTCTCCTTCTGTAGTCAATTCCACTTACCATCTTCAAGATACTTATTTTCCTGCTCTCATTTCTGGTACCTGAGGATAAGCAGCTGCTACCATTCCCCCACTGAAATAGGATTTCTTCATCCAGCAGCCTGAGAAGTAACTACAGCCAAAGTAACCATTTGTTTCGTCTATGCCACCCTCATGGCTATCCCTGTTGGGTACTAAATGAGGTGCTGTGCTTAAAGGGTCATGATTCTTTTTTTGAACCAGGGATTGAACTCAGATCATTGCGCTTGCCAGGGAAGTGCTTATTCTACTGAGCCATCTTCCCGGCCCCAGGGTCATGACTGTTGATGAACAAATAAGCACACAGGAAAAAGTGCAGCCTGTCTCAGAATCGGACCCCTAACACACAAAACTGCGTTCCCCCTGCACAAATCTAGTTTCCTAACATCCCTCCAGCTTAATGGCTTCATCACCGGAAAGTAAATGCCTTGAGTCGGACAGCGCTACTCAGTTGCAGTGTTCGTTTATTTTTAGCAGTGTTTTCTTCCCACTTCTTGGTCATTAGGAGCAGCGATGTAGAATTAAACGCTTTTGACAGAGTTGTTTATATTCTCTTCCTGAACTGAGTGTGTGGGCCTGGACCATAATATTTATACATGTTTTCCTTTTTACTTAATTGTAATTAACATGCTGTTTATTGCATTCCTTTTACCTTTCCTTAAGAATTTGCTTTTTCCTTCAATTGTTTGCATCGGTATCTTTTGAATTTCCTCCCTACTATTTATTTCTTGGCATAAATAATAATCGGAGCTACAGCAGGAGCCTGATAAAGCTTTTCATTATGTCCCCATTTGTCCCACAGCAACAGATTTAAGAGGCCAAACCACAAAATAGAAGCAAAACTTTCAAAAAAGAGTTCTCGTTCTCACTTTTCCACTCTATTTTTATTAATGGTCTGAGTTTCCTATTACTTCTATTGTTTTTTTCAATTTACAAGCTTAGTATTTTTCCTGTTTTAATTTGAACTTTTCCTAAACTTATGTGCATCTTGTTTTTGAAATGTCTTTCTTATTCCATCCTTGGTTCTAGCCATTTGGCTTATGGATGCAGTAGAACAACGTCAGTTGGTCTTGATTTCGTAAGATGTTATTTTCTTCTTCAGATCACCAGTGATAGCTAGATAAAAAAGCTGACAGTCCTACAGTTATGAAACATATTCCTCCTCTTTTCAGTAACTGTTTTAGAAATATTGACAATCTACTTAAGCTATAAAAGAACTTAAAAATATTCTTTTTATCATGTCCCAAAATAAATCACAAATAGATTAAAAATTACCTTTAAAATTGTAAATTTTCTTAATTCTGTATATTAAACCAATGCAATAAACTACAAAGGAAAATATCAGTACATTCAGCTGAAAATAAGTAGAAACTTTAAGCAATTCTTAGTAACTTAAGACAACCTTATGTTTGTCACATATATGTCTGAGAAACAATAGCACGTATAGACATCAAAATAATCAACAATAAATGCATAGTACCACAGTGTAAAGTTAAGGAAAATTATCAACAGACAGTTCTCAAAGATAAAGACCGAAAAATAAATAAAATTGTATTTATTTTCATCTCTGACCAAAGATATAAAATCAAGATAATAACACAATCATTGCTGCCTGTAAGTAGCAAAATTTAAATTTTGATTTATATCCTATTGAAGAATATGAGTGATTTTAATCTCTCTTTTTGTTTTTCTTTTGGATTGAACTCAGGATTGAACTCAGCGATTGAACTCAGGACCTTGTGCTTGCCAGGCAAGCACTTATTCCACTGAGCTATCTACCTGGCCCCAGTAATCTCTTTTTTAAAACAGCTAAATTTTATAAAATTCTTATAATCAACACAAATTATTTCTACAAAGAAAAAATTTAAATATGCAGGACTATTTAATCTCTTTTCTCTAAGCATAAGACACAGCCTAAAACAATGTTGGAATATTTTAATGTCTTGATTGCATTGATTAGATGTCCTAATTTCTGAGTATTTCAGTTAACCTAAATATTATTTGTTCCTTGAAAATAAGAATTAACAAAAGCACAGACTTTTTTCAAGTTAATGACCTCCGATCATCACATTTCACGGCCAGGATAGAGAGTGCTTACCATGATAAGGGCTTTCTGTGGAAAACGCTCTCCGTGAGGTCAACAGGCTGCTCAAGTTTAACTCCACAATTAAACCTGGAGTCATTGTCTGAGGGCTGAGGTGAAGTGCTCTGCAATTGTTAGGGTTCAGGGGAAATGGATTTGCCATAATAAAGGGAAACTTTAAGACAAATAGGTTATCAAGAAGGATGTACTTTTTGTTGGTGACAAATGTGTAGATTATATCTATTGATTTGAAAGTATTAGCCTTGGTAAAAACAATTTTCAAGTATTTGTGGCAATCGCCTAAAAAGAGATGTTTTGAAGAAGCAAAAGGGGAGAGTTATGCTAGATTCTGCTCATTACTACCCAAATTTAATAAAAATCCAAGCATTGGACCAGCCAAATAGCTCAGTGGATTAAAGCACCTGCAAGCAGGCACAGGGGTTGGGGGTTCAATCCCTGGGCCTGCTGTGCTGGCCCTGACTCCAGGGCATGCTGAGACAGCAAATGAGACTGGGTGTGGTGGTGTGAGCCTGTAATCCCAACACTTGGGAGGCTGTAAACAGGAGAATCACTACAAGTCTGATCTAGTAGTGAGCCCTTGAGCACCCTGTAAATCCTTTCCTAAAAAAATACAGAAAAAAAGCATTATCTTTTCAAAGCAATTTATTTACATTATCAAGCTAACCTTCATAATAACCCTCTGAAATGGACACATTTAATGTTTCATTTTACAAAGGAGGAGAAAGTAGAGTTTTGGTGACGCTAATTAACCTCACTGAAGTCCACCACAGGGACATGGAGAGACGGGATTTGAAGCCCAAACAAGTGTTCAAACATGACTGTAAAGATAAACTTTGTACCTGAATAGGAGAGTCCTTGCTCGGCACACCTCGACTTCCCCCATGCTGCCAGTGCTGCCCCAGGTCCACGTATGGCACATGCATCTACCATCAACTTCCCACCACTCTCTTTCTCTAGGAGGCAAAAAATGGCAAGAGCTTGATTTTTATATTCTAACTTGAATTAGATCTTTATTTTTCTAAATTGTTTCTAAGTTAGTTGTTTTCTCACCTGTAACATGGGTGAACATACCTCCAAATGTTTATAGGAGAATTAAGATCACATGTGAAGGTACCTAGACCAAGTTGGCCAATTTTTTTAAACATTAGCTTCCCTTCTTCCTTTCTTTGCAGACGAATGTCAGTGGACTTCTTCCCTATGTCATTTTGCATGAAAATGCTTTCAGAGTTCTCAAACCACCACAAGCCCTTAGAAAACTTACTCACTAGAGCAAAAAGGTGTTGAACAGGGGAATCTCATAGGCTCTTAACCTCCCAGGCTTGGGCAAGATATGCCCCAGAGAAGCCCGAACACATGGTGAGGTACCCTGATACTTTCCTGGATTTAGACAACTTTTGAAGACAGCCTGGAAGATTCTACAACTCTTGCCTCCCCCTCATCTCTCCTACATATTATCTTGCCCCTCGATTTTAAAACGTGTCTTTATAACACCAAGCTGGTTCCAGTTACCTCTCTGCTATTTCTCAAAGTTGATTGAGCATTTTCTTTCCCAGTCTCTGCCTCTTACCAAGCTATCTGTCTAAATGGCATCTTACCAAAAGTTTACCTATGGAACCTTTACTTTCAGGGCCCAATATGAGTGACTCTGCCTTCACACATTCTCTGGTCGTGCTGAGTGAAAGAAACCTCAGTGCCTACTAAGTCTCTGTGGCTCTAGGTGCCATTCCATGGGAAGATTGTAGGATGAATATTGGAAGGAATAGTGGCTTAATCTACCGAAGCATGAGGGACATCCCTGTAATCCCAGCTATTTTGGAGGCTGGAGCAAGAAAATCACAAGTTCAAGGCAGACCTGAGGAACTTAGCAAGACCCCATCAAAAAAACAAAATGGCTGTGCATGTAGTTTAGTGGTAAAGTGCCTAGCACATGAGGTTGCAGGTTCAGTCTCCAGAAACACACACACACACACACACACACACACACACACATACACACAGAGAAAGAGAGAGAGAGAGAGAGAGAGAGAGAGAGAGAGAGAGAGAGAGACAAAGCCTCCATTAGCAATCCATTAAGAAGCATCTCCCAGTTTCTCACTAAAACACCTATAAACCACCAAAAGCCACCTTCTCACAACTACAAAAGTCTCTACAAACAGAGACTAAAAGGCAAACTGTTACCAAAACCAGGAAGGAATTTTGAGAAACTAAAGGTCAAGAAAACTGGATTAAAGAACTGTAAAAGCTGATTGATTCCCCACTAAAATTAGAATAAAATTCTTGGCCTGAAAGTGTTTCCACCATTTGTGCCTCTTCAACTGCTAGCCTCCTACTCAGAAACACAGAGTCTTGTCACACCAACAATCACAACAAAGAAGTACAAGGGGAACACTTTCACATATGATGTTGTAGGGGCCTCAGGAGTGCTAATCAAGCAACCCAACTGGTAAACAGTAATGTTAGAATGAGAAGACCCACTTTGGGAATACTAGAGGGAAAACAAGGTAAGGAACCAAACTGTCAGTATTAACACTTTGAAGGCCGGCCAAATAACTCAGTGGATCAAAGCACCTGCAAGCAGGCACAGGGGCTGGGGTTTCAATCCCCAGGCATGCTGAGACGGCAATTGAGACTGGGCATTGTGGTGCACGCCTGTAATCCCAGTTCTTGGGAGGCTGTAAACAGGCAGATCACTATGAGTCTGATCTAGTAGTGAGACCCT
>NW_004524623.1:7701526-7719121 GCF_000260255.1 Octodon degus | reverse complement strand
TAAATAAATAAATAAATGACTCGCATATATAGCACAGGCTTTGAAAAATTCAGTAGGAACATAGTAAGAATAGAATAGAATCTCCTATCTTTAACAATGTGTAATAATGTAACTAATGTGATGTATATATGTGTTATACATGATCAAATTAGTTGCCAGCAGTAGTTTTTGCAAAATATTTAGAAAAACTTATCATAGTGTTTATGTCAAAGAAAAAAAAAAGATATTTCAACTATTAGAAACCTAGCCAGGTTACAGCCATGACCAGTCTAGTCAACCTGCAATCCTGGTCCTCAGGAGGCCAAAGCAGGAGGATTTTTGTGAGCTTGAGGCCAGTGGGTCACAGGTGACTTTGAGGCCAGTGGGTCACAGGTGACTTTGAGGCCAGCAGGTCACACAGTGAGTTCATCCTGGCCGATTTCACATAGCAAGACCCTGTCATCTCTAATCGAGTCATCTCTAATTTCCATATACTAAAATAAGAAATTCATAAAGAAAATAAATGCCCAATCATCTAAATAACAACCAAGTAAAATAATTAATACTACACTTATACTTCATGTAGATAATTAAATAGAACACAACATATCAAAGTATAGAATGACAACAAAGCTGCAACCACAGACAGATGCATGAGTGTAGAATTGACATATTTTTTGTTTAATAAGTCTCTTGGTTATAATGTTCTCATAACTTTCCATTGTTTAATATTAAGTCCTAAAAAATAAATAAAATAAAATATCAAGACTTATCTTCTCACCTCTTTACTTATATGGTACTCCATCTTCAGTAGGTAAATTGTCAATGGAGGAATGAACCTGGGCCCTAGAGTCTGTTTCACTGTCTTCTCCTGTCTTGACCCCCTGCTCCTACCTCCCTGCTCCCTGCATCTATGTGGCGCTAACCAGTTGACACCATGTTTAACTTCCTCAGACACACCTAAGTCCCTTACATCTACCAGTTTGTAAAAATGAGTGTCTCACTTGAACTCTCGGCCTCTCACGCTGTTTTACAGGGACATGCCATTTAACAGTTATGTCCCACATACCCTCTACCTCACATACGGTGGTCTACATAAGTTGGAAGAGCCCCATTTTTCTTTCCCTTTCAATCTACAGGTCTATAATTTCTATGGTCTCATAAGTTTATCACAGATTAAATGACATGTACATTTATACATGCATCCACATGCACATACATAAAGAAATGTAGGACACAGAAGATTTCTTTTTAGGATTCATTTATATATTATATATGCGTGTGTGTGTGTGTGTGTGTTCTTAAACTTTTTAATCTTATTTGAATTGACATAACTGGAAATAAAGCAAAGAGATTGTTTTTAATTTTTATCATTGTTTTAATTGACAAATAAACATCATTTTATGGTATATAACTTGATGCTTTGAATTATATTGTGGCCTATCTAAACCTAGCTAATCGGGCTTGGAATCTGCTCGGGGGCACAGCACCTGCCTGGCCACTGCAGGGTCCTTGATTCCTGATACAAAAAAAAAAAAAAAAAGAAAAGAAAACAAGCTAATCAATATATGCATTATCTGATATACCTAACCCATTTCAAGAGGTATTTTTCTTGTACTTCCTGTATTCAGTAAAATCATGAGTACACTATATTGTTGTCAAAAACATTAGGTGCCTGGACTCTCAGACATATATGTGAATTATAATTTGCATCATGTCTGATTTCCCAGTTCAAATGTGTTCACTTTTGCTAAATTCTTCACTTAATCTTATTAGTTATTCTCTTATTTCTGTGATGAATATGCTCATTAATAAATATTAATGTGCCTCTCAATTCAGAATTATTTGCAACAATAAGATTTTCAGTTTCCTATGAAGAAATTATGGATATTTGCTAGAATCAATTGTGGTACAAAAAGAAGAAAAGGTGTGTGGTCCCTATTTCTGTACAAGTTCTCACTGAGTTATACGCATGTACAGAAAGATGAATGTCTGCAACCAAAGTAATTTGTGTGATGTCTAAACCTAATAACATTCTTCTCCCATGCAGACGAGGGTCAAATGTGTCTCTTACATTGGACATGAGTAGTTTGGGGACTGTTGAGCCCTTCGTGTCTGTACCAACCCCCCGGGAGAAGGTTGCCATGGAGTACCTGCAGTCAGCTAGCAGAATTCTCACAAGGTCACAGCTGAGGGACGTTGTGGCGAGTTCACACTTACTCCAAAGTGAATTCATGGTGAGTCTATTTCTTATTCATTCCTCTCTGTTTGTAGACAATTAGAAAGTTAAGAGATATATATATGGAAATGAAAGTGCCAGGTCCAAACAGCATGTGGTAAACAAATGGTTTCAGTTCAAAAGGTAAAATACAGTGGGTCCAGGTCCATCCTATCTGTCAGCTGTGGCTACGCAGTCATGCTCCAGCGCTGTGGCCAGATTGAGGCAGAGTAGGGAAGGCCTGGCCAGGCAATACAGTGGCACAAAGCATCTGGGCAAGAAGAGAGCCAGCTCAGGATTTAAAAACAGCTTTGCTGGGCGAGTCGGATAGCTCAGCTGTCTAAAGCATCTGCTTAGGCAAGCTTAGGCAGGGTTTCAATCCCTAGTACCACATGCCGTGCCAGCCCTGCCCTCAGGGTAGGCTGAGCTGGCTTAAATAAATAAATAAATAAATAAATAAATAAATAGCTTTCCTGTTGCTGTTTGGGAAATTAGATTATTCAAGTAAGTGCAGCATCGAAATTAAGGTGAGAAGTGAAAACATCCAAACATCAGGAAAACCAAAGAGACCCACATCTTAATGTATCTCCAGGAGTATGGACTTGGTCTTGTGTCTTACAAAGATCACTGTATGCACAGTGTTGAGGACTCTAGAAGGAAGCATTTGGAAGGTCTGGAAATAATTCTGTTGAGCCTGGATGGGGGTTTATGCTAAGATAGCATCAGTGAAAGTGGAAAGAATCCATAACAATCTACAGAACGTAGGCTTGCCTGGGTGAAGCCACCAAAAGTATGGAGAAGTGGGTGACAGTACTCAGGTGGTTGCCTTGAGAGACAAGCACACAAACTGTGCTCTGGAATGAAATGAGAAGCACAGAAGGAAGAAGTATGGGCTGAATATGTTGACAAGGATAAATTTAGACTTACCGATACACTAAAATCGAGTAACTCAGGACTACATGTACCTATACTGGAGTCAGATCAGATCTTCAGTCTAATTGTTGATAAAAGGGAAAATTCACTTCACCGAACACCTTGACCCTTAAGTCAGCTATGTTTTCTAAGCCATATCAATCATGTAAAACAAATTGGTCACTCTAGAGTTGGTTGAGATGTGTCAAAACAAGATCATGTTGAGGAAGTCCAGAAAAGGGTTAAATCAATTGCTAGCCCTCATGGCTATTGAGTGTTCAAAGTAAAATATACGTGTGGAGTTTTGAAGTGAAGCTCTGTAGTATGTCATCTTTTTATAGGTGAAGAATAAAAGCATAATCAGTTGTCACACATGCTCAGCTACTGGGGATACTGAGGTGAAAAGGCTGCAAATTCAAAGGGCAGGCTAGGGGGCCAGGGATATAGCTCAGTGGCACAGGGTCTGCCTGGCAAGCATGAGGTCAATTTGCAAAACCAAAACAAAATCAAACAAATAGAAGAATAGACTAGGCAATTTAGTGAGACCCTCTTTGAAAATAAAGTGAACACTGGTGGGGCAGTAGCTGAGTACTCACTGTGCTCATTCCTGGTAGTTCAGTATTCGACCTGTTTACACAAATACTCACACTTCATAACTAAAGACCCACTTAAGTATTCTTTTCTAGAGCTGATAGTAGACCTTTGTGTGTACGATCAGCCTTTAACAAAGAAAGATGAAGTCTACATGGAGTACCCAGAAAGAAAATGCTAGATTACAGGTTACCAGTGTACGACAGGTAACAGGAGGCAAAATGGAAGAGAAGGAAAGGAGTAAAGATCCCACCTATTTTATGATTTTGCCAAAAGAGACTGACATGCTTGAAGTTATGAGACATGGAATGATTGGTTTGGCCAGATAGCTCAACAGACTAAAACACCTGCTTAGACAGGTGCAGGGACCAGGGTTCAATCCCTGGTGTGCTGTGCCAGCCTTGCCCCCAGAGCACGCAGAGACTGCAATTGAGGACTAGATGTGATGGCACATGCCTATAATCCCAGCGCTTGGGAGGCTGAAAACAGGAGGATCACTATGAGTCCGATTTGTGTAGTGAGACCCTGTAGACCCTATACTAAAAAAATATATTTAAAAAACCTCATGAACCATTAAATAAGTCTAGATGGGGCGGCCTAGCCCTAGCTCCGTTCTTTAAGTGGCTGCTTCCACAATGCTGGCAGCCTCAGTTTGCTGTAGTTCGATCCCCACAACACTCCAGCCATGCAAAAGTGCCATGAAGGCATTCAAGGAGCAAAAAAAAAAAAGTCCTAAATAAGTCTAGATGTTTAAAGAAAAAAACATGGAATAATCCAAACATGCTTTTTATTGAACATTGAACAAGTTCGGTTATTTTGGTAATCTGGAACAAAAAGTGAAAATATTTAATTGGAGCAAAGGTATTTTAAATGTATAAAATACAAGTTAACTTAATGATATTAAAAATATAAGCAGATCTTCTCCTATATCAAGTCTGAAATTCAGAACACAGCCTGACTTTTCTCAGTTTTCATATTGAAAACTAGAACAATTTGGGGTTTGTTTTGTTTTGTTTTGGTGGTACTTGGGATTCAACTCAGGACCTTGCACTTACCTGGCAATCACTTATTCTGAGCTATTGCCCAACCCAACAATTTGAATTAAGTTATAATTTACGTCTTTCATTTCAAGAAATAATTAGGATGCTGAGTTAAAGTTTTCCATTGGAGAAAGTGAATATAAAAAGTTATTTTATGTGATCAAATATTTAGTATTTAATAGTCATTAAATAGCATAGACCTTGTTACACTAACCTTATTTAATCAATCCTTTGGACAATTTTGTGTTAGAAAACGTACTTTGAAAACCAAATCCTATTTTTGCACATGATTTTAGGTCTAATTCTTTTACATAAACCTACTGTTACTTTATTTGTTCCCTCCCTAGACATTTGAGGCCTGTGATACGTATTCTGAATGATGAAAAAAAAAAAAAATTATTGTCCTAATAAGTAGGAAAGGAAAGTGTCTGGGCGTCCTTCACTAAATATTGCCTTTATAATCATGAATGAAATGCTCCAATTCTAAACTATTCCTTAATCTTAAAATTAGGTCATTATTCAAATCAACAAAAAACATTTACATTTACCAGTTTTGCCTAAAAAAATAAAGACTAATATTAAAAAATAATTCATTATAGTGAGATTTTTTTGTATTGAACTGTTGTAAAGATCTGAAAAACCTTGACTATTGTTTGTTCAAAGACTTTGAACTGCCCACGTAACTCCATCAATTATGTCACAAGTTTTTTTTTTTTTAAATCTAGGCAAGTGTTTTATTTCTCTTCAACCAGCACATATAAAATAATACTGTCTAACACAGCTGTTTCTTAGAAGTCAGCTTGAAAGGGCGCGACCAACCTGTTTATAAAAGGAAGGGTGTGGCTCAGCCAGAGGCGGTAGTCTGCTGTTTCCTAAAGGACTTTGAAGCCCAGTCAAGTACAGATCAAATAACCCCCTGTGAAGATTTTCTTTGTGTCAGCCTTGCGTGCGCTAATTCGATATCATTTATTTTTGTAGGAAATACCAATGAACTTTGTGGATCCCAAAGAAATTGACATTCCACGTCATGGAACAAAAAATCGCTATAAGACCATTTTGCCAAGTAAGTTTCTTTCTTTTTGCTTTTTTTATTTTAGGAAAGGGTCTACAGGGTGTTCAGGGTCTCACTACTAGATCAGACTTGTAGTGATCTGCCTGTTTACAGCCTCCCAAGAGCTGGGATTACAGGCGCGCACCACCACGCCCAGTCTCAATTACCATCTCAGTGTGCCTGGGGGCGGGGCCAGCACAGCAGGCGCGGGAAATTTCCCCCGGCCCCTGAGCGTGCTTGCAGGTGCTTTAATCCACCGAGCTATTTGGCCGACCCTAAGTATGTTTCTTGATTTCATAATATAGGCTGTACAGCACAAAACAAGCCTTCTCCCGTCACCTAACCTCACAGTAACTTCATGTTGCATTGCTCTTCTCCTAATGACCAACTCATGGTTCCAGCAAACATAACTCTAAAACTCTGGCATGCCACATGTTATGGCCAAGTGATTTTAATCATTAGTGTCAAACAATTAATAGGAGAAGGAGAGTCTTTTCCAAACTGGTGTTGAGACAACTTGATATTTGCAAGCATAGGAATAAAATGGAGTTGAACCCTGCCTCACACCATATACAGAAATTAACCCAACGTCAATCAGACACCTACATGTTGGTGGCTGAAATTATAAAACTTGAAAAGAAAAAAGTTGTGTTTTCATAATCCGGAATAACTCAGTGGTTCTTAGATTCAACACTAAAAATATGAGCCAGGGAGATGGCTCAGTAGAATAAGCGCTTCCCTGGCAAGTGCAAGGGCTTGAGTTCAATCCGTAGTTCCACCAAAAAATTAAATTAAATCAAATAAATAAATAAGCAAACATTCAGTGTCTCAAATTATATTTCCTAGAAAAGTAAAAAGACAACACAGAGAATGAGAGAAAATCACATAAAAAGATAACAGAACTTAAAAATAAGCAAAGGATTTGAATAGGCGCTTCTCTATAGAAGATTATTACTCACTAACATGTACAAGGTTGTTTAGCATCATTAGCCATCAGAGAAATCAAAACCACAATGAGATATTACTTCATAGCCATAAGATGACTATAAGAAAAATGATGGCCAATAAAGATATTAATGAAGATGCAGGAAAATTTAAAGCCTTTCTCCCCCCCCCTAACTTCTCTCCCTTCCTAAAATTTTCATCAAAAACATAAAAAACACTAAGTTTAGGGCATATATATCCTTCGTAATTATCATATATATACATATATATGCAAACTATCATTTAATTCATTTAATTTCAGAAGGACTTGGAAATTACTGGGGCTACTTCAGAGTCCAGCCTGCTCTATTTCCTGCCCAAGGCTGTCAGACAATGGCTTCCCAGCCCTGTGTCAGCCTTTCCATTCCCAGAGCTGGGCGGACTCCTCACCCAGGCACCTGTGCTGACAGCTGGTGTCACCCGTGATGGATTTTCTGTTGAAAACGCCTTTGTCCCAAACACCTCAGCCATTCCTGTTGCACAAAACGTATCTTAGGAAACAAAACCTGGAAAGCCACACCATTCTTTGAAAATTACCAGAAAAGACTCAAATGAATAACAAATTCAAAACATTACATAAATTGATGATTAGCAAATGATCAAGATTTTAACTATCATGGTTGTTTTTACTGTTTTAACCTATAACAAACTCCACTTAGCATTAAAAGCTTGCCACCTTGTAGAAAATGGTAAAGCTATGAAATTTGAGGATGTTTTCCAGCAGGTATATGGATAACCAAGAACTAATTAATGATAGCTATTTCTTTCAAGACAATGTCATTGTGACTCCAAACCCTCTAAAAGGAACATGAAAATGATGAAGTCAAATGAATTTAAAATTATTTTGCAATATAAAAAATATTAATTATAAAAATATGTTTGCAACTCAAGTCACAAAATCAATGAAGAAAATAATTATATATTAAGAAGACGTTATTTAGCACACACTAAAGTATAACAATAAATGTTATATGTATTTCACATAGTCAACATATTTATATAAATATAAAATAATATATACAAAGTTAAAGAACATTATTTATTCTGGCAATTATTTCATACTCAAAGATGTACTATTATGGTAATGTTTTCTACTTAAATCATGTTTTTATCTTATAATACTAAATATCCAAACGAATGAGCCACTGGTTAAGGCAACAAGTTGTGTTAGATTTTGTTTCCTATAGATATTAGAATTAGACTTCATTTTCTACTCTGACAAAAGACATTTTTAATTGCTGTTAGCTGTTCAATCTTCTTTTGCCACCTTTTTTCACCCCTAGAAACAATAATAATAATAACACTATCCTACAAGGCCATGGGAAAAATTAAATGATAGTATATGTAAGATGATTAGCAACCTTCTAATGGTTCCTTCTCTTCCTAAATACTAATGGATCATCAGCCAACATTAATCTTAAGATAAGTTACAGAAAATACTCTTGTATTTAGAGAAGAGTTGGCAGTTTCCAAGGTGCAGCATGAAAGAGCCCTACTTCCTCTTACAATTTCTATGTGACTCCAAGGAGTTTTCATACAATCACCACCTTGAATTGTCAGAGTCATCGCTCTATAACTACGGAGTGTTGTGTGGTGACAGGCGAGGTGGTGCACTCCTGTGATCCCTGTAGTGGGGAGGCTGAGACAGGAGGATCACCATGAGTCTGAGCTGCATAACGAGACCCTGTACTAAATGAATACATTTTTTAAAAATCCTATGGAGATGTTCCGAATTTTCAATATGATAACTGTTAGCCACATGGGACAATTGAGCACTTGAAAAACAGTTAATGAACCTGAGAAACTGTTTTCTTTATGTATATATTTATTTTATTTACCCATTTAAAATTTTATTTTACACAATTAAATTTAATTACTGTAGCTGCATACAGCTAGCAGCTATCATATGGACTATGAGCTACTCAGGCCTGAGTCTTCTCTCTCTAATCACCTTGAAGATATAATTAACTTTTTTCTTAAAAAAAATTATGTATTTGGAACAGGGTCTTGCTATGCAGCTCAGGCTCATAGTGATCCTCCTGCTTTCAGCCTCCCCAGCGCTGGGATTACAGGTATGCGTCACCAAGCCATCTTAGTGGCTGGCTCAGTGAGCCCAAGGTGGGGCTGGCATACCATGTGGTGCCAGGGATCGAACCCCAGTCCCTGCATTTGCCTAAGCAGGTACTCAGTTAGCTGAGCTATCTTGCCGGCCCTTAAAGATATAGATAATCCTCTACTATTCTCCTATTTTCTACTTAGCTTGAATTAAGCTACGAAAATTGTCTTATTTTCTTCCTAGAGGAAAAAAAATCTTAAGAATTTTGAGAGAATAGTCTTTGATAAAAATCTGATAAGATGTCACTCAAAATATCAGGATCTCATTTTCTAAATGGAGAATTTAAGATCATAGTAGATATTTTAGGGAGACCAGGATGGAGAAATTTTATAAATGCAGGTTTGATAGAACAAACAAATACAGCTTTGGTAGAATAATCTATACTTATGCCCAGTCATGTTAAGTGGGGAAAAGAAAAAGGAAGGAATAAAGAAATCAGGAGAGAGAAATTTAAGGAAAATAGGTAAGGAAGAAGGGAGAAAGAAAAAGGAAAGGAGGAAAGAAGGAAAGAAAAGAAGAAAAAGAGAAATAGAAGAAAAGAATAAAAAGGGTAGATAAAAAATGACCAGTATTTAAATAATATTCATAATTATTATTGAAACTGCCCAGATATATCATGCCATATCAACATATAAATCAGAAACATTTTCTCAGAAAAAATTATCATACAAATTTGACTAATACATAGATTTAAAATGCTTAACATTAATAAAAATTTAACAGTAGTGATAAAAAATAATGATGATTATAAAGTTTTAGTAGTCCCAGCCAATGTGTTAAAAGGCTTTGATTGCAAATCTACACTATCCCCTACTCAGTCATGTGTTGTATTCTTGCTTTTTAAAAATGGAAGCTGCTAAGTACTTGAAAATTACTATAAATTACTTCTACTGTAAATTTAGTTCAGCATGACAGGGAAATTTCATAAATGTAGATTTTATAGCAGTTGATAGCATTCCCAGTAAATCATATAGAACACAGCATTATAAAAACTGAAGGAAAATAAATAATTAAACAAACAAACTGAAGGAATGGGGTCGGGGAGATGGCTCAGTGGAATAAGTGCTTCCCTGGCAAGTACAGGGGCCTGAGTTCAATCCCCGGTTCTGCCAAAAAATAAAAATAAATAAAAGATAAAATGTAATAAACTGAAGGAAGTGTGATTTTTCTCAAGCCTAAATAGTTTAGGTATTTTGTAGAAATTTCTAGTAATCAATGGATAGTAAAGAAATAGAAGTGTTCTTGTCTCTTGCTAAGAAAAAAATAGTCAAAAGCAGTGTTTCTGACAGAAATTAATTTTAGCATTAAGCAATCTACAAACCACAGGGCAAGTAGAAATGCTATAGGATACAAAAGTGAATTAAATGACAGCCCTTGGCCTCCAGGGTCTTGCCGCAATCCGTTGAGTGCACACAGAAGTGTGAGTACTTCCCATGCCAGATTTATACTGACATAAAACTCGAGGAATCCAGACAGAGAAGAGAGTGCCTAATAGTGCTCAGGAGGGCCAGAAGGGCCTTCAGAAGCATGTGCTTCCTGTGTGAAGCCCTGAAGAGTGAAGATTTCACCATGGAGAGAAGGCAAAGAACATAATATGTGCGGCTGCCTAGGAACTAGAAAAGAATGAATACTGAGAGATGGCCCTAGATCCATGGGACTACATCAGATGGTACACATGGGAAAGTGGTTACTGATTAGGCTTTGGGGGAAAACAACTAAAGAGATGCTATGGGCTGGAGAGATAGCTTGGCAGTCTAAGGCCCTGTCTGGCAAGCGCAAGGTCCTGAGTTCGATCACCGGTACCACAAGAGCTTCTACCCTTTACTAAGTTAGGAAGGGCCTGGTATTTCATCCTCTAGGTCTGTACTGTCCAGAAAAACAACCACTAGCTACAGATGACTATACAAATTTAAATTAAAATTAAAGCTTTGATTTCTCCATGCATGGTAGCTATGTGGCAATGTCCAATAGCCCCATGCGGTCAGCGATTGCTACAGATAGCTTCTTCCATACAGTGAAAAGGATTTGGAGTGGACCATGTTTTTGTGGTAGAAGGAAAAGAAATTAGTACTGCTGGCAACTTGGGGCTACCCTGATTGATCCAATCACTGTTAAGTGATCCAAAAGCAATGCTATTTAGCCTGCAGCTTAACTGCAAGCCAAAAGGGATACCTTTTATTATATCGCTAATAAATTTTGCTCTGAATTTTTATACTTAGTGGACATTTTTATACTTTCTGACATTAAGAAAGCCTGAATCTAACTTGCAAATATGCACAAAACCTAAATGTGTAGACTATCCTACTCTACTTGTCTCCCTGAGCAAAACTGATTTGGGATAGTACTATTCCTTTGTGAAACATTTTTCTCCCAAAAGAAATTTTAAAATGTAGAAATACAACCAAAGTCACACTGAAATACATTGGAAATGTATCTCCTCAGGTGGGTGTGGCAGCCTTGCCACATTATGCAGCCAGATTCCACTGGCTGGCTATTTCCCCATCCCAAGGCATTGCTTGTCCAAAATGCTGAGCACTGCAACCACATCCCAAGTGGCAGGAGGAGGTAAGAAGAGGTAGAAGGAAGGCCTTACCCCTCGACCTGCTTCCGTGACCTGACAGTTATACATGTCACTGCCTCCTGCATTTTGCATGTGAGAATCTGGCCACTTGACTGCGACTAAATGCAATGGATAGGGAAGAAAGAAAGCCTTGTGCTGTATAGCCTACCGAGTTCCCACTGAGAGCCTGAGATGTTACTAAAAAAGGTGTGTGTGTGTATTATTTGGACAATGTCTTTATAAAAAGTGACTGCAACATTATGCAAACAAAAAAAACCATTAAGCAAATAAAATTAGGCAGTGGAGATGGTCTGCGCAAGTGATGATCAACACAGAATCTTGTTGTGACTTCTGGAGATCTGGGGGAAATCAAGAGCTTTTGAGAAATGAGCACCAGCTTCCATCCCCATCAGTACTACACTATGAAGGATCCAGGTGATAAGGCCAACCTAGTGCATGTTCCTGAGTCCCCATCCTCTGCTCTAAAAGGTTACATTTCTTCAGGACTGTTTTCCATACCACATCTCTTCAGGAGAAATTCCAGTGAGTGCATAAGGCCCATGTCCCAAGAGAGCTCCGTGCTGCTGAGCCAACTAGCAGAGCTTTCTGTCATGGTCCAGTTATGCCCTGACTCAGATGGTCCTTAGCTGTTCCTCTATTATCTCTGGAATCATCTTGCTTCTTTGAATATAGCCAAAAGAACACACCAGGAGCTTTACCAAAGTTTTTGGGATGAAACAGAATGAGGGCCTAACTCTATGAACAGGATCTTTGTGTGCTACTCTGGGGAACTTTTAATGATTTCTTGAATTTATTAACATATTCTAGATTATTTTTGCTTCATTTGGTATGATCAAATTCTTGAGATAGATACTTGACTTGTGCCTTCAAAGATTAGATAAAATCTTGGTCTTCACACATCAAATGTGTAGTTTCAGGCAGAAGGAGACTTTCTCCTGCCAAAACCAAAGCCCAATCTCAGGGGATATAGCTCAGTGCCTGCCTGGCAAGTACGAGGTCTTAAATTAAGGTATAATAGATAATGAGAAAAGGGAATGAACTTACTCAAAAGGAAAGAGACTAAGTTGAGGAGAAGGACAGGAGAGGGAGTGGTACAAAGCGATTTATCTATGTATGTAAGCAAGATGGTTTGGACAACTGTACTGTGCATTTCTGCTGGTCTAAGTGAAGAAGCAGCTAATGCTTTAATTTGTTTCATCTCTTTTTTTTCAATTGTTTGTACTTTTTCTCTTCTAAATTTCTTAAGCATTTCTCTTTTTCTTCTTCCAATTTTACATGCATGTATCTGTTAATATGAATAACTGGTTGGAAAACAACACTAAGTATTACAACAAATACTATGAAATTCCTATTACTTTGTTAAGTGAAATTCTGTATCACTTGTAATTTTTTCTGCTTTAATTCTAATTTGTACTCTCTTTAAAAAATAATAAATGAATCAATAAATAAATTCCTGGTTCCACAAAATAAAGACAAAAACAAATCCAGATCAAATTAGCTTTATCAACCCTAATGTTAGTTCTATTATTATTAATATATGCATATGAGTTATGTGTATCATATACATCTTCAATATCCTCTTAACCAGGCAAATTTTTGCTACATGTATTCAACATAATCTCTGATGATATCCTGTATAGCTCTAACATTAATAATATAAAGTCAAGTCTTTGCTTCCCTTCTTATGAGCTGCATGATTTTGAGTGAGTTATTTAACCTTTCTATGTCTCTATTATATAATCTAGATTTTAAAAACATTGAGTATCCACTTTATAGAACTGTGTAAGTGACGAAATGCACAGAAAACTGCTAGCTACTCTATTTCTGACATATATTAAACACATAATGAGTGGGAAAACCCATATTTTCGTGGGCTGATTAATCTTTATCTAAAACTAATTACAGCTTTTATTATCTTTAATAACAATTATATGTAAAACTAATTTTAAAATACGTTGGCATTACAGAGATTTATTACATTTTAAATTATCTCTAATTCTCCAGGCTAGGGATATAGCTTAGCAGCTTATGCATCTGCCTGGTAAGCACAAGGTCCTGAGTTCAATTCCCAGTACTGGAAAAAGAAATCTCATTCTCTCTCTCTCTCTTTTTTTCTGGAACCAGGGATTGAACTCAGGCCCTTGCTCTTGCCAGGAAAGCACTTATTCTGCTGAGCCATCTCCCCAGCCCCACCATTCTCCCTCACACATATGCTATGAAGTTTTCTTGCTCAAACACTTCTCACCCACCTCCTCTATGCCATTCTTAGCTTGACCTGCAAATATAAGATCGTGTCTTTTTGTCTTGTAATACAGGAGGAACTCCTTGACTGTGTTGCTGTGCAGCACAGGCACAGGTGAAGAAAGGGTACTTCTTTGTGACATCCCAGGGTTTAATACCATTTTCTGAGAAAAGCCACTGAAATGCATAAAATTTGCAGCTGTTTAAGGAAAACCCCATGCAACCATTGAGATGCGACCACTGAGATTTGCATTGTAAATGTGAGCTTCCATGGCTATCTTAGCATTAGAGGAACAGGATAGCATATAGCAAAGTAATTCTATTACTCAATACCTGGCTATGTGCTCTCAGACAAATCATTTAACATTTAACCTTTCTGTCTCCATTTCTTATCTGAAAAGAAAGAACACTGGAGAAAGAATATTCCTATTATTTTAGGTACCTTTGTTAGACTTACAAAGATCAAATAGTATTAACGTTTGTAAGCATTGAGAATGGACTCTGTGCTATCTAGTAGGCATTAATGCATGTTTTTTGTTTATTTTATGAAGAGACTGACAACTCACTGAAATAAATGGGGTTCATGTTTGCAACCTCTCTTTCCCTGGCCCCACCTGGACAATAGGAAAAGGCCAGTGACACCAATTCCAAATGCAAAGTAAAAGAGAATGGACATAAAAGTGAGACAGGGTCAAGGATCAGAATTCCATAAAATGGCACAGAGTGTAAATTTATCTCAGCCGATTGTCAAGGCTTATGTGAGGAAACAAACCAAGATGGAATTCAAGTGTTCCTCAATCAACACAGACGGATCGAGAGACGCCAACACACATGACCAAAGACAGATATCAGCACAGGCCTGACAAGCAGCGCATAAGTGAAATGTGTGTTGCTGGTCCCTGAGGAATTATAAAAGAGTAAATCTCTTTAATATGCCTTTCCTGTCTCTTTATTAGATCCACTCAGCAGAGTATGTTTACAACCAAAAAATGTAACTGATTCGTTGAGCACCTACATCAACGCTAATTATATCCGGGTGAGTAAATAAATACAAATTTCTTTCTAGTGAATATATAGACTTTTGGAATTGTTCATTTTATTATTTTATTTTGCCCTTAGTGTAGATTAAGTTGGTTTTAACTATATTACCAGTGAGTTCTATTTGTTAAAAGTCATGTCAAAATTGGTGGTGGACCCTGATAATGCCCTGTGGGTCTCTGATAATGGTCCCTACACAGGCACTCTGGTGAGAGCTGGGTGCTGTCTGATACCAGGCTGGACCCCCTGGGAAAACACCCATATGTGTCGTAGAGCTAGAGTCAGTGAAGCAACCACGACCTTTGTTTCTTTTAATCTAACATAGTTCTTTCATTCTGAAGCTCTTTCACCTAATTTATCACTGTAAGTCCTGAATGTAAATCAACAATTTTGTCTCCTCACTACAACCAGGGCTATGGCGGCAAGGAGAAAGCATTCATCGCCACACAGGGCCCCATGATCAACACCGTGAATGACTTCTGGCAGATGGTTTGGCAAGAAGACAGCCCCGTCATTGTTATGATCACAAAACTCAAAGAAAAAAATGAGGTATGATGGCAAAAGCTCAGGAAGTTATCATGTTCTGTTACTCCTGAAGAGATTTTTGGTAAGAAAAATCATCATGAACTTTAAAAGGTTTGTTTAAAATGGAAACTTTGAGACATTTAAGGGCTAGTTCCCTTTATACTTTTAACAAATGACAACTGATATCATGTATCAGTTGTAACTTTGCTTCAGACAGTCAATATAAGTGACATGGTAACTTTGCTTCAGACAGTCAATATAAGTGACATATGCATATTTCATTTGTACTCAAATATCTCAATAAGGATATGAGGAGCCATGAATTACAAATAAGTATATAACAATTATAAAATATTTCCCTAAATTGTAAAGAGGGAAACAAAAAATTATACATATCCCAAGTCATTTTTTATATAACACATACATTCTGGTGGTTGGAAATATATTAATAAATAAAATATGCTAAAACCCAAAGCATGGTAGATTTTAATGGGAGGGGCTGGCCAGATAGCTCAGTGGATAAAGTGCCTGCTTGTGCAGACACAGGGACCGGGGTTTGATCCCCAGTATGCAGTGCTGGCCCCGCCCCCAGGGCGCACTGAGATGGCGACTGAGACTGGGCATGGTGGCACACGCCTGTCATCCCAGTGCTTGGGAAGTTGAAAACAGAAGGATCACTACGAGTCTGATCTGTGTAGTGAGATCCTGTAGACCCTGTACTAAATACATTTTTTTAAAAAAGTTCTTAATGGGGGAGAAAAACAAAAGCTGTGATAAACATAATAAATTCATAAATAAATGTAATATATTAGAAGAGATAAGTACTATTTTTAAAAATCAGAGCAGGTTAAGGGGGTAAACCAGAACTGAGCAGGAGGCAGAGATGGGTAGAAAGAGCAGACCACAGTGAGGAATGGGAGCACAAGGTGAACACACTTTTAAAAGTGAGTTTGGAAGAAAGATTTGAAGGAAGTGACAAAAAAGCAACTGTTCTCTCTTAATAGTAAAAAATAAATTTAAAAAAAGATAAAATTAGATTCTATTTCCAGACTTTTCTAAGAGTTTAGTTTGCAGTGTCACTTATTTCACATTTTGCATTATAAAAATAAAATTGAAGGACTCCTAAAGAGTGTTCTTTTAGATGTTTCTTATATTTTAGGTTATCTCATTGGGATCATTTACCACCTGATTTCGGTCAACACTTGATTTGCTTGTCCTCTTGCCAGAGTCATTACACCGGGCTTCATCATGACAGTAACACTTTAGGAATATGGCGATTTCTCTTAAGCTCTTTTGGTGGCTTACGCCTCTTAATTATAGTGTAATCCTGTTGCTAATTGGGAGACTCTAGGCTTAAAAACCATGACTTACAAAGTTTTTTAAAGTTTGATATTTTCCTTTGTTTGTATTACAATAGATAAAGCATTTTTCATGAATTTTACCTTGGGGAAAGAGTATATTTTGGTAATAAATGAAGTTATGTACTAAATTAACTGTGTGTGTGGCTTGCCAATGAACAAATTTCTATGAGCCTGATTTGGAAGCATGAGGTGTTATAATGAGTACAATCCTTAATATTCTCACGTGTTTTGCACACATCAGTCCAACAGCATATTAAGTCACTGACAGTTCCTGCAGAGTTGTTCAAAATACATGATATTTTAGCTTTGTAACAAAAAAGTGCTCAATGTTCAAAAATCATATTCACTATGTGTGCACTTCCATGTATGCACATTTATAATATTTATGTAATGTGGTTGATTACATAACATGGAAATACTTCCACTGCAAACCAGTGACACTGGGTAAAATTGGAAATAGCATGTATTGCAAAGTCCAGAAAAACTAAAGGAAATTCTAAGGGTCAAAATTTAATTAAAAGGTATAAAATAGAGAATTAAAGGTTCCTGGTGTTTTAATTGCATATAAGAATGAGAGCCAAATCTTAGGATTCAAGGAGTTGTAACTGCAACCTTACATAAAATGGGCACCTGCCAACATTATGGATTTAGTAAAAACTGAAAGACAAAACTAAATTTGCCTTCCAAATTAGGGCCACAACAGAAAAATTATTTGTTTAAATATGGGCTTTTGGTGTGATAAAACAGCTCTCTTGAATATATAAAACTGAGAAACCTCAGAATATTAAAACCAGATTATGTCAGGTGGCATAATTAATATCAAAAGTAGTAACACCTTGGTAGCACTTTGTGTACTTTATAGGAACAAAGCAAAAAGTCCTGGGACACATAAAAAATGCTACATATGCCTCACAGAGTTTATCCCCAAAAACTCAAATATAAGTTCATAAATCAAAAT
>NW_004524623.1:7697413-7701191 GCF_000260255.1 Octodon degus | reverse complement strand
GGGGGATACTTAAATGGCAAAAATATATATTTAATTGATGTCTTAGAAGAAAAAATAATATGAGGGGAAACAAGTAATATTGGAAGAAATAATTACTATCGGTTTTCTAAAGTTGGTGGAAGACTTGAGCTTCAGTTTTGAAAAGCAAAATAAATATTAGTCAGGGTAGGTAAAAAGGTAAATTCACAGGTAGATGCATCTGTGGAAATGAAAAACACCAAAGACACAATATTAACAACCAGCATCACTGTCAACAGTAGCAACAGCAACCATAGGGGTCACAAACCAATAGGATAATACCCACAAATGGCTACATCGACCATGCAAACCCCAGAAAATCTATCATATAGGCACAAGGGAGAAAGAAAAACTTTTCAGACAAACAAACATTGAAAGAATTAATCATCAACAGCATCTTACCAAAATAACTGTGAGGCGTGAGTATTGAATGAAGGAGATTTGATCCAGGAAAAAAGACAAATATAAAGCAGTGACCGAAGAAAGTAAAAAGAAGGGTAGAGCTAAAACACTGAACAACAAGAGAATGTGGAGAAAGACAAAGTATTTTCATGTTAGACATGTAAAGAGAAGGAACTTGACTAGGTTTAGAATTTAAGCTAAATATACATATTAAAATGTTTAAGATTAGACAATTTTACCTGTGCAATGGTGCTAGGGACCATACAGTAATCTTATTGATTGGCCATAGCTTTGTCCCACCTCATGCCCACCTAGTGCATTGCTGTGTTTCCCACCTTAGATGCCCCTCACCTCATGGTTTTGCCCTATGAAAATCCCTAGAAAAAAACAGCTTCCCAGGTAACTCACTCACATCCCCCTTCTGTCCTTCTCTCAGACAGGAGCTTTCTTTCTCTCAATAAATATATTCTGCTCTTAAAAAATTAATTAATTAAGTTAAAATTTTAAGATGAGAGAGGATTCAATGTTGCTGAATAGAGGAGGATCTACACTGGAGTTACTGAGAGAAATTAACTAAAAGTCCAGGTAATTGGAAGAAAGGAAGTGAGCTACATCCTGATAACAAAACCTATCTGAAATAAGAGATTTGTTGATGAAGCAAAACATTCACATAAATCTTTATAAAACAGCAGAGCAGGTCACAGGGCTGTGGCAGGACCTCACCCTGCAAATGAAGCAGGAACCACTATTCTGGTAAGTTCCCCCAAAAACAGCTGGACTGCAACAGCATGGCCAGCTCAAGCTGCATGGGGTAGATTTGGGATATAAGGCCCTTGCCATTTTTGCCTTCTTTGAAACAGGGACTTTGAAGCCTGGTAGAAAATTTCTCCAGCAGATCAAGAACCTGCTCTTTCCCTGAAAGGCTACCAGTTTTGTTTGTTTGTTTGTTTGTTTGGTTGGTTGGTTATTTGGTTGGTTGGTTGGTTGGTTGGTTGGTTGGTTGGTTGGTTGGTTGGTTGATTGGTTGGTTGGTTGGTTGGTTGGTTGGTTGGTTGGTTGGTTGGTTGGTTATTTGGTTGGTTGGTTGGTTGGTTGGTTGGTTGGTTGATTGGTTGGTTGGTTGGTTGGTTGGTTGGTTGGTTGGTTGGTTGGTCGGTCGGTTGGTCAGTCAGTTGGTCTGTTAGTCAGTTAGTTGGGTTTTTTGTTTGCTTGTTTGTTTGTTTTTTGTCATGCACCATAGAGGCTCACTGGCACCTCTAACAACAAGGCTAGGGACCACAGCAGCAGGTGTGAAGATAGTGAGTGAACCGGCATCACTCCTCCTGCCCTGCTCCTAGCAGGGTAAGAGAGAACAGAGAGAGGGATTTAAGTAGCTTTAAGCTACAGCAGGGCAACTGTGGGACATCAGCACACCCTACCCTGTTCCCAAAGGCACAAGAGAGGGGAGAGAATTGGGGCCAAGTGGCCTTTGGGGTCTCCAGAGAAGTGGCCTTGCCTTTGTTGCCCAGAATTATGTTTGCTATTGGGTCTCTTCTGGTTCTAAATGAATTTTAGGAATAATTTCTGTAATTCTTGAGGTATGCTAATGGTATTTTGACTGAGATTGCAATAAATCTGTATAACAATCTTAGGAGGATGGCCATTGTCACTATATTGGATCTTCCTACCCAACAGCAAAGTGTATCTTTCCATTTTCTGACATCCTTTTCATTCTCTTTTTTCAGAATATTGCAGTTTTCAGAATATTTTAGTTCCCTTGCTAGATTGATTCCTACTTCATTTTCTTTTTCAATGCTACTGTGAAAAGCATTGCTTCTCTCATTTTTCCCTCAGGGAGTTTGTTGCTTGTGTACAATAAGCAACAATGTTTGCTGAAGCAATTTTTGAGTGTTGTAATCGTTCAAGTGTTCAGTGTTATACTTATTGCCTCCAGGAATAATTTTGAGAGTAATTCTTTCCTTTCAATTTCACTAAGGAGTTTGAGGAATAGTAGTATTAGATCTTTTCTAAATTTCTTGTAGAATTCAGCAATACATTCATCAGCACCTGGGCTTTCTTTATTGGTAGGTTTTTAAGCAAATATGATAAAAACAAGATGGTACTGGCAGAGAGAAAGAGAGAGAGAGAGAGAGAGAGAGAGAGAGAGAGAGAGAGAGAGACTGAAGGATCAGTGGAGCAGATCAGAAGACACAGAAACAGCTTCAAATACACTCAGCTGCCTTATCTTTGACAAAAAGGTCAAACACCTTCACTGGAAGAAAGACAACTCTTTAAAAAATGGTGCTGGGAATACTGGCTTTTTACATGCCAAAGACTAAAATTAGACCCATATCTCTCAACATACATTAAACTAAAATCAAAATGAAAGATCTAAATATCAAAACAGAAACACTAGCCTGGGGAGATAGCTCAGCAGTCTAAGTGCCTGCCTGGCAACAAGGACCTGGGTTCATTCCTGAGTACTGCGCTCCCTGCCGGCCCCGGGAAACCCAGCATAGTGGTGCACGCCTGTAATCCCAGCACTGAGGAGGCTGAGACAGGAGTATCGCTATGAATCCAAGCTGTGTAGCAAGACCCTGTACCAAATAAATACATTTTTAAAAAATTTAAAACAGAAACACTAAATCTGCTGCAAGATAGAATAGTTGAACTC
Source organism: Octodon degus (assembly GCF_000260255.1). Lineage (NCBI taxonomy): Eukaryota > Metazoa > Chordata > Mammalia > Rodentia > Octodontidae > Octodon > Octodon degus. The sequence goes on along the minus strand of NW_004524623.1, from coordinate 7,698,118 downwards.
TTCAAGACGTAGGTATAAAGAGTTTATGAACAAAACCCAGATTTCATGGGAAATATTACAAAGGATCAACAATTGGGTTCTCATCTTACTAAAAAAATTTTGTACAACAAAAGAAATCCTTAACAGAATGAAGAACCAACCACAAAGTGGAAAAAAATTAACAAGTTGTCCCTTCAATAGACTACTATCTAGAATATATAAAGTACTCAAAAATATTATAGCTCCAAATTTAAAGACGCAATTAAAAACTGGCATCTGAAATTCATACACTTTTCTCAGATACAGAGCTACAAAGGACAAATATATGAAAAAATATTCAATGTCACTGATCATTTAAGGGATACGAATGAAGACAACACTGAGATTCTATCTCACTCCAGAAAGATTTACTATTATCAAGAAATCATTAATGACAAGTGGTGGCAAGGCTGTGGAGAAAAAGAAACCCCTCTTCACTGTTGGTTAGAATGTAAACTTGTACAATCATTGGAAATTGGTGAGAAGATTCTTCAAGACACTAAAGCTAAAGGCTCCATTTGGCTTAGCTATTTCTCTCCTTCATAGCTTCCTGAAAGAATTAAAAGTATTATACCACAGTGATTATGCACACACCCATGTTTATAGCAGCACAGTTTGTGGTAGTCAAATCTTGGCAGCAGCCCAAATACCCATCAACCAATGAATGGATACAAAGATTTTTTTTTT
>NW_004524623.1:7689968-7693698 GCF_000260255.1 Octodon degus | reverse complement strand
GTCCGGCCCACGCTGCGCCTGGGCTGGGACTGGTCCCGCCTGTGCAGGGTAGCAGGAAGCTCTCCACACACTCACCGGACCTGGGCTAGGACTGGGTCTCCAGAGATGTTTTTTATAAATGATGGACTACTATTTAGCTATAAAGAAGGATAAACTTGAGACATTTCTAGGTAAATGAATGCACCTTACCTTGAGACCATACTTTTACATGAAATAAATCTAATGAACACATAGAGATATCACATTGTTTCTCTGGTATAAGAAAATGAAAGTGTAAATAAGGACCAAAATGTATAATAGGTATTGTGAAATAGTAAGAAATTATTCAAAAAAGGGAGGGGAGTTAAGGAAGGGAAAATGGGAAAGAAAGGAAGGGGAAAGAAAATAAAAGAGCAAAGATGAATAAAATAGAAGCAAATATTTTAAAATAATAATATAAGAGGGGTTGAAAGGAGGGAGGGGAATAGGAAAAAAAACAAGAAAGATGTAACGTGTTTGTAACAAATTCCCTATGATGAATGTGCACATGTGTATCTACAACATGCCAATAAACTTATTATTTAAAAAATAAATTTTAAGATTAGGAACTAAAAGAATGGAGGTAGAATATATAATTTGTGATCTGGTAAAAGAGGAGAAAGATAGAATTTTTTAAATAAATTAAAAGAAGAAAAGAAAAACAGAATAAAAAATAAATAAAGGTGTTCACCAAATTGAAAGATAGAAACAAAACAAAATAGATTGATAATCATGCTAAATACAAATGAGTAATTTACCAATTAAATGTCAGAGGCCACCAAATTGATTGAATAAATTTAGCTGCATGTTGACTACAAGAGGATGCAGAAATGTGAAGCAGAGAAAAGACACCAAACTAATGCTTAATAAATAAATGTATTTTATCAGAATAGCTAGGATGATTATCCTAATTTCTATCAGTGTTTTAAAGGTAGAACTTAATGCTTAAAATTTTTGTGTTGATCAATTTTAATGCTGATGCCTGATAATCTGAGCAACTACATTAAAGACAACACTGTGCAATATAAAAATATTTTTAACAAATAAAACTTACCTTCAGTCAAAACAGTCATTAATACAGAGGTAAGGAGATAGAGAATCACATGCAACACTAAAACATATAACTGATAAGTAAGTTAGAATTCTAAATTTGTAAAAGTACGACATAAATGCAAAATTCCTAAAGTATTAATGGGAAAATTTAAAAAATGATAAACTACTAGTAATCTAGAGAAAACTAAGAAAAAAGACACATGAGATTTATATGAAGCAGATTTTTTAAATTAATGGAAATATTTAAAATTTTAAATATAACCTTTCCATTAAGTACCAAAAATTTCATTACCTACAATTCAGTCATGGTAAAGACACTATGTATGGATTAAGTGAGAATTTCTATTAAAATAATCTCCACACTAAAAAGTCATTGAAGTGTTGTTTTCCTCCCTTTGTTTCACAATTTAGAAAGTGGAGAAGGGGTTGGTTTTTTACCATTTTGAACTTCTTCTCTTTTTTAATGTCCAAGTTCCATCTTCTGGAGATGCCAAAGTGAAACATAATATATGTCTACTATTTGTATTCTGCTACTTGCCTTTTTTTTTTCCCATGGAGCCAGACATAACCTAAAATACTCCAAGAAATATTTTTGACTGCTTAAAATTTGTTTCATTACTCTTCAGATTAAAATGAAAATTCCTTTCTGTCCAGGCCCTTCAGAGATACAAATAAAATACTGTAGGGGAAACTTTGATGTTTTACAGATCAAGTGATACTGAGAACTGTGGCTCAAAAAAGAATACGCAGCAGGCCCCACACTACCAGGAAAGTGCTGTTGACCAAAAATGTGCCAACTTTCAATTGTGTTAAGCTGCATTGTTTGGAATACACAAAAATCCTTTCCTCCAAAGAATGTGGAGGTGAAGTTAGCTTTAGAAGCTCCCGCACTTTATGTTTTTATGATCCTTTCTACTTTATAATAAATAAATAAAATAGTAATTGCTGTGTTTTATTTAATAATCTGAATATTCTCAGTTACCCAATTATATAAAATGAAAATGAGCCAAAAATGAAAGATGAAAAATTAATCTGAATCCTAAAAGAGTGAGTTGCTAACAGATTTAAGTTTCTTTATTTAGATAAACCTCTACAAAGAGGGAATTCATTTTGAAATTTTAAAAAATTGAAATACAGTTTTCCTATTTTCTTCACATGAATTATTCTGTTACTAGAGAGGTGTAGTAGCCAAAACTTAGAAAGCTGAACCTAAATCAGTCCAAAGTTTGCAAGCAGTGATTGCATGAGTCTAGGAATGCTCAGAACACCTCTGGACCATTTTGGTTGCATCTCTCTTCTTTTCTAGGAATGAAATGAAGTTGAAGCAAGTATTGACCACGTAAAACATATGTGCTAAGCACCATCATGTAATAAATTCAGTGAAATGTCACACTAACCCTACAAAACAGATTCTACCGTGTCCTATAAGTATTACAGATGAGAAAACTGGAACTGAGAGTTTAAGTTAATTTACTTAATCCTCAAACTTAGTGGATGATGGATGTCAAATTTTGATCTAAGTTTGATTGATTCCAAAGCTGACCCTACTAATATTGCCTCAATCCAGCAGCAGGCTGAGGGATGACCCAGGCATTAGAGGATGAGCAAACCTCTGTCGGTCCCTGAAAGCGGTAACATACCAAATTTAGTTTTCATGAAGTCAGTGAGTCACTCGGTGACATGGCTGGCATAACTCTTCTCTCAAGTATTTAGCATAGATGTGTTCTTCCTCTGATTTTGCATGCATCATTCATTTTTCTGAGATATGTTCATTATTAGCGTAAACCCCGTTTTTCTCATTGACTTTCTTGGCCATTGCAAAGTTTAACCTCACAAAAGTCATATCGGAACAAGATTTTAACTTTTCACTCCTCTCATTTCTTTCTCTTCTCTGTCTGACAAAATTATAAAATATACTCATTTCAGTTATATTTACTTGGCCAAACAGCTTACCCGATGCTTTTTGGTCTAAAGGCGAAGCGGTGGGGGATGGAAACACAATGCAGCAAAACAACAGAATATGAAATCTTCCCCAAAGAATCACACAGTGTGCATGAGTGGCGCAGCTTTGCATGACTAGAGCACGCATGACACCGTAGGGAGTGAGGGGAAATGAGAGCGGAAAGCTGGACTAAAGTGAAAACTGAGAACTACCTCAAAAATGGGTTTGTTACGTACGCAGAAGAGAGCTACCGCAGGTGTTTTTGAAGTAGACTGGCGATGCAATTTGAGTGTCAGGAGTATATGTGGTGGCAGCAGATTAGTTTTGGATTTGAGAGAAACAAGAAAACGCATAAAGCTAAGTTAATAGAAGTTGTACGAACTTTCAGGAAAGAAATAATGTCATACTGAACTAAGACAGTGTCAAAGTGCGCTGACACGAGGAGCAGACGCTGAGAAGCATTCCAGCGCAGGAAGCCCCAGAGCGTTGTCTCTGGCTAACATGATAGAGGGGAGGGAGAGCTGACTTCAGGATTTCTCATATGGGAGGCTGAGTGGGTGAACTGTGGACCTCAATATGGAGAACAAGAAGATTTAAAAGGAGAAAGTGAACTTCAATTTTCAAGGCTGAAGTTTAAGGCTGACCAAATAGCTCAGGGTATTAAAGCACCTGAAAGCAGGCACTGGGGCCAGGGGTTCGATGCCTAGTCCTGCCCTG
>NW_004524623.1:7674166-7688278 GCF_000260255.1 Octodon degus | reverse complement strand
AACTGCTTTAGACGAGATATGTGTTTGAGATGAGGAACATTTTGATTACCCTGATCCAATCACTGCATATGGTGTACATGCACTGGTGTGCCACACTGTGCTCTATAAATATGTACAATTATACTCATTAAAATTTTAAAGTGTGAATTAAAATGTAGACCTTTTGAAACTACATTTGAATAAAAAGTGAATTTTTAATGAAATAACTAACAAAATGTTAATTTCTTCTGCTATCTTCTAAACATAAAAAAACACAATATATCTTTTCTATTTTTTATAATTAGCTAAAAAGTTAGAGTTCAAGTAAAGTAATCAAAAATAATTATCAGATATGCATAGGAAGCTGGGAACCTGGGCTGTTTAATCTTAAAAATAACATTTGCTGGGTAAAACACGCACTTGTGAATCAGGCTTTACAGCAAATACACCCCTGTAAAAATGAAAACACAGGGAAGCTAACAAGGTTGTCAGGCCAAGTGACTGACCCCAATTCCAGCCACTCCTCACCTCTGTACTGCACCACCTTCGCAAGGCTCCTGCTTGTGGTGGGAAGGAAAAGGCCGTAGCGCAGAAAACGAGTATGGTCAGATAGCAGTGTACATGATTGCTTCCAGTCAGCATTAAAATTTATAATCATTCTCTTTCGGAAAGAAAGAGGAAACAAGAAGATAAGGAGATAGCTCAGTGGTCTAAGCCTCTGCCTGGCAAGTGCAAGGACATGGGTTCGATCCCTGGTACCACATGCCGTGTGGGTCCCGCACCAAGCCAGTCACCGCAATTGGGCATGGTGGTGCACACCTGTGATCCCAGCGCTAGGGAGGCTGAGACAGGAGGATCCCTAGGAGTTTGAGCTGCATAGCAAGACTCTGAACCAAATAAATTAATTAATTAATTATAAGAAAGAAAGGAGGCAGGCAAATTTCACCCAGGTTTAAAACAATCCTAGTTTAAAGAAAAAGAACCCTTGGATCTATCTTTTCAAAGTGATTGACAGTGTGAAACTCTGAATGGCGAAGTCACAGTAGGTGGGGTCAGTAGGGTGTGGAAGAGAATTCAGGCTTCGCACCAAGCATAAGAAAGCAAACCAAGTCCCATGGTCATGCTGTCCAAGCAAGGCCTGGGAGTCCCGCAGTGGAGGCTGACCTCTCCTACAGGCAGTGGAGACACTGTTGGCCGTTGGCCATTGCTGGAAGACACAATTAGGTATCAGAGATGCCTTCAAGGTGCAGCTGGTTGGAGGCATAAGCTGGAGTCATCAAGAGAAACGGATGCCATTCAGGACTTAGCTCACCAAATTGCAGCCCTGGAGTCATTTCAACAGGAAACAGAGACCAAAACCACTGCTAGCACAGCAGTAGCTCTGATCGCCTTCTGATTTAGGGCCCTTCGTGTGGACGCCAGCACCGTGCAGCTCAGCACGGCTCGGCAGTGCCAGGCAGCCTGATATCATTTCCCGTGTGACTGGGGATTTGACAGTTGTGCTATACAAGCGATTAATGGGGCCAGAAATCCCGTGCTGATGCCTCATCTGGAGGGGTGAAGGAGCACTCTTCTCTGTCCTCGGAAGTGTCATTAACTGAGGCTCCTGGGATCAGCTGACAATAAGCAGATTAACAGGAGTAAACTCAGAGCATTGTATTATGTGCACAACAATGAAAGAGTGGACTCAAGCCAGTGAGACTTAGAGGCCGATGATGGGTGACAATTATGGTAAATATTTGAATTGAAAACTTTTATTATAGGAAAAATACAAATTGCCATTAATGCCTTTCAAATTCTCCTCCATTTAGAACACACTTATCCTATCATCCACATCATTTTCTGAAGTAGTCCCACAAGTCCTCTTTCGTGTTTGTCTTTAAGAGATGTGCTCAGAAATATAGTATTGGTGGTGGTGGTGCTGCTACCAAGTGTCACTGGACAGAAAGGCAGGCTCAGAAAAACATTGAAGTGTCCTCCTTCACCTTATTCACTGGAGCTAGCATCATGGGACTGACTCCTGGATCTTCGCTGGACTTTTCATAACCATGAAAAGTCCAATGTTTTGAATCAGTTCAGGACATAGAAGCAGCCACAGCAGTGAAACTAAAAGCATTCACCAGAGAGAACTTCCAGAACTGCTTCAGAAAGTCACAAGAACAACAGCATACGTACATTTGAAGTGAGGAGGTCTTTTGAAAGGGATTCATGGAAATCTGACCTTTACTGTAGTAAGTTTTTTAAACTTAATCATTCATTGTATTTTTCCATCATACCTCGTATGTACCTTTTTTTGAAATGAAAAGAGGTACAGAGGATGCAGGCAATTTCAGAGGAAGGGTAAATTGTTGTAGGGGAGAGGAACAAAGTAGAACAGACAATAGTTTGCAACGAAGTCTGAGCTCTGTTCTTCCTTCCTCCGAGTTAATCTTCCTTGTTTGATCAGATTATAAGATGAGGCTTTGGAATGATTGATTCCTTCTGGAAGAATTTGCCTCAGTCTGATAAAGGGCCTGCAGAGAGTGGCTTTGCACACTTCCCAAGAGATGAAGGGGCCAGAGTTGGGGGGGAGGTGTCAGTGATACCTTAATGCTGGGTTTGTTGCTTCTCTTCAAAGTTCTCTGTGTCAAAACACCATTCAGCACTCTGGGGTGTCTTTCTCTGAGCCCCAAACAGTGCACTGAAGTTACCCTTTCAAATGTGCTTATAAAGTATTCTAAATATAGCCCTATACTTTAAAGTATATGTACTCTGTACATGCACTTGTTGTACTTTATCTGCTATGCTACATTCCAAATGTGTTAGCCTGCTTTGCTTCTTAGTTAAAAGCCTTCTGATTGACACAATCAATTGGAGTCCAGAACAGCAGAGTATAGAATCATAAAAACGTCCAAAGCTTTGTTTGATCTCAAAATATGTACATTTGCTCATATTTAAAGTTTACTATCCTGAGAATCCAGCTCTGTGGCATGATACTTTTTTAGTATGTTTTCTAATTATGAGAATTTTGTGTGGGGAGGTGTCCTCATGCTAGAATTATAGATCATATATCTTGCAATGTCATACTCTTTATAAATCATGCAAATGTCCCATTTCAGTTACTTTAAAGCAAGAAAGAATTTAGAGCAGCTAGTAAAACAATATAAATAATCATATTTAGATTTTTAAACTTTATACATACAATTATAATTCTCTTACCTTTAGCTGATTTGGCTGTAGCTTCCTTAATCAATTCCTTTTTTTTTTTTCCTTTTGTTTTGTACCCAGGATCAAACTCATGACCTTGTGCTTGCCAGGCAGGCCCTTATTCCTCTGAGCTATCTCCCTGGCCCCCCAATTCATTCTTTTCACAGTGAAGAACTTAATTAACCCAGCCAATTATAAAACAAGACATTTTTCCTCACCTTGGAGGTAGAAATGTATAATACTTTTTCTTCCTATTCCAAAAGTCACAACTGACATTTGTATTTTTTATTATAATTTTATTGTATTTTGAAGAGTAACAACAAAAGCAAGAGCAAAGATCAGAAACAAAGACAGTTGTATTTTTTTTAAAAGAATCACTTTTTTAGGTGAATAGAACATATTCACTTAATCAAAACTTTATATAACTTGGAGCTTTCAGAAATGAAGGCCCAAAGACCAGGGAAAACTGCCCATGTGTATGTTTGCATTTAGTGAAGAATGGGGAGTCATATGGAAATGCAGTTAGACCAAAGGGTCTGACTAAATGATCACAGAGTGAAAGCAGGTAGCTCTTGTCCTGTGTACCATACCTTCATCTCAGGTGTGGGTCAAACCCTCATGGGGAAGTGCCTTCAGATCTACTCTCAAACAAGAGAGGTGAGAGAATTTTTTTTTACAGCCAACTGCTACACTGAACAGCAGGGAAGGTAGCAATAGCATTTCCATGTTCTGTGGCTTGGTTTAGAGGGGAAGGGTTCTAGTTTCTATGACCTGACTTAGAGACAAGAGATTCTGTTGTATGTCCCTTACCTTGAGAAGAATAGGGAACAGGATAAAGGAGGGCAAGAGGTCAGAGAAACACTTTGTCCTGAGAGAGCTTCTGTGGCCTTCCAGCCACCTGAGTTCAAGGTGCTTAATATACCAAAGCACCCAACACAGTTCAACACATGGTAACCAACACTGGCTTTGTAAGAGCCACAGTGGGGAGGAGCATCCAGTAATCAATGAGGTTACACAAGTTCCAGAAGGAAATAGGGCACTGAGCAAGGTTGTCAGTAAGTTAGATTATGAGTCGGCATGAGAATAAAGGTGGAAAGAAAAATTCATAAAGTGGTGGCTTCTTGGATAATCTTGGTGCCCAAGAGAATTTTCCCAGAGTCCCCTGCCAAAGCACCTGAGCTTCAGTTTCCTCAATTTAAAATGACTTAAAAAGTAATGCTGGGTGTGGTATTGCATGCCTGTAATCCCAGCACTCAAGAGGCTGAGGCAGGAGGATCCCTGTGATTCCAAGCCCAGTCTGAATGAAAAGACCTTGTAATAAATAAATAATAGCTGCTACCTCAAAAGATTGCAGAAATGACACTGGGCTTGGTGGTGTGCACCTGTAATCTCAGGAGAATTTCTACGAGTCTGATCTATGTAGTGAAACCCTGTAGATGCTGTACTAAATACATTTTTAAAAAAAGATTGCAGAAGTTATTTGGTGATAAAAAGCTGATGTTTATAATATTAAGTGACCATAAAAAATTAAGTCACTATATTTATGTTAGTAATATTACCTGAAGAGTTAGGAATCAATATAACTGGAATTTCTTTTTTCTTTATTTAGAATCACTTTCTAGCTTATGATACGTGTCTTGAGGTTATAAAGTAAACATCTCTTTGATTTTACCTTACACGATATGAAAGTAAAATAACTTTTTGTAAAAAATGTATTTGGTCCAGGGTCTCACTATACAGCTCAGACTCCTAGTGATCCTCCTGTTTTCAGCCTCCCCAGCACCGGGATTACAGGCGTGCACCACCACACCTGAGGGTCACTGGCTCAGTGGGACCCGGGGACAGGGTCGGCATGCCATGCAGGACCAGGGGTCAAACCCTGGTCCCTGCGCTTGCCAAAGCAGGTGCTTAGCCTGCTGAGATATCTCACCAGCCCTAAAACAACTTTTAAATGATTAGTTTCTAGGTAACTAAGATAGTAGCAAGATGTCTTTACTGCTTAATCTCAAATAGCTTTGACATCGTAGGGGTGACAACAAATACTCAAAAGAAGACAAAGATTATAAAAATATGCCTTTGCATTATTTCATCTTGCATTCCCCTTTTGTTATAAGTAACTGAGTAGGTGGAATCAGTGTATGTCTACAATCTTTTCCACTGTGACTTACTAATTCCTTGTTTTCATCAGAGACACGGTCCTTGGAAAACCTCTTTTTCCTCCAAATTCTGAAAAGTTGGGATTAATAGACAACTGTACTGAAAGGATCATCCTAGTTTGAAGAATGGTGATGATTTAGGTTATGCTTGGCTAGATGCCATGTTATTTTGAACTGCCCACCATTAGTGTAGCTTCACGATGTTCTCTGTAATCCAGCACTTTCTTTGCTTGCATTTTCTGCCTCTTTCACATCACTGTTGGTGGCACAATAGAGAACCCTAAAGAGCTGTGCAGGAAAATAATCTGAACATAAACTCGAGCTATTGGAAGCAACTAGATTTGCAGCCCTCCCCCACGTCATATTCCAAAGCACCCACACTTGTCTGGTCTCTCTTTCTTTTTCCTTTCTCTTAAAAGTGGGAAAATATATTCAATGTGTAAAAATAAGCTATTGTATCTCAGAAGAGACACGGGATGCTAATTGAGGGTTGTTTCAATGAACACGTCACGTTGTATTGTCTACAGGGAGTTGGCTGCTGGCTGCTTTTTTGATAAAAATTCCAGGAAAACATTCCAGAAGGCCCAGCAAATCTGGGAGGGATCCGAGTAGGGATTCTATTTATCAACTAAGTACAGAAGCTTCTCAGAGTATTGTTAAAATTCGGAGTACAGGGCTGTGAGCTCTGGCCTGACAGATGATTTTTTTGAGGCTCCTTTCTGGTTTTTTGTTTGTTTGTTTGTTTGTTTTGTTTTTGTTTTTGTGCTTCATTTTTTGTTTTGTACCTGGCATCAAATCTTGTGCTTGTCAGGTGGGTGCCTGCCCCTGGAGGCTCCTTTCTGAAGAGGCACTGTTGTTCAGGTCTGCTGGGGAACAAAGGCACATATGTCAGGCTGTCTTTGGTCAATTATTTTTTCAAGTTTTTTTATCACTCTTCTTGGACTTATCTGGGAAATATGGGTTTTAAGATACACAATAGCTTGGGTCTTGCAGCAAAATAAGTGATGCTTCACTGAAAGAAACCAGACAAATTGGTTAGTATGATTACCCATAACAGGGCAATTTTAGCTATTTAGCAGTTGGTAGCAGTAACGGGAAATACAACGCTCGATTTTTAAAATGCTTCTTTCCTTAAGGTTAGCAGTAAATCAGGCAGACAGAGCATTTGTATGGTTGCCTAGAGCCTTTAGGTGGGATATAAGTAAAACTGAAGCAGTTCACTTCATTATGAGAAAGATCAAAAAATGGGAGATGTGTGTTTTTATCATAATGGATCAAAGAAATTGATTCTACTAGGTGAGATGACATTCTGAATGGCTTCAAATATACAGTGCTTGGAATTAACTATAAATCCCCATTGATACATTTCCTGCTGCCTCTTTCTTTAGTTCTGTAAGTTTGTGATTATTTTGTTATGTTTTTGAACCTATAAATAGGTTATCTATAGTTTTAAGGGTGGTCACATGTCTTTGATATAGATGTGAAAAACCAAGTGTCCAACATCCCAAAGACCTCTGCTAGAAGGCTACAAGTAAAAAAAAAAAATCTTTATAAGTGTGTGTGTGTGTGTGTGTGTGTGTGTGTGTGTTTAGGAGAAAAGGACAAGTGATATTTAAACATTTCTAAAATTACCATTACTTCCCTGGGCACTCAAATTAAAACATCAGCTTTCATCCTATACATTCTTAATCATTAAAATATGTGATGAAATAATAATTATTATTATTCTGTAATTATCCAAAACAATGTAATAACAGGTCTATACACTTGAATCTCATGTCATAGTTGTATTTTAATAATGGTGTCTGAATCTAATAATAAAATTATATTTAGTGCATAAAGATTCAACCACTTTGGATTAGCAATCTATTACCCAATAGTTTTAAAATATAGCAATAAAAATCATAATATGTTTTAAGTGTTGACTATATACATGGCATGTCCTAAATACTTTCCATGTATTCAGTCATGAGCAAAATGAAGCCAGGGATGTTAGATGTCTTGTTCATGGATTCACAGCTAGTCATGGTTGAACCAAAACTTGGACCCGTGTTTTCTGAGCCCAAAGTCGTCTCTTTAACTGCCGTGCTCTGTTGTATTGCTTACAGTACGATTATTAGCATTTATGTGACAGCCCTTGAGGTGAGCATATTATAAAAATATTTGTGAAATATGATTTTGTTGTATGTTTATTTCAGTGGGTCCCAGAACTGGAAAAAGTATTGGCCATAGAAAACAGAATACTATAGATGCATTAATCATTATATCTGCCTTACCTGCAAGAGAAACTTTGTTCTAGGCACCTCATGCACCACAGATACTTCTCTAGGCATGTTGGTTTGATGAAGCAGTTTGATCTAGGTAGCTTGCCTCAGTTGCTGTCAGTAGACAGCCTTTCATTTCTCTTCATCACATGATAAACTCTAATATTTAGATTAATTTCTTAATTTCCTTGTAAGTAGTTCTTAATTTCTTGGCAGAGTTTTGGGAAATTTTGCCTATTTATTATTAATAATAGTGTACAATTGGTAGTGATGGAGTTGGACAGGCACATGGAAAAATCAATACTTTTTCAAATACATTATTGAGGCATAATTTAAATACCATGTAATCCACCATTCAAATGTACAGTTCAATAGATGTAGTACATGTATGGAAGTTATAAACATTGAAATTGATTTTTAAGTAATGAAACAAAAAATCTTTCCAAACACTTCAATGATAAGTGCTTCAAGGCTAACGAAAGTTACTAGTATTTGCTACGTTGTTTTGTTTTGTTTTGTTTTGTTTCCTCCTTTAGAAATGCGTGCTGTACTGGCCAGAAAAGAGGGGCATATATGGGAAAGTTGAAGTCCTTGTCATTGGTGTAAATGAGTGTGATAACTACACTGTTCGGAACCTTGTCTTAAAGGTAAGATTACGTCACTAGAGTTATCCACAAAGCAGACGAGGTTGGAAGATCACATTTCCACTCTAAAATTATTTATTCTACTAAAAATAACAGATTCAACTTTAATTAATTCATGAGAAAGTACAATCATTCCCCCGCGCATTTCTTCATTTTTACTACTAGTAATATGTGGAATAATTAAATTAATGTAAGTAGACATGACTGAAGTTCATTCTGTGGGACATTGAGTTCTTCTAATTTGCATTAATAAAATATCTCAGATTTAACCTTTCAAACTCCTTTAACTAAAGGCTCATGCTGGAGACTGTACTGGGACTCTTTTAAATGTCATTTTGATCTAAGCAGATTTAAGGAAGGCCTGGAAGCTACGAAAGGGAAAATCTGCGCTGGTGGGTGGCAGTGGGCGGCAAGACAATCCCGAAGTGTTGATGAGTGCTTCAAAAACTTGGAGGCGCAGTCATTTATAGGGATTTTCCTCAGGCCAGCTTATGTCATAGAGAAATTATCTCATTTAATTCATTCCTCAACAGATGCTGAGGAATGTTCCTCTAGTTTTATTTTTGCTCATCAAGAATCATCACCCTGAAAATGTCAATCCTAGCTGTAGCCTCGGTGCCAAGACAGACTCATCTCAAAGAAGAAAGTGGGGGCCCAGCTGCACTGAAGGGTTTTACTTGAAAGTCGGCCTAGGCCGGCGCTTTCCATCACCTCTTTGTGACACAGGCCTGGGCCTACTGGGCTCACCCTCTCCACCACAGCACTGGGTCTTAAGATCTGGTGAGCCTGGACTGTCACACGAAGTGCTCCCAACCTAAGGATCCCAGGCAGCTCCTTAACTGCTTGGATTACTTTCTGAATTAAGTACTGGAATTTGGGGTACACGTAGAAGTATTAATATTACTGGGGCTAATATGTTTATGAAACATGTCGGTTCACATGTTTATAAGAAACGGTGAAGAAAGTTCATAGAGTATAAAACAGAATGCAGTATCTCCTGTTTTCTAGCTATATTTTTACCAACCATTTTATTATTGCGACAAATTTTAAACATATGTCTAATTTGGCCTATGGTATGTATATCATGCATGATCTATGTCTGAGTTCATAGATCTCCACTTCCTAGATGCAAGACTTCCAAACTTGGAGGTCTGCGTACTCACAGTAAGGTTTTCTCCCAGTGAAAGAGTATTCTTTAGAAGTCTTCTAGATTTTTCCATCTAGAAAAAAGTTGCCAGGAAGATGGGAGCCCTGGAAGGCATTCAGTATTGTGTTTTGGGTGAGTCTGCGTTCCAAAAATGAATAAGGCGCTTGGCGGCGGTTTCTATTTAAGCAAGGAAGTCACACCCAGCATGTGAAGCATTACTGGTATACCTCATGGCCGGACCACAAGACTCCAGACAGTGCGCAGCCCCTTCTGCAGCTCATGTTGGACGTGGAGGAAGACAGGCTCGCCTCCGAGCGCCGAGGACCCGTGGTTGTGCACTGCAGGTAAGCACAAGCGGACCTCCCTGCCAAGGTGACTGTGCAAGAGCTGTAAAGTCCCAGAGCAGGTGTGAGGAGGATTTTGCTTCCTGGATGCACTGTAGTTGGCAATAAATATTTCTTGAAATTAGCTAACTTCTTAACATTTGAGTCTTCATCAAGATGGTGCCCTACAGAAATGAATTAACCTTTTTTAGAACACCGTTAGTGAACAATTATGCAGTGGACAAAACACAAGTTTTAAATGAATGTAGTCCTCTAACTTGAGACCTGTATTGATTCCTGTCCTCTCTCAATCTCATATTCCTTGGTTTCTTAAATTATCAGTGGCACTAGACACTTTTTAGGGTTGTCTTGGTAACACTGATTATAAATAGAAAACAAGGTGCTGCTACCATGCCACCAGCTATAAAGCCAGAAAAACAGTATCAGCCAATGTCCAGTTAAAGCTCACTTCTCATAAGCTCCCATAACTAATACATTGTTCTTTTATTTTCCTTTCAATATCACCAAACTAAAGTATTTCAAGTGACTTACCAACCACAGACCCTCCCTACTTCCCCAAAATAAATTATACTGTTTTGTTTAATCCCAGAAAACCCTTAAGAGAGGATTACTACCTTTAATACATAAAATATATTCTTTTAAATCATAATTTTAGCCTTCTTTTTTGTAACATTATGGGTTAGTTAGAAGTTATTGTGTGTGTACTTATTCCAAGTGGCATTATGCTATTCTTAGCATTAGGCCTTACTCTAAATTCAGCTTGAGGAAAAACAACCTGGCTGTATTTTCGGGCTGACAGTGTCACCACCCCAAAGCATGAGGCATTCAGGATATCTAAACTGAACTAGCCACTTCCCCTGAAAACCCAGGTCCCCTTCTGGTTGCTATTTCTAAGAATGAGGCCTTCTTTTTCCAGTTGCTCAGCATCCCATGCTTACAGTTATCTTTGGCCCTTCTTTCAGCTGCAGCTCAGAATCTAATCAGCCCCCAGAATGATTTTCCCTTCAAAGCCTCTCCTGTGATCACTGCTTCCTGTCCAGTCACCCCAGTTCAGGCCCTATGACCTCACCCGTGTAGTTGAGAAGTAGTTGGCTAATTGCACGCACACGGCCTCCCTCCCCTGCCTGCCCCGCACATCGCTCTGCCCTGCCCTGGTCACGTCTCTGGCAGTCAGTCCCAAAACTGCTCTTCATCTCTCGGAGTCCTTGCTCAAAGCTGGTGATGGCTTCGTATTTCCTAAAACAAAATTCCTTGACTTGAATCTGCGGTTACAGTAGATGAATCAGCGAGATCTTTGAAATGATTTAAGCAAATCTCAGACCATAAGCCTATGTGGATGTTTTCTGGAGAGGAAGTTCATCGTTTTCATCAAATTCTGAAAGAAAAAAAAAAAAAAAATACTGAGACTGCCTTCTCTGTAAGCTTGTAGAGTACATTTCCAATTTTATTTCCCAAACTTCCACTAACATAATGTTCTCTTCCAGCCAATTTAGTATACTTATTGCCACGAATAATATATTATGTTCTGCCTCAGTTCTTGTTCTACCTGGAATATACAAGAAGTTATAAAAATATACAAAGAAAGTTAAAATTTTAATATGTATTGTGGGGCTGGGGAGATAGCTCAGTAGAATAAGTGCTTGCCTGGCAAACACCGGGTCCTGTGTTCAATCTCCGGTACCGCAAAAAAATAAATAAATAAAATATATTGTGATTAAAAAAAAACAAAACATGTTGCTATTAATCCCCCTAAAATATGCCCTCTCACTTAAAAAACACTTACTCTGGGACTGAGGAGATACCTCAGTGGTCTGAGCATCTGCCTGGCAAATGCAAGGACCTGAGTTCAATCCCTGGTACCACATGCTGTGCCGGCCACCAAATCTGGGCATGGAAGCTGACACAAGAAGATCACTACGAGCTTGAACTGCACAGCAGGACCCTGTACCAAACAAACAAACAAATGATTTTTTAAAAAACTTACACTCTCTTTCTTGCCACTTTCCTAAGTAGTTCCAGAAGTCCTTTCATGAGTATCTTTACAAAAATGAGACCAGAAACAAACAAACAAACAAACAACAACAACAAAAAAAGGCAGTAAATGCTGCTGCTAAGTGCTGTCCCACAGAAAGATGTCATAAAAACATTGCAGGGAGACCGCGTCCATCTTACTTACCAAATCTGGTAACATGGGACTTCCGACTCTGCCCAGAGCCAAAATGATCCTGAAAAGAAAGCATCTGGAATCTCCTCAGGACACAGAGCGAGCGGGTCACAGCAGCACAGCGAAGGACACAGAATGTGACTTCCCGAACTGCTTCAGAAAGTGGCAAGGAGTACCGAGTGCACCCAGAGTAAGGGGCAGTGTTTTGAGAGGTCTTGATTGCAGTGCATATTTTACGCTTATAAATTTTGTTCATTTAAAGGTACATGTTGTTTTCAATTATACCTGATTGCTTTCCCTCCAGAATAGCCAAACATCTGCCATTCATAGCACACAGTTCAAATCCTGCCTTCTCAGTGAGACGCTTTATAGGGGCTTCAGCTAAAAAGCTCCATTCCTTCTGCATCCCTCTGTACTCACACTCAATAGGAAATAAATGTCAAATATGAGAAATGAATATTATTCAAATGCCAAGAGGGGAGAGATTAATCCCAACCATGGGAATTGAATAAAGCCTCTAAATTGGAATAATACTGAACAAGTTTTAATAAAGATTTTAAAAGGTGATTTGGAGGGCATTTCTGATTGAGAAAATTTTAACACAGACAGGAAAGTTAGAAAATGAGACTTTTTTTGCAGTGATTCACACAAATGAGATTAATAACGCATATAGTGGGAAGAAGACAGTAAAAACCACCTCACTTTACAAATTAATTAGAGTCAGATTTTTGCAAGGTCATGCATACCGTGGTAAAGAGGTTGGACAGTATGCTATTCCTAAAGGGAGCAAGCTACATGTTTGTAGTAGAGAATTTTATTACTCAGTTTTCATCACTAGGACTAAAATAGGTGACATCAAAGAGGGAAGGTTCATCCCAGCTGGTTCTGTTGTTTTCAAACCTGTGATAGGACAGAAATGTGGTGAGAAGGTAGGGTGCAGGAAAGCTTCTTATCTAGGGGCAGCCAGGAAGCAGAGAAAGAGGAAAAATCAGAGAGGAAAGGGAGGGAGCAGGAACAAGACACACCCATCATAGCCATGCTCTGTGACCTCTGTCCTCCAAGTGGATGTCACCTCTGAAGGGCCCATCAGCTGAGGATTCACCACCAGTCAACATGCCCCACGCCCTCCCAACCCAATCAGCTCTTGCTGGTGTTTCCTAATCTAACGAAGTCAACAATCAAGATCCACCATCACAGGAGAGACAGAAAGAAGTCCTTATTTTAGAAGGATGAACCTAGCAGTTGTGTATATCATGACTTAGCCCAGAAAAAGCCTTGAGACTTGGAAACTATAATCAGATTATTGCTAATCATGAAATTTAAAAAAAAAAAAAAACTCTACAGAAAGAAAAACATGGATTCTAAAAGCTCAGTGGAGGTACAAAAGGAAACAAAAAATTGGTAACAGATTGGATGTGGGAGGTGAGAGAGGGGGAGAAGTTGGAGACGACTCTCAAGATTTCTAGGCTCAGAAGTTTGTGGCTGACTGGTAACACCATTGAGGGGAAAGATCATTAATTCCATATTGCATACACCGAATTTAGGTACACTGAGCAAATACAAAGTAGTAACAGTAAGAATTCCACTTAAGAGAAATTTAGTATAGATTTGAGAAAAAAAAATGCATAAACACAAAGTGGTTGAAATTGGTAGAGGGAAGGGCAGGTTCTTGGGTCAATTTTAGGGATGTATCGTCTAAGGCAGACCAATCTGTAAGTCCTCCAAAGCAGACTGTTGGTAGTCAATTACCACCTCTTTTTTTTTTTTTTTTTTTTTTTTTTTGGTGGAACCAGGGATTGAACTCAGGCCCTTGCGCTTGCCAGGGACCACCTCTTGATAAATGGCTTGAAAATATGCACCTGCGGGTGCATCCTCTCTCCTAAATTGAACCAAATGTCTGAGCATTCACTGTATATCTCCACAGCAGCAGCCCCCGGGCACTGCCACCACCAAATCAGTCCTTAGTGCAGAATTTGCTTTCGGCCAGGGATGCCACCCACTCCCCCTGTCCTCCTGGATTCCTGCTTTCTACTTTCCTCACTCTTAAGCTGCAGCTGTCCTACAGATTCACACTTCTGATATAGCTAGACGTCCCCTCTCCTCTCCACTGTCTATACTACACTTAAATCCAGGCCCTAATCAGCCTTTGGGGGATAGCTGCAATACTTTTTCAGTCTTTTGATCCCTGGTACCTCAAAATAAATAAATACTTTTTCAGTCTTCTCCCT
>NW_004524623.1:7666012-7674066 GCF_000260255.1 Octodon degus | reverse complement strand
ACTTAGCACAGGCAAGGGTTGTAATGAGCATTTTATTGGGATTACTATTAGTTGTAAGTTAACTAATTTAATATAACTTAATTAGAGTTAAAAACTGTCATTATTTTGTAAAACAAAGTTTATCCTGTGATACTTTCTCAGAATGAACTACATGTCTTTGGCAAAAATGAACTTTATAAATATTTTAATACTCAGTGATGAGATACAAAAACTAACCATTCATGGGCTGGCCAGATAGCTCAGTGGATTAGGGCGCCTGCTCAGGCAAGCACAGGAACCAGGGTTCAATCCCTGGTGTGCTGTGCCAACCCTGCCCCCAGGGCATGCTGAGACTGGGCATGGTGGCATGTGCCAATAATCCCAGTGCTTGAGAGGCTGAAAACAGGAGGATCACTATGAGTCTTACCTGTGTAGTGAGACCCTGTGCTAAATCCATTTTTTTAAAAAGACAAAAACTAACCATGAGCTCAGGACCCTGCACTTGCCAGGCAAGCGCTTATTCTACTGAGCCATCTCCCCAGCCCCCTGAAAGCTGTCTTTTGAAGGACTGCAGCTCTGTCAGCCTTCACCCATCTCTCCCGCCTTCTGTTTTCCTTGCAGCGCAGGGATTGGCAGAACGGGCTGCTTTATTGCCACGACCATTGGTTGCCAGCAGCTGAAAGAAGAAGGAGTGGTCGATGTGCTGAGCATAGTGTGCCAGCTCCGTGTGGACAGGTCAGTGGCCGGGAGATGGTGCACACACTGGGCACAGTGCTATTTGTCACAGCTTGATCTGATCTGCTGACTTCATAAACATCCATGGTTCTGTGGTCCGAATCTCTACACAGACTCCTTAAAGACACTAAACAGTATGCATTACATTACAAAAGCATTGAAGAAAGTGTTATTTATCACCAACCATCAAAAGCCCAGATACCAAAATGTATGTTTAATCTTCCCTCATCCCTAAAAGAAGTTATTTTTTAAACATTTTTTTATTTAGTGTGTGTGTGTGTTTGTGTGTGTGTGTGGCCAGCTCAGCCCACCAGGGGGCGGGGCTGGCTGGCATGTGGTGCTGGGGGATTGAACCGCGGTCCCTGTGCTTTGCCAAGCTTGTTCCAAGTAGGTGCTTTAGACCACCGAGCCATCTCACCAGCCCAACAGGTTATTTATTGGGACCTGCATTCCTATCCCTTTATATATAATTCACATTCCTATTGGGCTCAATTGAATCATTTGTTTTAGTTTACATCTTTTCAAATGAGGCCTATGTGCTATTACAAAAAGTTCCTTCTTTGAATATTTTTTTTAAATTCTGGTAAAATGCACAAAACAAAACTCTTCACCCTAACCATTTTAAGTACGCAGTTCAGTAGTAAGTACATTCAGGGAGCTGTACAGCCAATCCTCAGAACTTTTTTCATTTTACAAAACTCTGTACCCAATAGACAACTCCCCGTCTTCTTGCAGCCCAGCATTTGACAACCAGTACTGTACTTTTGTCTCTATGAAGCTGATAATTCTAGGTATCTTTAGGCACAGGATCATTCTGGACATGTCTTTTCCCCTGTCTTATTTCACTCAGCATAGCATCTTCAAGCTATATCTATGCTGTAACATGTGTGAGAACACCTTTCCTTTCCAAATCTGAGCACTACTCTATTGTATATAAACCTCATATTGTCTGTCATCTGTCAGTGGACATGGCTGCTTCTACCTTAGAGCTATTGTGAACAACGCAGTTATAAACATGGGTGTGCAAATACTTGTTTAAGGACTTCCTTTCAATTTGGGGATGGGTGGACTGGCCAAATAGCTCAGTGGATTAAAGTGCCTTTAAGCAGGCCCAGGGGCCAGGGTTCAATCCCTAGGCCTGCTGTGCCAGCCTCACCCCGGGGCATGCTGAAAGGGCAATTGAGACTGGGCATGATGGCGTGTGCCTGTAATCCCAGCTCTTGAGAGGCTGTAAACAGATGGATCACTATGAGTCCGATCTAGTAGTGAGACCCTGAACACCCTGTAGCCCTTCCCTAAAATTTAAAAAAAAAATTGGGGGGTGGGTATAGTATGTACCCAAAAGTGGCATTCCTAGTTCCTATGGTAATTCTTTTTTTTTTTTTTTTTGAGGAGCAGTTACACTGTCTTCCGTGGTAGGTGCACCACTTTACACTTCTATCAGTGGTTTCATGAGGCTTTTAATTTCTCTGTATCTTTAACCAAAATATTAATTATATGCTTTTTCTTTTTAAGTACTTATTCCAGCAGGTAGGAGGTGGAAATGTCATTTATGTGTTTAGATGGCTTGGCCATTGCTCTACCACTAAGCCTCCGTGTATGGATAGAAATTAGTCAGGATTGGAGGAAGGAAGCATAGTTCTTGAGAGTGGTCAGAGGAAAGACAAGCAGCATCCTCCTGTCCACAATGCAGCATGCTATGGGCAAGAACACACGTTCTGAAAGCTGGAAAGACTGGCCTCTCTTTGGCCTTGCTCAGTGTTTATTCCTCACCGCCTGCCCTCAGTGTTGCTCTCTGTGCCATCCGTACAGCCTTAACGAGACAGCGAGGCTACCTGCTGTCCTGGAATCAACAGCCTAATGGACACAAATAGCAGAAAAGCTGAGAAATATCCAAGATGGTTTCAAAAAGGAATAAATACCATCACATAGTAAAAGAAAGAGGGGCATGGGAGTGGAGTCCCCTGCCCTAGAGTTCAATGACTTTGAGTTCCCAAGATGCAAAATCGTACAGTTATCTGTTAAGATACACTCAGAAAATACTTATTAAATGCCTATTGTGTGCTGCATGTTTAGAACTTCAATAAAAGAAACAAAAGAATTGTTCTAAAAATTCAATGAGATGATTTAGAGCAGGTTCTGGCCCATGGTTAGCATTCAATACATGCCAGCTATATTAGCCTCTGGAGCCGGGTTGCCTGAGCTTGCTTCTTAACTTATAGCACTTTCTGCTTGTGTACCCTTGGGTGAGGTACTAGAGTTCTGTGTCCGGATATTCTTATCTGGAAAATGGATATCATTTATGTACATATATATATATACATGTATATATATATATGTATATACAAAATAGCATAGATATACAGCTACTTTTTCTTAGTTCAGTGAGAAGAAAGTTTCAGACTAATAGCATTTAGACAACATATTATGTCTACATTTTGTACTACGAAGAGCTACTACAAATAAAACAATATGCAATGTATTAATTATTGTGGCTGTCCTACTACCCTTTTTGGAAACTATCTCATTGCTACTTCTTTCTCAATAAAATTATTTTAAAAATCTTGTTGTAAGGATTGAAAGAGAGAATCTATGTAAAGTGACTGGCGCATAATTTATATTCAATGAAGTTTAACCAGTTACCAATATAGATAACAAGTGATAGGACATAGTGTCTGAGGCAGATGAAACTGTAAACCTTCCAAGACGGACTATTTCTATTCATTCTGCAAACTGGGCACACTAATAGAGATTAGGTTAGATATAGATATGGATATAGACATGGACACATATAGATAGTGTTACAGTAACATGTAAATAATATTAAATCTGTCATGTACTTAAAACAGTTCAAGTACATTTCTTACCCTCTCTACTTCCTCTTTTACCTGCCACATGTAACTGTTACCAACCATGTTTTTTTCTGTACATAAGAAAATCAGTTCAAATTATCCCTCCTCCTTCTTTTAGACTTGTGGTGGTCTTGTACAATCTCCTAGTCATCCATCCACTAATGTCCCCCCAAGCTGAACTAGGTCCTCCAGATTTCATGACCTATTTCTACCCAGAAGAGTGTTCCTCAGTCAGAGGGTGACAACCAGTAGCCAGTGAGCCCAAAGCTGTTCCCCCACCAACCTATCTCTCATCCTGTTATGTCTGAAGTAGGACCTGCATTTCTCTGGGCCTCCAACCCACCCTGTTTTCTACTACCTAATGCCAAAATTCTATGAACACTGCATAAAGTATGTGGGTCTGAGCTGAGTCGAAACCAGCTTGGCCTTGGGTTACATCTGTCCTGATGCTATTTGGAGCAACATACAAAGACATAGGCTTGCTTTCCTCTCTGCTTTGGCTCTTGTTACTGTCCATTGTCACCTCCCAAGCCCCTCCCCCTCCCATCGCCTGACCTCCACCTTGGGCTCCTCTTTCTAGTACATCTCTCTGTCCAGTTCACCCAATCGGCCTTTGGTTTTGAGTAGAAAAACAAACACATTTTTAAGCCCTATCACAATGCCTCCTCTATCTACTTCTTCCTTCCTAAAGCAAATGGTCAGAAATTTTGGCCTTGGCCTTCCATCCCACCAAGGTTTTCCCACAGTGCTTGTCTTTGCACTCCTGATAGGATCTTCAAAACATGCATTCCTCTGCTGATCTGCAGCCTATAGTATCCCCATCCCCTGGATTTGAATTACTGCCAATATGTGTGTTGAAATCATCCTAACTGATTTGTTAATCAAGACCTGTCCCACATAAATTCTTCCTGAGCAGCTGCATCTGTTGTTTACGAAACAGACGCTCTCCTACATATTTTCCTTGGAAGGTCTTTCCTTCAGCTTCCTTCCTTCACAAGGCCTAACAGAGATTTTCTTCCTCTTGTCGCTTTCTTCAATTGAATGCTCTCCTGATGACTATGAAAAGCAAATCAAAGAAACCTTTCTCCTTTCCTTCACCTCATCTTACTTCCTTCTCTCCCTCATCTTTCTGGATTCTTGTTCCACATCAGCTATCTCTTGACACATTTTATTTTTTAAATTGCAATTCATAGCTGACCATTGTTATTGTCCTTTACTCAGGCCATTCAAGGAAAAACAAATCTCAGAAACCCAGATGGCTGTTTCTCTTCTCTTATGGTACATCTTTTTTCATCTGTTCTCCAAAGCCTGTTTCCATATTTGGATTTTATTGGCCATCCTCCCCTTCTGCTATGGATCTGTTGTCTACATTCTAGTCTGCATTATTCAAAACACAAAAAGACTGTATCTAATCATAAATTTCCACCATGGCCTTCAGTGAATACCTCTTATGTAACTCCTAAAATAAATCCAAGATTAGGGAAAGATTTATTCTTTGGCCTCAGTTTTTAAAATGAGAAAACAAAGAATTAAAGTGGTGAAATAAACCTATTTATAATTCAACCCTTCTGATCTCTAACTATGGCTATTAGAAAGACAAGTAAAGAGGATCTTGTAGTGCTTGTTGTGAAATTGATTGACAAAAGTGTATCTCTTGGATAGTATCTCTGCCAATGAAAAGAATACAGTGACAGCAAAACACCATAATTTTAAACAATATTTAGTGTGAATGAGGTCTGTTTTATGAATAGATGGATTGAGAGTATCGGCTGTTTCCTGAATAACACAATTTGAGCAACACAAGAAAATTGTTTTATCTCAAGATATCTGTCTAGAGAAGGTGCCTGAAGTGTCTGGGTGTATTGTATGTCTGCTCTTTCACAGTTCATCTGTAGCTAGAAGAATCATTTCTTTTTGAAGGTCATTCAACCTTGGGATAGGAGGTAAAGGTAACACTATATCACCATGACGATTGGTTCTTTAAAGGAGGTGACGTTCTCTTTCCAATACAATAGTTAGTGAGGTTGTAACTCTGCATCTTATAAGTGTATTCTGAACTTGGATTATGATGCAGGGGGTGGGAAAGAGTGTTCCACACACTATGCACACCCTGATGAGGCCCATAGCCAAGGAGACTGGCCGACAAGCTCTGTGCATAGAGGAGTTCTAGCTTGGGTTACCTCAAGCAGGGTCAAGTTAAGGTTAGGTTTAGGGTTAGGGTTAGGGATAGGATTAGGGCTAGATAGGGTTAGGGTTAGGGTTAGGGTTAGGGTTAGGGTTAGGGTTAGGGTCCCAGTGTAAAATAATAGTAGTATTCTTCTTATTTCAAAGTCCTACAGTATTTCTAGATAGTGATAGCGGAGTATGAACCCCAGTGCGAGATACTGCTCACCACAAGAGGAAGAGGTCTGTATGGCTGTATGCATCATAAACCCTTGAAGCTTTCCTCATTTAGAGATGTTTTTAGCATATTTATCTAAGAAATCCATGTCCTGTGTTATAGATTCCTGAACTTTCTGCACAGAGTGATGCTTCCAAATCATGTGGTCAATCATTCCTTCAACCACCATTACCAAGCACCTCTACTGAACATGTACCAGGTGCCTGGGTATACAACAGTGAGCTTCCCCAACACTTTTCCTCAAACTGTGTTCCTCAAAACCCTGTTCCATGAAAGATCATTTTTTGAGAGCCTTCTAAATGCCAGGCCTTCTTAGGTAGCACTCTGCTAAAAATAAGTTCTCAATTAAATTTGAAATAAAAGCTATATATGTTATGTCTTAGCACCCCTGTCCACTTGGAGATTCACAATGAGCATTAATACACTTGAAAAAATTAAAAAAAAGAAATGTTCCAGCATAGAAATAAATTTAACCTTGCTTAAGCACACCTCTGCATTAATATGACCATGCAGAACTTTCTTCAAGCATCATCGAAGTGGAAGAAAAAAACATTGTCACAGAAAATATAAATTGTTCTTCCAAGAAGTTTGGTGAGAGCCAGCCTGACAGCTCAGCAGACTAAAGTGCCTGCTTACACAGAGCGCAGCAGCCAGGGTTCGATCCCCAACTTGCCGCGCTGGCCCTGTCCACAGGGATAGCCATAGCCATTGAGAGTGGGCGTGGTGGTGCACATCTGTAATCCCAGCTCTGGGGAGGCTGAAAACAGGAGAATCACTACGAGTCCGATCTACGTAGTGAGACCCCGTAGACCCTGTAGACCCTGTAGACCCTGTCCTAAATACAGAAAAAAAAAAATAAATATTTTTTTTAAAAGTTTGGTGATGACTAAAAGATTTGAGATGGAATAGTAAGTTCAGCCTGAACCTGGACCATTAAATAAAAGAAAGGGAAAAGTGGGGAAGGCTAATAGACACATCCAGCTGAGTACAATCAAGACTACAAGAGACAGGCCCATGAGAAGGCTGGCGAGTGTGTTCTGCAGAGTGCATGCACACAAGTCTTTTCCTAATCTTTCCTGCTCTTCTTGTCAATGGCCTCCACTCACCCGTGTTGCGAGGCTGTGCACGGTGCATCTTCTCTTTACAGTCCACCCCCATCACTTACAGCTGTGTCCTCAGGGAAGTCCTGACATGGGTAACAACAAAGAAACAAAGCAGGCTGTGACTTGGATATGTGAAATCTGGACTATTTTAGGAGACATCACAACTTTGAGCAGTAGACAGGATCAAAATCCTGTCACACCCCAAAAAGAAGAATGACATTGCATAATAGTTGCTGTTCAACAGGACAAATATAAGCCACATGTACTCATATTACAAATTTACATTTTTAGCAATAAACTCAGATGATCTGGTTAAGAAATGGTGGGTTACAGTGAGTGGATGCTTCCAGTAAGACAACAATCACAAAGCCATTTGGTACAGTTCTCCTTTCTCTGGCAAGACTTTATTATTGTTGGCTGTCATGAAACTTCTATTAATAGATGTTATAGTTCTCATGACAGAGTCATAAGTCTGTGATTCTCTTTTTAATAATTATTTTGAACACATTTTAGCTAAAATAAGATTTCTTTTTTCCCTAAGTAGTTTGAATTCAGTACAAGGCACCCACGAGTGTTTTATTTAGAAGAGAATTAATGAATCATGCCCTCGTGCCCATGGTGTTCATTTTTAATTAAAAGATGAAGGGGGTAATGCAGTCATTGGAGCTGAGCGTCATCTGATGGGTGGATGAGCAGGCAGCCCCAGGGCACATGGATCAGGCATTCTGGACTAAATATTGAGGAACTTCATACCAGCCCTGGGTCTTACCCTAACTGTGAGAATACTGGCTTATCTGGCCCCTCTGTACATAGCAAGAAGAGAAAGGATGCTTAGTAATTATGAAGACCCTTTATTAGGAGGAGAACATTTTGTGGATCTTTATCTGATAGTTATATTTTGAACCTCACAATACTTATAAGTTGGTTTGCATTTTTAGAACTCAAAACAGCACCTGTCCCAGCATGCCATGCCAGCCCTGCCCC
>NW_004524623.1:7655821-7664652 GCF_000260255.1 Octodon degus | reverse complement strand
AAAAAAAAAAGGATTCTAATTGTCCTAAAGTGAAAACAACCAATTTCCACTGTAGATAGGTCCACAAGAGATTCATAAAGACTCTCTATGTACACTGAAGTTGCAGGGTGAGATAGTGACAAAAGATCACTCCACATTGATGATGAAAGAAAATTATCCCTCTAAAGAATAATAATGGTCTATAGAAACACAGTGGCCCAGGACATTCAGAGATGCTATGGGAGAAGGACTCAAGAAAAGGCATTTAGTCAGGGAAGAAAGGGACAAATTCCACTGCAGGTTGACCTAAGGCAACTGTTTTTTTTTAATTAATTTTATTGAGAAACAAATAGCAATGAGACAGTTTCAAAAACAATTAGCAGGACAGTTTCAATAATTAATGCATTGTATATTATTGTCTTCATAGTGGTTATTCATAATACAAGGTACAGACATGATATCCTGTCCAAACACTATTAGTACAAATCTTTCTTCTCACTGAATTAAGAGAAAATAGCTGTATATCTATCCTATCTTGTATATGCAGATACAAAATAGTCTTTCATTTGTATCCCCTTTTTTGTTTAGTTTGTAAGATATAGGTATTCTAGTGCCATTTAAATATGGTAGGTGCATGAATTCATCAAAATAATCCAAAATAGTCCAGTAGTCCATAATAGTAGTGGGCTATCTGTAGGACTAGCAATGTCAGAAGTTGTTGACTTGAGCCTTTTACAGCTCATCATATTAACATGGCTTTACTTTTTATACCTTGTTTTTACATTTTTTCTACTGGATGGTTAAAACCAAGATAAAGCAAGACCTGTCTAACAAGAAATGTAACTTCTGTATCTGCCAAGGTCAGTCAGATCCCCTCAGGATTTAGCCTGAAACCCTGCACTGCAGTCTGTAGGTCCTTTGTCAGTGTCAGCCATGGGGATGAGTCACGGCCATAAGGCAACTTTTTCTCCGTTTGTTTTTTTTCATCTCATTGGTACCTCTGGACACTGGAAGAATTCGAAAACAGAATTTGAGAAGTAAAACAGAGATTATCTAGTGCTAGGACTTTATTTTTTTCTTTTTCTTTTCCTCTTTCCAAGAAGCAGGAAACAATCTATCTAATCCTTCTCTCTGAGAAGCAGTTGTGAAATCAGTAATTGCCTTTGTGCATCTTTTCCTTGGAAACCCTAAATTGGAATGCAATCTAAAGTCCTCACTTTTGCCTTCCAAATAAGATTTTAAAACGTTTCTAGTGTGTGTCATATTATTGTCTAAATGTTTTAGTTAGTCACTTTAGTTCAGTGATTTTCTTTTATTTTCTTATCTATAGCAATTTTAAAGAAGGGATATATTTGTCCTCAACTTCTTAGGCTGATTTTTGCCTCCTAAATCTTCTTTGTTTCCAAAATCTAATTAAAGTAATTTTAAATCTAGATTTTTGATTTGTTGCTATAATTTTATCAGTGGAACCTTATATTTACCAGTATGTCTCTGCCTTGCTGACCAATCACAAAGATACTCTTAATTAGTGAATTTCAAAGAGCTCACTGGAAGATTAGGAATTCAGCATTTTGGTTCACTTATTTTATGGCTATTTAGAGATAAAGGCCTAGAAATTTGATACGTTGTCTTGGCCTTGCAGTTTCTTGGAGCATAACAAGAGCTCTTTGTAAAAACAGTTCATGCCAACTGAGTCTTCCAAGGGGGTTGCCAGGACAATGTTTCCTTCCTCCCAACTAGAAGTTAATTGAGGTTAACCTGAGTATTCAAAAATGGCCAGTGTTCAAGGAGAACAAGTAGACCTTGAGCTATAATAGAGCTGTCTCTGAGTTACTGTATCATTCAATCAGCACTGGCTCTCCTGCCCTACCATATGTTAGGACACACCTATTTCAGAAAAATGTTCACCACACCCGGCCAGTCAGTGAGTCGCACTTCTGTTTAAACTCTCCTTTCTCATGACATCTGTGCAAAGACCTGGGAAAACCTCTAGTGGATCAGCTCAGATGTGTCTTACAGCTGGATCCGGGCAGTGCAGCAGACGTAGACTCCTAGACTCACGCCCAAGCCATCAGAGTGTCACCCATGAGGCACATTAACATTCACACCTTTTGTTCTAAATTTACTGTACCAAACTTTACCAAAAGAATTCCAGATTTGAAAATAATAAAACGCAAAGGAGCATAAATTCCATTGTTAGCCCAGAAGTGAGTCACCAGTGCAGAATTTCTTCTGTCTGCTGATTAGAGCGGATATGGGCCGGGCAGCACAGCAGGAAGGGCTGTGTGTGTGTGTGTGTGTGTGTGTGTGTGTGTGTGTGTGTGTTAAGAGTCAGAAAAAGTCATGGTTTTAACTTGTTAAAAACCAAACCTCTCTCCTGGATCCCTTGCACTTTTTTTTTTTTTTCCAATACACTCTCCCACTAGCAAAGTGGAAAAAAACTTCATTTTGCCCCTTCAACTTGCTTACACCCCCAGCTGAGACAGCTACATGCTCTGCTGCAAGGAAACTGATCTGGGGGCTTGGCAAGGCTCAGGCAATATGAGATATGTGACACTGCTAGAAAAGTAGCATATCTGAATCTTTTCTGGCCTGATCATACGTAGTGTTCTTATTCTTTGGCCTCAAAAAATCACATGCACCCAGCCAACTTTCCTGTTGCAATGTAGGAAGCCACCTTTCTCCAAAGCATGGGATGAACCATAGTTAAGTTGAACATAAAATTTATCATCCAAACCAAGGTAGTTATGGGAATGAAATGTGCTCATACCAAAAATCACATCAGAATAACCACAGTAAATTATGAATGCTCCAAGAAACCCCAGAATGCATGATCAGACTAGGGGAAGTTAACTAAGTACCTCCATGAAGAGTAAGAAGAGTAGTAGGCATCTAGCTGCTGCTTAATAAAGGTCAGCCACTGTGCTAAGCATTCTGTGAGTTACTTCATCTAAGCTTTGCAAAACTTGAAACCTTATTAGGTAAATCCTCCTTACCAGGCTGGTGAATAATGGAAAATTTTTAGCAGACAGAATCTTCCACAGAGAACCAATGTCAAAGGCCAATAAAAGGCACAACTGCCCTGATAAAAGCCGAGATCCGTAGCTAATCCTGAGCACCTCAATTCTTCCTCTGCCCTGCCAAGGTCTGGAGACTCCTGAGGACTCTCGCTTCCTGGGAATTCTCAGAATAGCTAGGGGCCAGACTGTGACTGGGGTCATTTATTTAGCCCTCCCAACACAAGATGACATTGGTCATCAATGTCATTTCATAAACTAGGAAACCCAGGCTGGGAAGACTTAAATTAGTTCTCTAAATCATATAGTTAGTAGATTCAAAGCAAGGATTTACACTTCAGTTTCCAGATTCCAAGCTCACTGCTTTCCACTGCATCCGCTGTCTCCTTTACGGTTCTCTTCAGACTAGTGAATATTTTTTGAAATGTGTGGATTGTCCATCTACACTCTCCTGACCTGTGCAACCTTCCATTCTCGCCTGGCTGGTTCCTAGCTCTGCTAGGCTTCCAGAAGTCTCCTCCTAGAACTTCTTACTCATTCTTCTTTGACCAGATAGTACCAAAGAGTGACAATAACAACCGCGAGTGCTAATGTTTATGGAATTATGGAATTTACATGAACTTGCCTAACAGCTAAACACTTTACAGGAAGCATCCTATTTATTTCTCACCAAAAAAAAATGCTAAGATGGAGTACTGCTACTTTATTCACTGTTTCAGACAACAAAACGCAGTCCTGTAAAGATTATGTAATAAGGTAAAGCAGTGGTAGAGACAGGATTCACTTTGACAATACTATATGAGTTTTTGTTTTGGTTTGTTTTGTTTACCTAATGTACTTTGTTCCCTCCAGTAATGAGTTTGACATTTTGCATTTCAAATCTTTTCAAACTTAACCACTTTATAAGAGTTCCTTGGCCATTTTTATACGACCTTCACATTTTTTTATTAATTCCTATTCAGTGGTAGTTACTGTGGCGTGAAGTGTTATACTTCCTCAGAAATAGATGTGTACTTCAGGAGAATGATTGTAGTATAATATGTTGGGCAGTAGTGGTAATTTCAGGCGTCCTACTTAACAATACCCCACACTATGGGCTTTGTAGCCTAACTCCATTCTGAAATATCATCTTGTGCACCACAGAAACCTTTTAAAATGTTAACCTTGATTACATTTAAACTCTTATTTACTGAAAATAGTTTTAAACTGCTACCCACTGAAAGAAAAAGATTATTTTAATGCCTGCTTTCTAAATGGGAGTTGGACGATGTCTTTAAAGAAGTACAAACAGCACCCTCCCTTCTAATATTCCAGAACCAGCCTTCATTAGAAACTTTGCATCAGCAGCATGGACTTAGATTTCAGCATGTTCAGAGAACCCTCTCCAACCCAAGAGGTATCTAAAACCGAATCAGAGCTAACCTGCACAGGGTGATTTGCCACAGAAGTCTCTTATAAGTTCCTTTTAACTTGATTCACTTACTCAATAAAGGTGTTTTGCATAAAGGCAGTGTCCTGACTTCCTGGGGCTTTCTTACTAGAACCAGGCTATAAAACATCCATGCCTGCCCCATAATGGAGTAATACCTGAAGGGTAATCCTAGGTGTTAAGTTCCTACAAGAGGCAATAAAATATTCTGCATACTGTATTCTACATAGGAAATACAAAAATTATTTTCTAAAATGATTATCACACGTTTGTAAATTTGAACCACACTCCAGTGAGTGTACCCTGGCGTGTGACTGCTTTTAGTCCACAGTTCATCCAGTTCCCAGTGACATGAAAAGAGTGTGTCTGAGATAAACGTGTAGCAGGTTATCTACTTGGCCTTGAAACGTTAAGTGCTTTTCACTGTTGCAAATAGGAAAAGATTAAGACCTTACGGTTGCCTTAACTGAAAGCACCACAACTCAATTGGAAACAGTTTTAGAATGTCATCAGACAGTATGTAGCATAATATGAAATTATTTATATAAGAAAGACTCTATCTTAACCCTGTCTTGTTCTACATTTTATAAATGAGTAGACAAGATTTGAAGCACCCTTGCTGTCTGGAAATGAGGGATACGTTGACTGATTAAAAATAAGGACTGAAGGGCTCGGGAGGTAGCTCAGCGGTCTAAGCACCTGCCTGGCAAGCACAAGGACCTGGGTTCAGTCCCCAGTACCACATGCCATGCCAGACCTGGAACCCCAGGCGCACCATGCCAGCAATGAAACCAAGAATGGTGGCACATGCCTGTACTTCCAGCACTGGGGAGGCCGAGATAGGAGGATCACTATGAGTCTGAGCTAGGTTGCAAGACGCTGTACCAAATGAATAAAATTTTAAAAAAGAAAGAAAGAAAAATAATGACTCAATTCATAAGAACTTTGTGCTGAGGATAAGAACTAACAAGGTTAAATTAACAAAAAGAAAGCCTTCCATTTATTTTCAAAAATTCAGTAGCGGAAGTACAGTATGAGAGAAATCTGTAATACTCCCATTCAAAGAAATCTTGCTAACTTTTTAGTTAACCTAAGTTTTCAAACAGTATCCTAAAACTCTTGCTGAGCACCAGGTACCATACAGGCACGGTGGGTCTTATTACTGAGTCCTCCTGCAAATGTGAATTCACTCATCTGGAAGGTGTAGCTCCAGAGAGAAAATACGTTCCCAGGTTCAAGAGCCTCAGCAGTAGACACAACAGTCTGAGGAGGAGGTCCTATGTGATAAAGTAGCCTATGGAAGAAGGAGATGGGATTAGTGAGTGATGGGGAAACCAGGCAGGGCAGAAATATTGAGTAACCACAGGATGTTTAGTCTAGAGAAGAATAGATTACGGGACTTTGATGGTTGTTTTCCAGCATTTGGAGAGCTATTGTGTGACTACAAGGGAAGTCTTGAGTCTCTTCTGGGTTATTTCAGTGGGTGAAAGTGGGACAGCAGGTTCATCCTGATACCTTCAGGAGTCTTTCTGCCAACCTCAAAAAGCCTGTCTCTGAGGCACCGTGGCTATGAGCCACCAGAGGCTGACTGACTATTCTCATGTATTGAGCTCCCTCCTGGAAAAACTAGAGTTGGACAGTAACTCAAAGAATGCTTTCTGAGGATCCTCCTGATTCCAATTCCTTCACTTGTGTTTTCCAAATAAAGTGCAAAATAACAGAACTCCTCTTATCTTCCTGAAGTCTTCAGACTCATTAGAATTCTTGCTAGCAATTGGTGTGTTTTGCCATCTTCCTCCTGTTTGCTGGCTGATACCACCATGACATAGTCAATCTGTTCCAAGCATTCAACAACACTGCTGACCCACCTGGGGTAAAATGGTTATTAAGACCTGGACTATGACTCCAGCCATCCACCATAGTAAACACCAGCCTTGACCAAAACATACAAGAAAGGGAAAATTTTGCCTCAGTGTGAGGTAAATGGTGAAAGGAAGATCATAGTTGAGAGTCCAAAGGATGGAGCCTGTGCAAGGTTCCCCACACAGCCCACAGCTCAAGGCAGGTCTTATGGTCCCCTGAGCAGTGCAAATGCCAGAGGAAGGGAGGTACCTCTCAGCTCCTTGGAGCTGCCCTAATATTTACTGTGGCTGTATCTCCCCAGCTGCACGGTCCAGGGCGGCTTCTTCAGACACCTGCTTTGTTCTCAGATGTGCTAGGAAAAGAAAAAATTAGCACATCCTCCACTGGACATTTCTATTGTAAACTTTTGTCTAAGGAGCATTTGGTCAACAAAGTGTACAATTCTAGAGGAAAAGACTCATGAAATATTTCTGCCATTACATTCTGTCATGGGAAATCTACAAATTTGCCTCTTTGTTTCTTGACAAACACATCATTTGGTCATCATGTCTGACCTGCTTGTGGAATCACTGTTTACATGGTTGAAATGTTACTCCTTTAATATTTATAAAGTTGGCAAGTAAACACAGATACAAGTTCATTTTTAGTTATTACCATTAACCAGAAATTACATGATAGTCAGGCAACGTATCTTGTTTTTAAGTTGAAAAGCTTAAGTGAATTGAAAATTCTTTTGAATACTACTAGGAAAACCTGGCTAAAACATAGAATTACGCTAAAACAAAATTAGTTGCATGATCGCAAAGTTACAGATACCTTTATAGGACTTCAAATAGTTACTAAAAACAACAATGATACTGGTAATCAGTGAGAAATAAATATAAATATGATTTTATATTAATATCTGATAATTTTGTCAAACTAAAGAAGCAGCATAATCGTAAGTGAAGCACTGTGAGTTTTTGTTTGTTTTTTGTTTTTTGGTTTTTTTTTTTTGTTTTTTTTTTTTTTGAAGATGACTTCTGTCTTCCACTACGGGGAAAGCTGAGCAGTTGAGAAGACAATGATCACAGTCATTTAAGGAGCCACTCATTCTCGTGTTTAAATACCTAGGCTACCCAAACTGTGGTTGTTTCCCTGTAAGACATACTCAAATGAACAAATCCAGGGTAGACTCTCCTTTTGCTTCAAGAAAAGGACAACATTTCACAGAGGACTTTTATTTGGTTAACTGACTTCCGCCAGCCTCTATCCAACTGTAAACCATTTTCACAAAAGATGAGTGGCAAGTGCCTGGGGAGTGATGCTAACACTCCAGCTACACTGAATGTGCTTAGCCTACATAGCAATCTTACACAGTAAGTTCTGCTGCTCTCCTGCTGTAACAGAGGAGGACACTGAGATCTAAGGAATTTGTGGAAGATGACACAGCTAAGAATGGCCAGAGGAGAGTTTTGAATTCAGATAAGGTTCTGCTGGTTTCAATGTCTATATCATCTCGCTGTAATGATACCTAGGCAAAATTTAAAATTAATCACACTCCTTGTATGCCAGGCACTGTGTGAAGCCATAGATAGATAGATAGATAGATAGATAGATAGATAGATAGATAGATATAGATAGACAGACAGATAGATAGACGATAGAGAGATGATAGATAGATAGATAGATAGATAGATAGATAGATAGATAGATAGATGATAGATAATAGAGAGTCCTAGCCCAGGCCCGGTGAGTGTGTGGGAGAGCTTCCAGCTACCCTGTGCCGGCGGGACATGATGGTCCAAGTCCAGGCGCAGCATGGGTGAGACCCTCTTCCACCCCCTTGGGAACCTCCCATCCCCTCCCCGCCACACCCCCACCCCACCTCGCCTGCCAAGTGAGAATTTCTGCTGCTTTCTGGGGACCCCCCCAGATCGAGCCCTAGCCCAGGCCCAGTGAGTATGTGGGAGAGCTGCCTCTCCCCACTACTCCACCTTGTCCCCTCCAGACTCAGCTCAGGCCTGGCATACAGGCCTGGGGTGAAACACTGAAGCTTCAATCCCTGCAGAGAGAGTAGGGGACAGAACCACCCAGCTAGTCCAGGAGCAGAACATCTTGCCCGGGGTGCAACAGGTTCACTCCCAAGGGCAGCAGCAGGAAGGAGCTGAGCACAGCAGCAAGACCCAAGCCAGGCACAGCAGGATAAATCTAAACTTTGTAGATCTGCACCTGAATTTCAGTAGGTGCTAAGGTTATAATTGCACCAAAGCTCTACAACAAAGGTCAGAACACAGTGCTACATAAAATGACAACAAGAAGGAGCAAAATACAATCTCAGACCCCAAGCCCACCCACAACAAGTGCAGAGGACACTAACACAGAACAAATTGGGACTCACACAGCTGAAATCAATGAATCAACAGCTTCTGAAATAAAGAAACAACTGCAGAAAGGTATAGAGGAACTCAGATTGGAAATGAAAAAAGAAATCCCTGAATTAATAACATCTGCAGTAAAGAATCAAATGCAGAAACATATGTAGGAAACCTAATGTCCACCCA
>NW_004524623.1:7646710-7655537 GCF_000260255.1 Octodon degus | reverse complement strand
CAGTAAAAGAATTAATAACTGCTTCTAAAGATAGATGATAGAAAGATGATAGATAGATAGATAGATAGATAGATAGATAGATAGATGATAGACAGACAGACAGATAGATAAATAGACAGATAATCAAGTGTTGCTTAGTGATGAAGATGCATCCTGAGAAATATGTAGTTAGGCAGTCTTGTTATGCAAATACCATAAAGTGTCTGACACAAACTCTGATAGCCTGGCCTACTATACAACAACACATACAGTAGAGCCCATCGGTCCTAGGGCCATGATGAAAAAAATCCACATACACAAGAGGGAATGATGCAAACATGAGATGCAATAAGCACAAGACATGGGAGGCTACTGCTGGCGTAGACAGAATCCTCTTGTAGGATAATTTTTTTAGTATAAATAGGAATACAAAATAAAATAACAGAAAATGAGAGCATAATAAAAGCATCACCCAGTCACAGGTCTTGTGTCATTTTCATGCATTATGTAGTGCACATAGTTATGTGTCCTATACTTTTACATGACTGGTAGCACAGTGGGTTTGATCACAGTGGGATCTCCACAGACATGTGAGTAATACATTGTGTTGTTAATGCCGCATGTGACTGTATCCTCACATTAACCTCCCAGGCTGGGACGCTTGCACATAGTAAGAGGAATTAGCAGTGGAATTGTTATTCTGTATGTCTTTGGCCCATCTGGCTAGCTTGAATGTACGCATTGGTCTCAGGTTTGTGAGACTGTAAGATGATCATAAAATGAGGTTCTTTTATGATATCTTCCTTGCAGGGGTGGAATGGTTCAAACCAGTGAGCAGTATGAATTTGTGCACCATGCGCTATGCCTCTACGAGAGCAGACTTTCAGCAGAAATTGTCCAGTGATTTGCCGAAGACTTACCAGACCATCTGTCTCCTGGGTGATTAATTAAACTGCCCCTCAGAGGCTGCTTGACACAGCTTCCTGCAATGGAAGAGGAGCTCTCAAGCCTATCTGTGGCATGGATTGTGGAAGGCCTGGCAACGTGTGCGAGGTTGCCAGCCCCTTGTGTATAAGAATGCACCTATACGCATCCCCCAAATCATGTTGAAGGTCCTAGCTGATGAGGTATGACAGATCTCCCACACCGCCTAAGGTGGATTGCATTTTGTCTGTACTATCCACCCTCCCAGAACATACATGTGTACTATTCAGTGGCAACTGTCATCAGGCGATGACTAGAAGAGCTGCCGAAGAAACCATTACTGTGTGTTTAGATGCTTCCATGTTTGCAGTCTGTCTTGTGAGTGGACGGCCAGGTGTTCACCTGTTCCTGTATTAAATGCTCCTACCTGTCTCAGTTAACAGAACCTTGCTGCTAGCACTGCAAGAGACTGATAATGGATTTTTAACCAATAAGTTTTTGTTTTTGAAAAAACATCAAAAGCAGGAACTATTTTATATGGAAATGTGTCTTGATAATATTATCCATTACATGTATATGTACAGTACCTCCTGTCAATCAATTACAGAGCACAATGATTGTCAATGGATATATATATATATGTATTTATTCTCTTATTAGGCATAGAGGTGGCTCCTGCTCCAGAACTCTATCTACTATATTTCTACATTGTGACTTGTTTTACTTTAAAAGGGAAAAACCAATTTGTAGCAACTACAAAGTATCACCAGTTTTAAATACTCGCCTCTCTTTTGCTAAAAAGGGATTTTTGAATATGCTACCTACCTGGAATCCCTCCCCCACCCAAAGGCTGATGCCTTTTGGGGTTGATGCCACCTGAATCTTCATAGGGACGCTGCCTCTTATGTCCTTATATTTCTGAAGGGGTTAAACCTCCAGAGGCAAGAGTAAAAAATAACTACACTCAGCAAACACCTCACTGTTCTGCTCAAGTCTGAATTTTTAAATGTAACGATGTTGACTTTGTTTCATACTGCCAATAAATGACTCTTACTACTAAATACTGAGCAAGTCTGTTCCTTTCCATTTCCATTTGGAAGCAGGCTATTATCGCTTTGGGGGAGCGTGAAGTAAGTAAGGTGACGGGTTTAATTTCAGTGTTCACAGCTGCCCAATGGGATGACCCCCTCAGAACGTACTGTCATTCCTTGATAATGGTCTAACACTGTCGTCATTATAAGGTTTCCCTCACACACTCCCATCCCATCATTATACAGTGTGTTTACGTCTTTGTAACACTTGTCACGGACCCTCATAAATCACCTGGTCTGCATAGATTCAGGAGGATCATATCACCTGGAAAGATGTAATGGTATGGGAGCATTCAATTACCGAAGATTACGATGCTTCCCTCTTGAGGTTAGGAAGTCATGAGGCAAAGATAGGGTAGGTGAGTAGGTGTGACGACTTTGAGAAGTTTTATTCCGTTCATTCCTCTGTTCCTGGAGGCTAGATCTACATTTTTTTTTTTTTTTTTTTTTGAACGAGGGAGGTAATCACAATCCCTTCTTTCTAAGGAAACAGACCAAAGGACACTGGTGTAAAACTTCCCCCAGACAATTCAATTGGAGGAAGTGCTCGTCACAGACTTTTCCCCTCACCACGAAGGCATATTTCCTTCCTAGTCTTTGCTTCTCTTATCTGGGAGAATTTTTTTTTTTTCTCCCCAAGCGAAGCGTGAACAGTTGTTAAGTGGAAAATGGAGGCTGAATTTTACATGGCGATTCTTACCTGCTTGATCTTCACGAGTTCGGGTGAGTGGGTCTGCCTCAGTTTCCTGAGGTCTTTCTCCAAAATCTGACTGAGGAGTCCTTTGACTTTTGAAAAAAATGCCTGAAGTGAGACCGAAATGGAACGAGGTCTCCAAGGCAGAGGAGCCACAAACAAGGAGGAGGGGGTGAGAGCAGGCAGCCGGGCCCACACTGCTGAGATTCCTCTCCAACAGCAAGTGGAGACCCCCGTGGCCCCCGGCAGCACGGTCCCTAAAGGGGTCTTTACAGCGACCAGTGAAGACCCCGGGGAGAAATGTTTTATTACTGTGCAGCAGGTTGTAGCCTCCCCCTGTGTTTTTTCAATCCAGGTTCTAGTTTTACTTTCTTTTGTGTCAAAGACAAAACCTTGAGGAGTATAATTTAAAAGGTGGGAAAATTTGTTTTAATTGGAAGTTGTCATGTGGAAAGGCTGAATATTTGCCTTGAGAGAGCTGAAAAATTTAAGTAAAAACTCATGAAATGCTTTATATGTTTAAATATCTCACTTTTCAATATGAATGTTTAACAATGGGGTTTAACTTTTTTTTTTTTTAAACACATTAAAGCCAGACTTTTTAAACCTGGTATTTCAGAGATATGTAGACATTGTCCCAAAATAAATACTGTTCTCCAAAACTCTAGAAAATTTGGTTTGACAATAGATCCTCTTCCCTTGCTTGCTCTTAGCTACAGATTATGATTAGAGGAGTGAGAAAATGTATTTTATGTTTAACTTGTAATACATGGAACCAGTTTTGAAAGTTTTGGCCAGACTACGTGGTTTGTATCCAATTACTTACTGCAATGTGAATTTAAGAATTGAAGGAGGACATTTTTTTTCTAGTAGTAGAAAAGGGGATCTGGAGTGTGTCAAGGGGTTAAAAAAGATACTAACATTTACACAACTATGGCCCATGTAATTAATTAGGCCAAGACATCATGCCGTATTCATTGGATGTGTCTTTCCTGATCCAAAGGAAAACTGTCTTCTTGGATGGTTTCGTTTCTTCTCCAAGCTTCTTTCTATTGTTCCAGTGGGTGTGTGTTTTTCTTTCCTAAGCCACCCAAAGGCCCACCAAAAACGTGGGAGATGGGATTTGCCCAGTGTGACATTTTGACATTTTTTTATTGTCAGCCTCAGGATTTTATTGTGTTTTCTCCCCTGAGATGTTAAATTATGTGTGCTGAATCTGGGAAATTATTAAAATGTAAATATAAGTACACCTAGGATTGTTTCTTGGCTGACTTGTGGGTGGGTAGTTTTGTTTTTAGTGGTCCTTATAATCTGCAACAATACTTTCTAAGCTTTTCATCTTCCAGAAGGGTTTCAGATTGTCCATGTCCAGAGACAGCAGTGCCTTTCCGTAAATCAGAAAGTGATCGTGGGCTCATGCAATGGGACCAGCCAGAACCAGCAGTGGCTGTGGACTCAGGACGGAAAGCTCCAGCACGTCAAGTCTGCTCTGTGTCTGGGGGTCTCCAGTTCCTCTGGTGGTCCTTCCCGAGCAGCTGTCGTCACCCGCTGCTCCCAGGCACCCCAATGGGCCTGCTATGAGCAGGAAGGGTTCCTTGAGATGGAAAACACTTCTTTCTTTCTCAAGAAACAAGGCCCCAAGGTAGTGGTCAAGAAGGGCAGGAAATACCTCCACAGCTGGATGAAAATAGAGGCCAATGAGAAGGGAAAACTGGTCAATGAAAGCCTCTGCCTAAAAAAAGGTGAGCTATTCCTTTCAAAATCAATTCTCAAAGTCCTTCCACTAAATGTCTTTAATCTAAATGTTTTTATTGTGAATTTAGTTCTCTATTAGAGGTTGGATTTAGGAAGTCATGAAAGATAGACTAACTGAATCAAAGTATATTAGTCACAAAAGACCTTCAAATCACTGGAGAAATTATCTAGCAATTATGTGCCTCACTTAGGGGAACGAACTTTGTCAAGGTTAAGTACATGGTTCCAGGTCACTAGTAAAATAGCTATGATTAAAATTACCAAAGTTTCTTAACTTGTGCAGTATATATTCCATGACACCTATAGTTCCCAAATGCATGACTATAGACTTTTGCCCAATGGTGGCATGAGAATCCCTAGAGGAGGCAGAATCTAGATTTGCCCATAATACTTGATGTCTTGACAAAGCTTCCTATATAATATGAGGCTATCAACCCCATTTGGGAATCAGCATCTACTTTTCCCATAAATCCTTTGTCTTAAGTTTTCCTTTTTGAGGATGGCAGTTTTCTGAAACTCATTTATCTCATTAAGCTTAACAATTAGATAGAGTCAGCTAGATATCTCAGCATTCTAAAGCACCTGCTTAGGCAAGTGCACAGGGACTGTGGTTTGATCC
Source organism: Octodon degus (assembly GCF_000260255.1). Classification (NCBI taxonomy): domain Eukaryota; kingdom Metazoa; phylum Chordata; class Mammalia; order Rodentia; family Octodontidae; genus Octodon; species Octodon degus. The sequence goes on along the minus strand of NW_004524623.1, from coordinate 7,650,475 downwards.
TTGGTACCATATACCATTCCATCTGGGGGTGGGCTGAGCCGGCCACAAGAAAGAAAGACAGAAAGACAGAAAGACAGAAAGACAGAAAGACAGAAAGACAGAAAGACAGAAAGACAGACAGACAGACAGACAGACAGACAGACAGACAGACAGACAGACAGAAGAAAATTGGATACCAAGTGAATGCAATGGGATCTTCCACAATGAAGGTTAAAAGTTATAGTTATAGTTCTTGTTCTTATATAATTCCCAGCTCTACAAAGAAGGTAAAGATTTAAAAGTCAGGTAGAAAATTTAACTTTATCAGAAAATGTTCAATATATGGCTCCTGTCCGCACAACTCATTCCCTATGGCTCATTTATCAAACAGCACAGAAACATTGTAAGTAGACCAGTTGTACTGCGATACACAGGAAGTAAGATGCTTGCCCACACCCTAGCAGAAGATTCTTAAATTAAAACTTTACCAAAAAATAGATATGGATCCAGTAGAGGGCTATTTAAGACGGAAAATAACTCATGAGCATACTATCTCTTTTGACATTTGACACTCATAGAAAACATATCCAGGGATGGACTTCAACACTAATAGTACATAGAACAGATGTTTTATAATTAGCTACTAACATGCCATATCAAAAGCATAGTCAGTAGCATGAATTTTAAAAAAAGAAAGAAAATATCTAGAACAAAAGCAGAGTCAAAATTTAAAAATCTTATATTTGAATATATGTACATATTATACGTATTTTTGCTGTAGCACAATTATAAGCTGATAAGCATATTTCTTGCCCTATCTTCAACTAACTATTGATTAGAAAGAAAAATAATGTGTAGCATGGCATAAAATATGATATTTGTTTTTCTAGAGAAGCCACAGTGAAAATTAATCAAGTACATTCATGCTTACAATGAATGATTTCCATGGCTATTAAACATGGCTTTTTAGAGGGCCAGCCAAATAGCTCAACAGATTAAAGCGCCTGCTTAGGCAGATGCAGGGGCCAGGGGTTCTATCCCCGGGCCTACCGTGCAGGTCCCACCCCCAGGGCACCCTGAGACTGGGCGTGGTGGCGCATGCCTGTAATCCCAGCACTTGGGAGGCTGTAAACAGGAGGATCACTACAAGTCCTATCTACCCAATGAGAACCTGTACACCCTGTACACCCCATCCTAAATACAAAAAAAAAAGACTTTTTAGGGATGGGGAGATAGCTCAGTGGCAAAAGCACCTACCTGACAAACAAGGTCACAAATTTGATCCCTAGTACTGAAAACAAAAAGAATGAAATTGCAAAAATGCCTTTTTAAGTTGACAACTAAACGCTATAGCTTAAATCAGTACAAATATGAAATATGCCCATTATTTATCCAGAGGATATGGATTTTCCTTACATTCTGTAGTAGAAGTAAAAAGAAAGTGAGGGTAAAATTCTGAACTCTATTTTCCATTTTTGCTTCATAAAGGAAATGTTCATGCGTTCAAGCATTCAAATAATATTTCTGTAAACGTACCGTGTGCCAGAGCTTGTGTGGTACCTATTTGACACCAGTGATTCTCAGCCCAAGCTTCAGCTTAGACTTAGTTGGTAGCTTTTAAATAATACTAATGCTTGGGCTCGTCCCCTAAACCAATTACATCAAGTATTGTACTTGCAAAATGCTTCCTAGGTAATTCTAATGGGAAACCAAGCTTGAAAATCAGTAATTACCTCTCACTCCCTAGAGTAATAGAAAAGACAGGTAAGTGAGTAGGCAATTATACTACAATGTTATAGAAAAAAAACCCACCCTTCTTCCTATGCACCTTGCCACTCTGACATATCGAACACTCATTCTTTGAAATTTTTTTAAGGATAATTTTTAAATTGTGTACTTTCACAAGGCATTTAAAGGTCTGCATGGTTTTATCATAGTTTAACCATCTCAGTTCTCATTAAGAGTTTTGGTATCGCTTTTCTGCTTCAATTTTACTTGTCCAATAGAATTTCAGGATAAGTTAAAATTCAATTTAAAAAATCACTGAGAACAATTTTGGGGGGAGAATCTATAGTATAGTAAAATATTTCAAAGAACTGTTGCTACTCTAGTGATTTTCAGTAGGATAAGCATGTAAAACTGGCCTGTCTTTTTAAATTTTTTCATATAATTGTATATCTTTGAAACCTCTTAATGCAACCTAGGAGCAGGACAAATAGAATAGTAGAATAAAACTTAATGGGGTCTAATAGGTAGGAACTTAATTAAATAAGATTTGTGGGTTGTATGGCACAGGGACACCTGTGTCTAACAGGTGACAAAGCAAAGCAAATGCTGGGGTGAGACTTTCATTGTTTCCTCTGAATTTCAAATGCACCCTTGAACAATAATTATCATCTGGGCGAGGTGGTGCCCACCTGTTATCCCAGTGCTAGGGAGGCAGAAAATGGGTGGATCACTACCAGGCCAAGTTGCGTAGTGAGACCCTGCACACAGAAAAACCTAAAAGAGATAATAATAATTAATAATAATAATAATACTAAAATATGTTTATTTTAGACAAAGGAAGACTATCTCTTGTGACAGACATACTCTTTTTTAAAAAAAAATCAACATTTTAAATAGTTATTTTTAAAATTTGAACCAGAAAGCTATTATTATTAGCCATCAGAATAATAGTGAAAGGACTGTCTCCCAACCACCAAGTTATCTGATTACAAATTTGAGAAATATCATTCTCTATTTTGTCAATCAGATATTAAATATTTGAAAACATTCATATGGTGCATTTATTCAAGGTAATCATCAATCAGCTAAAAAGATCTGTTGAATGCCATTGTGCTTTTATATGACTACACACTGGGACTTTTCAAAGGAGTCTTATTTCTTGAATAATAAGTCCAGGGCCAGGGAGATAACTCAGCAGTATAAGCGCCTGCCTGGCAACTGCAAGGTCCTGAGCCCAATCCCCAGTACCAAAATAAATAAATAAATAAATAAATCCAGATCTCTAATTTTCAAAGTTTTGAAATCTAACAACCAGAAGTGTAGAGCTTCCTGCTTAGCCCGACCTTAAGCATGAAAGATAAAATTGTATTGGCCTACGTTTGTGGTGTATTTGTACATTAATACATTCCAGGAGTGTTCACTTACAATTTTATTTTTTAAAAAATCAACTTCCCCATTACCAAATCTCTTCTAAAATGCAACAGATACAGGTAAAAAACAGCAGAAGTCTATTACTACACTATTTAAACTGATTGAGAACAATGATTACATCTTGAGTCTTTCTATGAAGTACCCCACCCTCCGTAGTTCTAACTGTCTCACCTTAGTGGATAACTGAGAGCACAGACAGGACTGAATCCTGTATGTATTGTGTTTTTCTTACACATATGTACTAGTGATATGGCTTAAGCCAGGCACCACTCATACATTAGAACAATGATAACACTCTACTGTCATAAAACACACAAAGGGGATCACTCCAAAACATCTTTTCATATTTTTAGTTTTTCATTTAAAAGAAGCACATTAAGGTTTCTTTTTGACACACCCAAATTATCACGATTCTTACACCTCAGGGCCATGATAGGGGAAAATAAAGGTTACTAAATACAAGCACTGGGATACAAGTGGATCAAGGTGGCTACTAAGATACTACTGGGCAGGCAGCGCATACCGGGAAGATGTGCTGGCTAAGAGGGTAATCCAGTCCTGGCAGCACCAAGTGGCAAGCCTTGAGATTTCATCATGACCCAGAATGGTACACAATGTAAAACATAA